>NC_138540.1:67356104-67741104 GCF_964234715.1 Podarcis melisellensis | reverse complement strand
GTACTGTGTCCAGTTCTGGGCACCACAGTTCAAGAAGGACACTGACAAACTGGAACGTGTCCAGAGGACGGCAACCAAAATGGTCAAAGGCCTGGAAACGATGCCCTATGAGGATCGGCTAAAGGAGCTGGGCATGTTTAGCCTGGAGAAGAGGAGGTTAAGGGGTGATATGATAGCCATGTTCAAATATATAAAAGGATGTCACATAGAGGAGGGAGAAAGGTTGTTTTCTGCTGCTCCAGAGAAGCGGACACGGAGCAATGGATCCAAACTACAAGAAAGAAGATTCCACCTAAACATTAGGAAGAACTTCCTGACAGTAAGAGCTGTTCGACAGTGCCAAGGAGTGTGGTGGAGTTTCCTTCTTTGGAGGTCTTTAAGCAGAGGCTTGACAACCATATGTCAGGAGTGCTCTGATGGTGTTTCCTGCTTGGCAGGGGGTTGGACTCGATGGCCCTTGTGGTCTCTTCCAACTCTATGATTCTATGATTCAATCCCCCGCAACCTTAACAAACTACAGTTCCCAGGATTCTTAGCCGGGAGCCATGTGCTTTTAAATGTATGCTCTTGGTGATCCTTGTCAACCCTGGAGGACCGGCCCTGATGCTACACAGAGTATACAGTGTTTCATATGCCTCTGAATACCAGTGGCTGGGAATTGTAGGGCTGTTGTGCTTAGGCTCTACTTGTGGGCATCCCATCTGGTTGACCACTGTGAGAACAGGATGCTGGCTCAGATAGGCCTTTGGGTGCTTCCTAGATTCTTTTCAGTTGGCAAAGACTGGCATGCAGTGTGGGATCTCCCATAAAGACGGCCTCCTAAATGGGATTTCAGATCTTTCAAAGCAACGCTGCTTTTGTTCATGCGTGAGCAGTGGCGTAGCGTGGGGGTGCAGGGGGGGCTGGCTGCACCAGGCGCAACATCTGGGGGTTAGGGTTAGGGGGCGCAAATCCACGGGTTAGGGGGTGCAAATTACCTGCCTTGCCCCAGGTGCTGACAACCCATGCTACGCCACTGTGCATGAGTGTGCGTTGTACATACACACGGGGAGTTCCTTGGGAGTGGTTGGCATTAGGGACAGTCTGAGTTACGGAAGTCTTTATGAGGAGCTGGAAGCACGGAATCGTCCATGCTAGGAATTAGTGGCATTTGGCTAAGACGCAAACTGAGTTCAACACACGTACCTCTTGGAAGGTCTCTTATTTATTAGCTGACAAAGATTAGGATTCTAAATAAGGCTACCCTGTTTAAATAAAGCAGTGGGTTGCCCTCACCTGGAATGCTGTCCTTAGCTGTTAGCGTGTAGATCTTAAAATAGACAGAGCAGTAAAGAGAAAGTAGCCAAAGACCGGGACATCAGAATGCTTGGGAGAGATTGAAAAGAGCATGTGCAGGTTTGCTATAGGAACTCTGCGCACTGTAACTGTCCCTATTTACTGCAGACATTTTCTGATTTCTCAATAGCTGTCCTGGCCACGGTACATTCTGGTTTCTATTTATGCCTTTTGAAGATAACCTTGCTAAGATTTTGTCAGCGCGAGGTGCTAGGATTATAATTCTTCCGAGGTTTCCCTCCTCAGTAACTCTAGAAAAAATATAGCATGGGATATTGTCTGTTGGGGCTGTTGCAGCTGGTGCAAAATGCAGAATGCAACTGCGAGAGACCATGTGGCCGGGGACCAAAGAACATTGCATTGGCTGCCAGTTAGCTACCGAGCCGAGATACGGAGCCAGCACATAACTCGGGTGCTCAAAAGCTACTGGGCCAGGTTCAAGTAATAATTTGCAATTATCCTTATCAACTTGGGTCCAGGATGCCCCAGCGACTGCCTGATCCTTTATATCCCTGCTCACTCATTAAGATTTTGTGGGCTGTCACCATTAGTGGTCGCTCATGGCTCTGATGGACGATGAACAGCTGTTGCTTTTGGTGTTGTGGGTCTATGCAGTGCTTTCTTTCCTAAAAAAAAATGTTTAGGGGTACTCTCATTTTACTACTCAAATTGAAATAATGCCCCTCAATGAAACCAAACTTAGATTCACAAAATGTTTAGGGGTATGCCTTACCCCTGCATCCCCCCAGGAAAAAAAGCGCTGGGTCTATGTAATACAAACAGCAATCCTATGCCCACTTACCTGGGAGTAAGCTCCAATGAGCCCAATGGGTGTTGTTTCTGAGAAGACATATATAGGATTGCTCTGACATAATTTAAAGAGGAGGCATGCTCAGCATTCACTACTCAAAATACAGATGAGTTGAAGACACATTCTGTTTAATATTGGGCATGAAGATATAGTTTGTTTAAATTCGCTTTTTAAATGATTGTGTAGGGTATCCTAGGTGGGTTAATTCAGCCCTTCTGTCTTCAGTGAGGCCTATTTCCTACCTATTGGTGTTTAGGATAGCAGCCTTGAACTGGATTTCTGTTCTTTGGCAATTGCAAGCTTTCTATCTTCTACAGCAGCAGTGCCTGATTTTGAATCATTGGCACGCATTGGTTCAGGTCTGCCTAAAGGGTAATTTAGAACAGGGTTTCCCAAACCTCTGGGTTCAATGACCCTTTGATAAGGTTAGGAAGTTGTCATGGATTACCCTCCCTGACTGAAATTCTTAGGAATGTAAATGCAATAAAATTAAGAAATATCAGTCTATAATCAATCTTTATTAATCATCAATCACCATTACCAGGAATCATAAAAGGTTAAAAAAGAAAAATCATGATACCTGCAGACTTTTTTTCTTTTTTAGCAACAAAGCAGCATGGTCCGAAAATACTGTTGTATTGTGGAATCATCTGTTAAATGCAGAGGGCAGATCCACACCAGACATTTACTATTCATTCAGTGCACATTTAAAGCACATTACTTCCCTTAAAAAAAATAATGGGAACCATAGTTTCCTCCACAGAGCTGCAATTCCCAGCACCTTTATCAAACTACAGTTCCCAGGA
Organism: Podarcis melisellensis; assembly: GCF_964234715.1. Lineage (NCBI taxonomy): Eukaryota > Metazoa > Chordata > Lepidosauria > Squamata > Lacertidae > Podarcis > Podarcis melisellensis. Next base: position 67,738,152 of record NC_138540.1, on the reverse strand, counting down.
TTCTTCGGAGGAAGCCATGCGCTTCAGATGCATGTGTGCATTTGCTCCTTGGCAAGGAAGGTACACTCTGTACATGCCTCTGCCCTTTAGTTCCGAGTTCCTAATCCATTTTTTGGTGCTATACTTCATAAATGTATTTTCTACCCCAGGCATAGCTGTCAACGTTTCCCTTTTTTTAAGGGAAATTCCCTTATTCCGAATAGGATTCCTCGCAATAAAAGGGAAAAGTTGACAGCTATGACCCCAGGGTGTTTTGTGCCCACCCATTTTTATTTAACCCCCCACCCCACATAGTCCCATCAACCCTATGGGCAATATTGACTTAGAGGTCATTTCAATTTCTTTCCTTTTGTACAGCAATATGTGCAAACTCTACCTTTAAAGCACATTCTCCCCCTCCAAGTATTCTGGGCCCTGTAGTTTACCCATTGCAGACTTACAATTCCCACCAGCAACCCTTCACAAACTACAGAGCCCATAATTATTCAAGGGAAAGAATGTTCCTAAAATGTGCTTTACAGGTATTCTGTGTACACTGCCTTAGTCGTTTTCGTTCTACGCTGTAGTCCCATTGTATCCTTCCTATGCAATGGCGAAAAGGCCCTTTCCTATGACCTGGGGACGCTCCCTTCATTTTCCAGCCCAGCAAAGCCCAGAAGACGCCGAAGCGTGGCCAAGAGCTCCATCCTTTGAACATCTCCTGGCAAAGCACAGGAACCTCTTTTCAGCTGCAAAAAGTGGCAGCCAGGTTGCCCCAGAACTGCAGGATCCTCTTCTTCCATTAGCAGCAGCTGGGCCTGGCTGATAAGGAGCTTTACTTGCTAGGCAAGGGAGCATTCTGAGGATGAACTGGCCTGATGGCAAGTACCAGGAATCTCCCCCTGGCTCCCTTATCCCTCTAGAAGCAGCTGGGGCCAAGCCGGCACGCCCAGGATGGGCCCCATCAGCCAGACACACACACGGGACAGCGGCGGCCTGGGATCAGGCGATACGGCTGTTTATGTCCTGGCCACAGCTTGCAGGGACCGTGAGCACGTCCTGGGTGATGAGCTGGGCTCTCTATCCAAGCTGGGCCACCACCGTTGAGCAGTCAAATCCTTCCTGGGATAATTAGCTACTCCCCGAACAAGGCAAATGGATGCACCTACCAGAGATGATGGAGGACAGGGAACAGCTGCTTCGTGATAGGGCAGAAGGGAAGGTCCAGATAGGTGTCTCCGATAATGCTACTTAATAGATGGCGCTCTTGCAGTCCTGTAGTTGTAAGTAGCAGGCTACGTTTTGCAAAGGCTTCTTCAAGGGCAAAGTTAAGGTGATGCTTAGAGAGGAATTCTACAAGGAATCTGCTGAAGAAGATCTCATACCGCAGTGATCCCCTTGTACGCTTCCCTGGGAATGAGTAAAACTATTGTTTAAAGCCACAGATCCCCACGATAGAAATGCCCCCCCCTTTTTTTACACATTCAGCAAACAAATCTATGTACTAAAAGGAAAGGGAGAATTACCTATGAATGCATTCAGTGGGGCTTATTGCCAAGCAAGCAGCTTTAGGCTCACCCCATATAAGAACGAACAAGCAGTACATATTTTAAGGTGGATTGCAATCAATGTTTCGGAAGCTTAGCAGCTGAAATATAGATCAGTGTTGTGCGATTTATTTTTGCCTCCTATTTTTCTCAGGATGTGCATTAAATTGATTTTTAAATGATTTTTTAAAAAGTGTTTGGCTTTTACTGGTTTTACGTTGCTCTAGGACAGTAATATATGTTTGATTTTTTAAAAAAAAAACCCAGCTGACTGCCTATTGCACTAACAACATTTAATTTTAACTGGTTGTATATTAGGTTTGGTCTTTTAGGAACTCAAGACTCGTTTGTAAATGTGTATGTTCCAAAACAGCAACTTTCAAAACAGCCTGTGGTTGGAACCCTGAATTTCTTCTAGCACGGCCATCACAGACCCAGACCCCTATTCCAGACTCATCTTAGTTTTCTTCCTCCCCAGACTTAGGGTGCTCCCGGACTATTTCTGGACCCTGCAGATAATGCTGAACTCCTCTTCTTGAGGAGCCTTTTAGTTAGTGAGGTGCACACTGCCATCTAGTGACCAATGCCTCTAATGACTGTGGAAAGAAAGAGGGAAAGAAAGACAAAATTCATCTCTCCCTTCCCTTCATTAATAGCAGCACAGCTGGTGCAGCTTAGGGTTCTGCCCAATGACCCAGTCTTCCCTCATTCATCCTCATTTGCTTGCACAAAGCTTATGCTGTAGTTGGACTATTGTTTATTTACAGGGCGGTTATACAACAATCGGCATTCATTGTTCATCCTGATTTGCTTGCAGGGTGTTTACATATTTTCCTGCTCGTCGTTCATTCACCCCAGACTTTTCATTTCTCCCCATCACTTTCCAAACTGCAAGTAGCCCATTTTGGGGTTGTTGTTGCTAAAGTAGGAACTACCGCTAATTAACCCCTACTCAGAGTAGACACATTGAAACTAATGAACCTAAGCTAGTCCTGGCCATTACCTTCAATGGGTCTTCTCTGAGTAGGGCTAGCATTGGTGAACACCTTAGATTTGCTAGGTTAGGGCAGCAGAGTGCTTTAGGCACAAGCCTAAAGTTGAATCTCACCCTACCCCTTGCAAAACACTGTCTGGAATCTGAAGGCACCTTTGTCCTGTAAAGATCAACTGAGACCTCTAGCAGACTTTAGCTTAAACTGCAAGCTCCTGTGTTTCCTATTGCCAGGAATCATTATTCCTTGATAAGCTACTGTACGTGGTCTGGATCCATCCATTCTTTTACCCTGCAAGCCAGTCCCAGATGCTTGGTGACCCCTTGTCATCAGAAATTCACCCAGAAGACTGAATGGGAGCCCTGAATATACTACCCTGCGAAGGGCAGGGAGGGAGATCAGCCGCCGGTGGAATGATGTGGCGAGGAGCAGCTTCCATAAGCTGTTAAGCCTCCACAAAGCCCCTCTTACATTCAGGCCACACTAACTGGCTGCTGCTTTGCACATCTGTTCTGCGGCTATTTGTAGCTCAGCATCAAGGACTTTGGCTTTTGGAAGGGAGCTGACCGCCCAATGTCTGCTGCCTTCGTTATCACTGGGATGGAACAGAAATGACAGCCAGGCCACATATTCCAGCCATCTCCTATTTCATAGATACGATCCTTGGTTTCCAGTACCCGTCCCTGGGAGACCACTGTCTCCATTTTTGCTCTGGGGCATGTTTGGGAGGGAGAATGTCCTTTAAAAAAAGGTTTTCAAAAATGTGCATTAGGAGCCAAGCCTGGTGCCAGCATGCAGCACCCTCAGGCAATTGCCAGGCCTCCTCAACACCCCAGAAAGGGCTGCCACTGACAGCCCACACCCCTACACACACACACACACCGTATTTTTCTGTCTATAAGATGCTTCCATGTATAAGACTATTTTTGGGGACTCCAAATTAAGAAAACACCCTTCAGCACTACCCATGTATAAGACAAGCCCCAAAACATAATATTTTTGGTTAAAAAAAACAACCCTAGTCTTATACATGGAAAAATATGGTATATAGGCAGCTCTCCAATCATTGCCAAGCAACAGGGCTGTTAATTTGCCACAATATCCCTGATGTAGCAGGGCATTCTGGGAAATTTAGGCAGGGTCTCTTCTAGCCAGCTGCCTATTACTGCCAGAGCTCACCCACAACAAAGGAAGTTTGGGAGGGGGTCCTGTAGGTCATCTAAAGCCCCGCTTGATGCCAGAAAGCCAGAGACCAAGCATCCCTGGTGGGTGGCTAGACATCCTCTGCTTGAAGACTTCCAGTCTACTGCTCCTCCAAGGCAACCAATTCCACTATGTTCCAAAGCAGCATCTCTCAACATCATGAAGCTTCTCCAATAGTCCAGCTGAAATCCACCCTCCCCTGAATTGACGCCATACAGTCCAGTCCTGCTTGTCATAGAAGAGGGCCCAGACTTGTGTGACAGCCTTTCAGGTGTTTGAGGAACGCTACCAAGTGTGTTTCTGAGCACAACTCAGAGTGTTGGTGCTGACCTTTAAAGCCCTAAACGGCCTCGGCCCAGTACACCTGAAGGAGCATCTTCACCCCCACCATTCAGCCCAGACACAGGTCCAGTGCCGAGGGCCTTCTGATGGTTCCCTCACCACAAGAAGTGAGGTTACAGGGAACCAGGCAGAAGACCTTCTTGGTAGTGGCGCCCGCCCTGTGGAACGCCCTCCCATCAGATGTCAAGGAAATAAACAACTACCTGACTTTTACAAGACATCTGAAGGCAGCCCTGTTTAGGAAGGTGTTTATTATTTTTATTAAAAATAAAGTGATAAAACATCAAACATTAATCTGTTGGGAACCGTTCAGAGTGGCTGGGGAAACCCAGCCAGATGGGCAGGATATAAATAATATATTTATTATTATTATTATTATTATTATTATTATTATTATTATTATTATTACCTCATGTTCCACCCTAGCCCCTACCCAGTCTTCTCTTCTTCAGGCTAAATATACCCAGTTTCTTTCTGGAAGCAGAGATGAGTGTGCTCAGTTCTCCAACACTGTTTGCATGGGACTCTGAAATATGCATGCATTGCTAGCTATTTGACTGGCCACTTTTTTTAAAAAAAAAAGAAGGTTTATTATTATCATCTTTAGCTGCAGCGCTGTAGGAACACAGAGTTGGACCATTGGGTCTGTGTAGTTTGGTATAGTCCACACTGACTGGCAACAGCTTTCCAAGGTTTCAGGCAAGGGTCTCACCCAGCCCTTCCTGGGAAGTGAACAGCACTCATTCCCATTTGCATTAATAAGAGTCCTCCAAGTCAGATAAACAAGAAGTTTTTAAAGAAGAGAAGAGAAGAATACACTAATGAAAGAAGTGAACAGCAGAAATGGAAAAAATAAGACCCACAACAACAAAAAGTGCTAATCGTAACAATAGGCTTTAAAAATAATTCTCATGGTATTTACAGTTGAAATTGGGAGGGAAGGAGCATCTCTACAGGGGGAATCTGGATGCTCGGGGCAGGGGGCAGGTTTCTGGGGAGAAAAGGAGGAGGGTCTGTCTTGCAAATCATCCAAAATGATTAACACCAGTCTTCCAAATGTAGATGATGGCGAATCCTCTGCCAAAAGACAGAATGCTCAACTCAATGATCTCTCGCCAGCCAGGTTATACAGCAGATGCCTATCAAATGACTTTTGTCATTAAAAGACTTCCATAGCCTTCCCTTTGACTCGTTTCTGCTTGTGATTCGTAGTGCTAGCTTCGTACCTTTGCTGAGAGCAACCTGTGTCACATCGAGCTAATATTTCCCAGCTGGTTTTGCATTCAGATCAGCGAATCTAAAAGGGGTTTGTTAACTCTGAAGCCGGAGGTGAGCAGTTGGGTCTGTGCTTATGTCACAGAGCAACAGCCACCTACCCGACATGAGTTCCAGTTCTTGGAAAGTTTGCACCTGGAGAACAAGGGGGGGGGGATGTTTTACTATGCTGGCCAAACAGCAGCGAGGAGGAGAAAGGGATCATGGGAACCAAGGGGCTGCGTATGGTATGATGGAAACTGCCTAAAGCCAGCGCGTTATTGGCAGTTGTTTGTTTGTGGAGCTGGATCAGAACTCCTTAGATAAGGAAGCTACCTTTGGAACCGAGGATCTGGTTAGTGCAAAACCAAGTGTGCGAGCTCCACCCCACAAAGTGCCAGGTTTGTGCTGATGCACAACGGAGCACTGTTTTCCAACTGGTGGGTCCCTCTACCATGTTGCGGCCCGATCTAAGGCAAGTTTCACAATAGCTGTACTGTAGCCATACAAATACATGGTGGTAATAATAAAAAAAGGAACAAGAACTGGACCCCCAAATGCACACTTGGTTCTAAGGCGAATCCTGGGTCTGAGAAAGCTGGAGCCTCCTGCCATAGAGGACTGTGTAGTGCCTGGACTCACATGCCTTCCGGTCTACTGAGGTCACCCTCCTCTATCCCCTGATTCTCCCAACAGCGGAAGCAGCATCCCAGGTAATAGCCAGGGCCATCTCTACCAGCCTGCATCATGGAGGTGGCATGGGGAAGGGCTCTACTGCCTCTCAAGCTTGACGTGGTCCCCAATCATGCGCCGGTGGTAGGTGGCCAGGAAGATGTCATTGTCTGCGGGGCAGTCGTGGTGGCAGGAGCAGGAGCGGATCACCATCATCTTGCGCACAAAGGAGTCTCCCTCCGGGCACTGGAACTCCACCTTCGCGGTGCTGGTGACGTGCGGAGTGCAGCAGCGCCCGTCCGTGCAGCTGCCGCAGAACTTGGGCCGGTAGGAGCGGGTGCTGGTGCACCCCGTGAACTCAAAGCGGATCGCCCGGCGGGGCTTGGGGTTCCGCACACACTTCTTTCCCTTCTGGAGAGAGGAGGAGGGTGGGGAAGAGACCACAACAATAAGTATCTTGGCTCAGTTCTGGACGTAGGACTATAAAAACCGGACTGGCAGTGGCTCTCCAGAGTTTGGGGCAGGGATCCTTCCCAACCCTAGCTGGAGATGGCTTGGATTGTGTTTAGGGTCTTGTGAATGTGGAGGAAGGGCTCTGAGACCGAGGTATGGCCCTGCGAAAGCTTTGTCTAGGTTTTGCCACTCCAGATTCCAGGTGAGAATGGCTCACGATGCTCATCCAAACAATCAACAAACCCCTGCACAGGGAAGCAAATACAGTCGTACCTTGGATCCCAAACGCCCTGGAACTCGGACGTTTTGGCTCCCGAACGCCGCAAACTCGGAAGTGATTGTTCTGGTTTGCGAACATTCTTTTGGAACCCAAGCATCCGACAGGGCTTCCACAGCTTCTGATTGGCTGCAGGAGCTTCCTACAGCCAATCAGGAGCCGTGATTTGGTTTTCGAACGTTTTGAAAGTCAAGCAGACTTCCAGAATGGATTCCGTTCGACTTCCAAGGTACCACTGTACTCCAGGGCAGGAGACAGTGGTTAGAACAGGATAGAAACCAAATTTCCTGCCCAAGAAAAATCCTTGGCTGTCCTCTGGAGGTATGGGGTATGTGTGTGTGCATGCGCACTAAGAATGTTGGGCCAGGGGACCTATGTTCAAATCCCCTATGTTCAAGGCTATGAAGGTCACTGAATGACCTCAGAATGATCATTACATCTTAGCCTAACCTGCCTCCCAAGGTTGTTGTGGGGTTAACACGAACAGAGTGTGGCGGGGGCTATGTACACTACCTTGCTCTCTTTGACAAAAAGGATGGGTGCAAATGTAATAAATGCAAAAGAAGCTTTCTCTGTCCCAGCTACTCGAGGACAGCATTCTGAATGAGTTCACTGAAACCAACAATTTTAAAGAAAGATTTTGTCCCTGTCTAGCTGTCTCTCCTCCTCCCTCCCTCCCCGTATTTACACGGGTAAATTTTTGTATTTTGCTCACTCTTTCTCTCTCACACACACACATTTCTTTCTCAGCTTGGTTTCCTTGCTGTGTCTTGTGAGAAAGAGGACCCCTTTCCTATGAACGGAGAGAGGAAACCCACTGAGAGATGTTCATGCAGGGAGATCTTTTCCTGCATTGCCAGCTCAGGGTAACAAGACAAGTGAGCGGGCAGGGAGCCTAGAGGGAAGGAGGCTAGGTTCAAAGAGAGCCAAGAAGGGTGAGTCAAGAGGCGCAGTGGACCAGATTGGGAATGCAGGCTGGAAGCAGCTCGCCATGCCTGGCATGGTCCAATCTCGTGCATTTACACCTGCTCCAGTTAGCAGCCAGTTAGTTACCTTGATGCTCTTCTCCAGGGGGACGTTGCAGTATCGGATAAGGCAGAGCCTGCTCTCCTTCTCCAGCCGGCACTGGGGGTTGTCGTTGGTGACCCGGGTGGAGATGCCCATCCCACAGGTTTTGGAGCAGGCGCTCCACTCTGTGGTCTGCACCAAGCAGTTCTCCTGGAGGTGGTTCGTCTTGGGCTTGCGAACTGGATTGTTCCTGTAAACTGAGATTGGAGAAAAGGACTTTGGTGAGCAAAGCTGCATCCTTTGGTTGTCAGGCTGGACCTCTGGACAGGAAAGGGCAAAGGGAGCCAGGAGAAACCACCTTAGTAGCCTTTTGTTAGGGAGACTGATTGAGTGCTCTCAACAGATGGTCTCCTAGACGGCCAGGAAATACCTGGAAGAGATAGCTTGTGCTATACACTACAGGCTTAAGGCCCTTTGGCATATATAGTGCTTCCTCTGTCTGTCCCACCTGCACTGTATAGAGCAAAGCAATTCAGAATTCTCTCAATTTTTCATTTATCTTGGGCTATGTCCAACTGAGGACACATTCACACCCCACATTCAAAGCACTATGGTACCACTTTAAATAGTCATGGCTTCCCCCCAAGAATTATGGGAACTGTGCAGTCATACCTTGGGTTAAAGTCGCTTCAGGTTGAGCATTTTCAGGTTGCACTCCACGGCGACCTGGAAGTAACGGAATGGGTTACTTCTGGGTTTCGCCGCTCACGCATGTGCAGACGCTCAAAATGTTACACGCATGTGCAAAAGCAGCGAATCGCAACCTGCGCATGCACAGACACGGGTTGCATTCTGCTCAGGATGTGAACGGGGCTCTGGAACGGATCCCGTTTGCATCCAGAGGTACCACTGTAGTTCGTTAAGGGGGCTGAGAGTTGTTAGGAGACCCCTATTCCTCTGCCAGAGCTACAGTTCCCAGAGTTCCCTGTGAAAAGGGATTACTGTCACACCACTCTGGACCCAAGCACAAGGGCACTCTCCTTTTGAGCAACTGGTACTCAGAAGAGTACAGCTCTGACAGTGGAGGTAGAAGATAGCCATCAGGGTTAGTAGCCATTGATAACCTTGTCCTTTATGAATTTGTCTAATACTCTTTTAAGGCCATCCAACCTAGTGGCTCTCACTACCTCCATTCCACTGAATCGTCCAACGTTCAGCTTCCATTGGATGCCCACATGTTCTAGTGCTTTGAGAGGGAGAAAAACTTCTCTCGATCCACTCAAGGGCTGCCACATGGAAGAGGGAGCAAGTTTGGCTTTTTCCTGCTCTGGAGGGTAGAACGGCTTCAAGTTACAAGAAAGGAGATTTCCACTAAACATCAGGAAGAACTTTCTGACAGTAAGAGCTGTTCAGCAGTGGTACAGTCTCTCTTGGGAGGTTATGGACTCTCCTTCCTTGGAGGTTTTTAAGCAGAGGTTAGGTGGCCACCTGTCATGGATGCTTTCACTGAGATTCCTGCATTACAGGGGGTTGGACTAGATGACTCACAGGGTCCCTTCCAAATCTACGATTCTATGGCTCTTACCTCTTACTCGACTTGAACTAAAAAGTCCCAAACGCTGCTCGTAGGAGAGTTGCTCCATCCCCTTGATCATCATGGTTGCCCTTTTCTAAACCTTTCCTTCCTTTTTGAAGTGAGGTGACCACAGCCAGCATCTTTTAGTCTTTCTGCTCCAAGAGTCCTACCTGTCTCCTTGGCCACCCCCCCCCCCCACTTTCCCAGCGAGTCCCCTCACCTGCCATGCCCTTTCCGTAGTGGCCCTTTGGGCTACTGCCCCCTTCGCAGACCCACTCTTCGCAGCACTTCTTCTGCACCTTCACCCGCCGGGGGAAGGGGCAGTCAGGGGAAGGGAGGCGCATGCCGTCCGTGCAGAGGGGGATGCAGCCAATGGCGCCGTCCATGCAGATGCACCGCAGTTTGCAGCTGGGCTGGAAGCTCTCTCCGTTAAGGTAGATCTTGCCCAGCAGGTCACAGGTCGCCCCTTCGTGAGCTGGTGGGAAAACAGAAGAGAAGCATGTGGACGGAGGGATCCTGCTGCTGGGGAGACTGTGGGCAGGTGCCCCTCATGGCCAGCCAATGAACTGTGGGTGGCGCCTTCTCCACTTTGCCCTGGGGACTGACTCTGCCCACCCATTGGATCCTTCAAGGCAGGCAGGGCTAAGAGAAGGCTTCCTGCCCTGACTAAATCTTGCCTGAGCAAAAAGGTCTACCTGAGCTCTGGAGTTTCCCCATAGAATTGTCCTTTGGGTTTTGACTTCAGGCTTGCTTCCCAACCCAATTTGGCGAGGGGAGGAAATACTAACTGATGGGAGAGGACGACAACAACACACAGTCTGAATGCACCCCCCATCCCAAACTGCTTCTGTGTGGATGGGAAACAGGGCTGTCGGACCTTCAGGGATGACCTGAATGCTCAAGGTTTGTCTGGCCCCCTCCAGGCAGCACAGCAAGGGCTGCAACCTCCAGATGGTCAAGAGTGTCTTTTGAAAAGGTTTTTAGAAAGCAATTAAGTAGACTGTGCTTGCAAGCTTCAATCCAGCAGGAGCCAACTGCAAATTATTACATAGATGCTAGGGGGTGGCAGTGTCTTCCCTCTTCCCCTCTCCCAATTAACCTCCGTCTCCAGGGTTCAGTGGCAGGAGGGAGCACAGAGGAAAAATCACCCTATGACATCACCAGGGTCTGCCTACTGTGACATCACCAGGGGGCCAAGTTTGAGCCCTGAAATCTCAGGGTGTGGCATGCTCCTGACCTAGAAACCCTAACAGAAAACACTGTGCTATCGCACAATTGGAAAAGCATGCAGAAAAACTGGATCTGTGCCACCCACTTTATCTGTTAGCACTCTGGTGCATGCACAGCCATCCTTACACCCACGTGACCTAGTCCCACCATTCAGGGGGCGGCAAACAAACCTCTTTCACGGCAGAGAATCTGTGGAGGCAGCTCACCTAAGCAGATGCCACTGTCTCTGTGGACCTTGGAGAAGTCGCAATAGAGCCCTTTGTGGTGATCGCAAGGCTTCTGGAGGGAGCACAGTTCACCAAGCTGCCTGGCACACACTTTGCAGCATCCGCAGCCATCCAGCAAAAGGCTGGTGCCAGCAGGGCACCGGAGTGCCTGCACGGGGCACTGGCAAGGGTACGTACATGCCTCAGATGCTGCCTAGAAGGAGGGAAAAGTCCATGAGCATGGGCGAGAGCTTGGAGCCTTGGCTGCTGGAAGGAATTTTTTTGTTTTGAGTTGCCTTTGGTGAGAGAAAGCGACCAATGAATTGGAATCATCATCATCCATCATCATCATCACCATCACAGGGCAGCCCCAAATGGAGCAGATTGCAACAATCCAGTCCCAAGATTACCACAGCAGCAAACAGTCTAGCCATACAAAATCCCAAAGTTTCTCAACACCCACATGTATCTCCATTCTCTCATCAGACAAGCAAGAAGCAAGGATGGATTCCAGCCAGACAAAATAATAATAATAATAATTACTATATGTTTATTTACACCCCCATCTTTTGCCCTGACAGGACTCAAAGCAGTTTACAGATAAAAATAAGAACAGCTGAAAACATAAGGAAAACAATAATCAAGAACAATTAAACAGTGCTACAATTAAAAGCTGTGGAATATATTCTACAAAAGCACTTGCGGAAGGTGAAGAGCACAGTCAATGAGGGATGTAACCTGTAGAGAGTCCTGAATGCTATGGAGACAGGCCTGGGGGGTGCCTATGAGAGCCAGTGTGGTGTAGGGGTTAGAGTGTCGGATTAGGACCTGGGAGAACAGGGTTCAAATCCCCTCTAGGCCATGAAGCTCACTGGGTGAGCTTGGGCCAGTCACTGCCTCTCAGCCTAACCTACCTCACAAGGCTGTGGTGGGATTAAATGAGGAGAAAAAGCTTGGAGCTTGGAGAAAAAGCTGGGACAGAAGTACAAATAATGGTAATGATTAAAAAGTCCCGTGCCTTAGATTCCCCACCCCTCTTAAGGGTAAGCACCCACACTTCGGCTCAAGCCTGGAAATAACAAATCTCTTAAAGCCCTGGCACAATATATCCCCAATATCTGTTTCCAGTCTGCTGGCCAAGCAGCTGTGTTTCAATGAGCTGCACTTTTCAGTCCGTCTTCAGCAGAAGCCCCGCAGTAGTCAATCTGAAAGGCTGGCAGGTCCCTGTGGCCAGGCCATCTCTGCCCAGAAGCAGCTACAGCTGGCACAGCGGCCTCAGACAAAGGAAGGCACTCTGCCCCTCGGAGGCCATGCTTTTTGCAAAGCTGCCTCTGCCAATCCTCTCTGAAGGCGTAGCCAAAGAAAGAAGGAACAGTCGTTCTCAATGAGAAGAGCAGCCGTTTGGGACTCTACGGATCTGTTCAGGGATGCCCTGGTCCCATCTGCTCAGCCTGCAAGTCGAAACACGACTGAGGTTTCTTCAATGCCGGCACGTCAGGCTTGAGCCTGGGTACCTGGCAAATTACTCATGCTAATGTTCTTTCTGCTTCAGATCACCTTCCCCAGCATCAAAACCTTGCAGATTCACTTCTCACGTCTGCAGCTGTTCTGGCTGCAAGGAAGCCTTGAACTGGATCAGTGAACCACACAGATCTCACCTCGGGGAAGGAGCTAACATGGGCGGCAGCAACGCCTTTGAATTGCTTTATGGTTCATGCTATCACATTCCGGGTTGGGGGGGGGGTTAGCTGAGTAGCTCCTACGAGGCCCAGTGCACTTGGGGACTCTGGGATGAAGTCCCCATTCCCAGCTGGAAGCAAGTACACAGAACTGAAATGAACATATTTCCCCCCATCTTTCCGATAACAAATATTAAGGAGCATTATGATATTCTGCCCTCACTTCTATCAAGGTGTGGAAGGAGAGCCTTTGACCTTCCAGAAGTTGCTGAACTACAAATCCCATCATGCTTAGCCATGTGGGCTGGAGCCAATTGGAGCTGTCTTTCAGCAACACCTGGAAGGGGCAAAATCTTGTCCTGGTGGAGGGAGCCCTTGGCCTGCCAGGTGTTGTTGGACTACCAATTCCTATCAGCCCCAGTCAGCATGATAAATGGTCACGAATGATGGGACTTGTAGTCCAACAACATCTGTGTGTGCGTGTGTGTGTGTATGTGTGTGTGTAGCTACCCCTGTTACGAGGCTTACTTTACTCAACTGATAAAGAAACCTGTTTAAAATCCCAAACAAGGAGAAGTCACTGGTTATAAGACCATTTTGTCAGGAGCTGCTCATCCAACTAACTCGGGGTGAGAAATCTGCGCTGCTCCAGATGTTGCTGGACTACAACTCCCATCATCCCTGCCCATTGGGCTGGCTGCCTGGGGCCAGTGGGACCTGGAGTCCAACCACATCTGGAGGTTCACAGATTTCCCATCCCTAGCCTAAGAAATTGGATGGATTTGAAAGATCATAAACACTGAGCTTCTTCTTAGAGCCACTAGTCACCTTGGGGTGCCCAAACAGCTGTCAGATGGTACTAGACAGAACAGCAGCCTGAAGGGGCTCCTTCCCTCCTGCTAACCCCTATCTGCAGCCTTCCCTTCTGGATCACCTTCAGGCAGCCCTTGCATGAAGACGCCTCTGCAGATAAGGATCCATACACGCTCCCCCCTCCTCTGTTCTCCACCATACAGGAAATGACTTTCTCAGTAATGAGAAAATAGGGGAAATGGGAGCACCGTATAGTGGCGGCAAGAGAGACGTAAAACAGCAGCTGTGATAAGGAGGCAAAATGGGACTTGGTGGGTTGTGTAATTGCGTTTGAGACCCAGCATGTGCAATGATTAGAGTGCTCGAGCTAGGGACAGGAGACCCGGGTTCAAATCTGCATTCAGCCATAAAGCTGGGTGACTTTCGGCCAGCAGCCTGACCCACATTGCAGGGTTGTTGTGTACTAAAATACTGACGGCAGGAGGAGGATCCATGCTGCCTTGAGTTCATTTGAGGTGGTGAAGAATTAAAGATGTTAAAAAAAATAGTAATAACCTGAAGCACACCATGTTGGCTGGGGCTGATGGGAGTTGGGAGCCCAACAAGAGGGCCAAAGCTAATCCATCCCTGCACACCAGCTTATTTGCAAATGAAGCCTGTGGCTTCCTTCTGCAGCACTTGCATTTCAATTCAAAACCATTAAAAAAATATAAAAAGGTACAGGACCAGTCATAGTAAACATTGTACCCATACAGGAAGTTTTCCCCCTCAAGTCGTACTCCATAATGTCAGATTTATACTGGCTTCTCTGAAATGGAATTTCAGCCTCAACCAATGGGGATACCTGCTGCAAGCAGTCCATCCAGGATCTATTAAAATCCATCACTGCCATAGGCGCCGACTCCATGGGGCTTGAGGGGGCCCGAGCCCCCTCAAAAATTCGTTTGGGGGGGCTCCGCCCCCCCAATAATCTCCGACGCCCCTCCAGCAGAGCGCCATCGCCGCCCCTCCCCCAGCCCAAAATGCACAGGGAGGGGCGGGCTGCATGCCTCCTGCCCTCCCTCCCAAGCAAAAGCTCCACCCAATTTCCTTTGGAGCTGATTAATAGGCGCAGCACGCTCTCCCCTATTCGCTCACGAGGAGGCGGCGCCACTTTATTTGCATATTCATGAGCTTATTTATTATTCATGAGCTTTCCCGGGCCCCCCCAATATTTTTTATAAGTCCGCGTCCCTGATCACTGCCCTCCATTTTCATCCGGTTCAGGGAGATATGGGAAAAAGCCAGGAGGTTGCACCATTTACCAGTTCCATGCATCCATGGCCATGCTTACAAACATAGGAAGCTGACTTGTCGAGCCAGATCCTTGGTCCATCTAGCTCAGTACTGTCTACACAGACTGGCAGCAGCTCTCTAGGAATTTAGGCTGGGATAGTGTCTCTCGGAGTTCTACCTGGAGATATCGGGGATTGAACCTGGGACCTTCTGCATGCAAAGCGAGTGCTCTGTTACTCAGCTGTGGGATGTACTCGCCTCATTAGGGGGGTCATTTGCCCACTTTGAGAAATCTTGAATGCTGCAACAAGCACACGACAAGCAGATGAGAATCCTGGCCCAAATAACCAGCCCGGCCTTCTAATTCTCGCTGGTGCTTTCTCAACAGCATTTCCCCCTTGGAATTGGATAACTTTGTTAGTGCGAACAATGGCACCAGACACGCTCCAGGGCTAGGAATGGAGGGGGAATCTAATTTTAAAGGATTCATATGCAGAATTTAAGGGTTCCAGGCCAGAGCTTTGATTGCCTTCAGCCTGTCCGAGCCACTCATCCATTGGATATGCTAACCCTACTGAGTGTAGTCCCATCAAAATTCATGCTCAATACTAACTTAATTACATTAGTCTCAATGGCTCTGCTCCAAGTAGGACTATTATTTTTATTTGTTTTATTTATTAAATTTGCATGCCGCCCTTCACCCGCAGAACTCACGGCGGTTCACAGCATAAAAACACAAGATGAAAAGACGAAATACATAAATACAATAATATTACAAGGACAGAAACAAAACAAAACAATATCTCCTGATATAACCTGTAGGGTGGAATTTAACAATGCACTATAATGGGGCATTCGCTGTGCAGGGAACAAGGTCCACTCATGCAATGGGACTTCCCCTCCCTTCTGCACATCCCAAAACCTGTTCTAGGTGTCCCCCCCCCGCCGCCGCAACCTTCCAGAGAAAATTTAGAGGGTGCGGGGGGGGGGTCTTTTTTGGCGAGCAGACCTTGTTCCCTGCATTCAACAGTTCAGTTCAGTTCTACCCATAGCCTGGTGTTTTTAAAAAGCCCGTATTCATATGCAAAAATATGTATAAAAGAGTCAAGCCTCATGCTGTATGCAGTCTTAAGCCTACTCATCGTAAACCCATCAAAATCCAGGAACACAACTAATTATTTTCAGTAGGTCTGCCCTGGGCAGAACTCAGCTGACAACACCTCTCTATTTCTGCAGCATAATTTTCTAAATATATAAAAGTGCCCTTCGCATCCACTAAAGAAACTCAAACCATTCTAACTTATCCTATGCATCATTATAGCTCAATTGGTCAAGCACGAGACTCTTAATCCCAGGGTCGTGGGTTCAAGCCCCTTGCTGAGCAAAAGGACTCATGCACTGCAGGGGGTTGGACTAGATGAAACTCGTGGTCCCTTCCAACTCGACAATTCTGTGGTCCTTTGTGTTATTTTGCATTTAACACCAGACGTCTATTATATGCATGTACCCTCCAGGTTTCCTAAAGTCACCAGTGTGTAAAAAGGTAAAGGTAAAGGACCCCTGACAGTTAAGTCCAGTCACAGATGACTCTTGGGTTGTAGCGCTCATCTATCTTTACAGGCCAAGGGAGCCGGCGTTTGTCCACAGACAGTTTTTCCACATAGCTGTCAACTTTCAGATTTGAAAATAAAGGATCAGCAGCCTCACCTGTCCTGGGGACAGTCTATAGGATAGCTAACAATCCGGGATAGCAGTGGGAAGCAGCGGGAAATGGCGCTGGAATAAGGGAATTTCCCGCAAAAAAGGGGAAGGTTGACAGCTATGTTTTTCTGGCGCAACAGAACACTGAAACCAGAGCAGCGCACAGAAACACCATTTACCTTCCCGTCACAGCAGTACCTATTTATCTACTTGCACTTTTTGGCATGCTTTCGAACTGCTAGGTTGGCAGGAGCTGGGACCGGGCAACGGGAGTTCACCCCATCGCAGGGATTCGAACCTCCGACCTTTCCATCGACAAGTCCAAGAGCCTCAGTGGTTTAGACCACAGTGCCACCCGTGTCCCTCACTAGTGTGTAAACATATGCATACAAGAGGCAGCCCCCCAAAACCTGCAGAGCTGCTGCTAGCCAACTGGAGCTGGACCTCTGAGCACTTGGTCCCACCTTGTACGAACATATTAAGCTCTGCTGAAGTCAACTAACTCATTCAGCACGCATCAAAGGCCGGCGCAAGTCTCATTCATTCATTCATTCGTTGCACACACCTCCTGTAAAATTGTGCATACATACCCAGCCAGGCCCCAGGACAAAGAGAATGAGGGTGAAGGTTGTTCTTGCCCCGGCGTGGTCAGACATCCTGAGCCCCTCGCTTTGTGCATCCCTGCCTCTCTGCCTTTGGGAGGGTGCTGTGCTCAAGCTCATCCTTAAATAGTCTCTTCAAAAAGGGGTGTGTCTGGATAGCAGCGACTGGCCTGGAAAACAGCCCAAAGTGGGTGCAACAGAAAATGCACTAAATTCCAAAAAACTTCCCCTTCTTCTTCAAAATTCCTGTGGCCCTGGTGGTGAAGTCTGGGACAGGCACATAACATTCCACATGGGGTGGGGAGAGAGACCTAGCATCTCTGTCCAAGCCCTTTAAAAGGCCTTATTTAATCTCCAAAGCATGTAGGCTGCAACGATTTTCTCTCCCCCTCTGCTGTTAGTCTCTATTGGCCACAGGAGCTGAACTTGTTAAATAAACTCAAAGCACGCTGGGCTAATTTCACTTCCCCCTTCAAGGAGGGAGGAGGGGGGAATGATGATGGAAAGTTCAGCTGTTGTCTTGAAAGCAACTCGGTACCACAACTGTGCTTCAAGGCACAAGCCAGGGGTTTGAAAACTACGGAGAGATCAATGCCAACACGTCTGCAGGGTGTGATCACCTGTTCTGAGTCAGTGCCGCAGAGCCAAATTAATCACAGATGAAAAGCTTCCCGAGCTGTAAAATAGTTGCGTGGGGTTAGAAAGATCCTTTGAAAAGTGGGGATACGCGTTTTCTGAAGCCTAATCCAGGCAGACCTTCCCAATCGCAGGATTAGCCTTGAGGATGCTTACAACTGGCCTTGCCTTCACTTAACTCAGTGGCAGGACATCTGCTTTGCATGCAGAAGTCCCAGGTTCAATCCCCGGCATCTCCAGGTAGGGTTGGGAATTCCCCCTCCCTGCTTAAAACCCTGGAGAGCCACTGCCAGTTAGTGCAGACCAGTGTTTCCCAAACTTGGGTCTCCAGCTGATTTTGGGCTACAATTGCAGACATCCCTGGCCACTGGTCCTGCTAGCTAGGGATGATGGGAGTTGTAGTCCAAAAACAGCTAGAGACCCAAGTTTGGGAAACCCTGGGCAGTATAGAGCTAGATGGACCAAGGGACTGGCATGTCAGCTTCGTATGTCTCCATGTTCCTGATCGTTTGCTCTCTTCTGGACATGCTCCAATTTTTCTAAGGGTCTTCCTTAGAATAAGCTAGCTTGTTATATTCTCAGGCTGGAGCTCTTCAGCTAATCCCACTTTTCTTTGAGCATGTGTTATGTGCTGTAGAGGCAAAAATTATTTACGCATCGCAGGGGGTTAGACTAGATGACCCTTGGTGTCCCTTCCAAGCCTACAAGTCTATGATTTCACTTATATCCCACAAATGAGCGTTTGCAGTTCCATCAAAGCCTCAGATATCCCTCAGGGCAATAAAGGGGTGGGGAAGCCCCACTTGAAAGGGGCAGAGCCAGTAGCCTTTTACCTGCGGTCAGACTCTAGTTCCCATCAGCCTCAGCCAGCATGGCTAACAGCCAGGGATTATGGGAGTTGGAGTCCAAGATTTGGAAGGCCACAGATTCCTCACTGCTGCTCAACTTGGTGCGGTCGCTAACTCTAAACCCTCCTCCCATCCCTACAACAAGCCAAGAGATGCAGAAATTATGCTCAAATGACTCAGAATGATCAAAGAGAGGCAACACCCAAGTTTGGGGCTATTTATGCTTCTGTACTACTCCCCCCCCCCCACACATGCACTTTTCTTTTTCTTTTTGCCTGAGCTGCTTTAGAAGAAGAAGAGATAAAGATGTCAAACCTGCTTAGAGTCTCCCTGGAGCAAGGAATGCTCCATGTTTAATTCACTTAAAAAATATATGTGCTTCCCCCCAACTGCATCCCTTGTGTCTTGCCACCCATTTCCCCCCAATTTGCTTTTTTCTTCATTTTTGGGAATAGCTCAAAGGTTATGTAATGCTGCCACGAGATGGGATAGGCACTAACAGAGATGGCTTTAAAACACAGGAGTATAGAAAGCATGGACAACACAGCAGAGGCAGGTGGAACAATGGTCTAACTTCATATAAGGCAGCTAATGGGCAGCATCTCTCCAGAGCCAGTGTGGTGTAGTGGTTAAGAGCGGTGGACTTGTAATCTGGGGAACCGGGTTTGCGTCTCCGCTCCTCCACATGCAGCTGCTGGGTGACCTTGGGCCAGTCACACTTCTCTGAAGTCTCTCAGCCTCACTCACCCCACAGAATGTTTGTTGTGGGGGAGGAAGGGAAAGGAGAATGTTAGCCACTTTGAGACTCCTTTGGGAGTGATAAAGCAGGAGATCAAATCCAAGCTCTTCTTCTTCCAATGGGTCTTTCCTCCAAAAATCTGTGGCATACATGGCATTCCCCCACTTTCACCTGCACAACCACTCTGTGATGTAGCGAGGCTGAGAGTTGGTGACTGACAGGTCACCCAGCAAGCATCATAGTCAAATGGGGAATTTAAATACAGATCTACCTAGTTCTAGTCCAGCACTCTAACAACGACACCTTACTGGTTCTCACGGAGTCTTGCAGCGCAGTGCACACAGAATACTTGCAGTCAGGTTCTGAATGCTTCACAATAACCTTGCAGTGTTGCCTTATGGACATGAGACCCACCTTGCTGATGGACCTGAAGCTGAAAATGTTGGCTTTCTGTTACCTGCTGAGAATAGCAAGCAGGTTTGTGTCAGGAGTCTATGCAGCATCCAGGATAGTGGTGCTTCAGTTATGGTGCATCATGTGTTCTTCTTCTTCTTCTTCTTCTTCTTCTTCTTCTTCTTCTTCTTCTTCTTCTTCTTAACATTTATAGATCTCCCTACCTCTTAGGATCACAGAGTGGTTTACAGTATAAAAGCACAAAAATACATAACAACAGACAAAACAATAACCCTGTCCCATTGCATAAGATGCTGCAGCTGCAATCTCCTGCACACAGGCAGGCAGGTGTGGGGGACTCCCTGGTCCTGAATGGGGTAACTGTGCCCCCGAAGGACCAGGTGCGCAGCCTGGGAGTCATTTTGGACTCACAACTGTCCATGGAGGCGCAGGTCAATTCTGTGTCCAGGGCAGCTGTCTACCAGCTCCATCTGGTACGCAGGCGGAGACCCTATCTGCCTGCGGACTGTCTCGCCAGAGTGGTGCATGCTCTGGTTATCTCCCGCTTGGACTACTGCAATGCACTCTACGTGGGGCTACCTTTGAAGGTGACTCGGAAACTACAACTAATCCAGAATGCGGCAGCTAGACTGGTGACTGGGAGCGGCCGCCGAGACCATATAACACCGGTCTTGAAAGACCTACATTGGCACCCAGTATGTTTCTGGGCACAATTCAAAGTGTGGGTGCTGACCTTTAAAGCCCCAAACGGCTTCAGCCCAG
This sequence comes from Podarcis melisellensis, assembly GCF_964234715.1. Taxonomy (NCBI): domain Eukaryota; kingdom Metazoa; phylum Chordata; class Lepidosauria; order Squamata; family Lacertidae; genus Podarcis; species Podarcis melisellensis. The sequence continues at coordinate 67,717,944 of NC_138540.1, read as the reverse complement.
TATACCTGAAGCAGCATCTCCACCCCCATCATTCAGCCTGGACACTGAGGTCCAGCGCCGAGGGCCTTCTGGCAGTTCCTTCACTGCAAGAAGCAAAGTTATAGGGAACCAGGCAGAGGGCCTTCTTGGTAGCAGCGCCTGCCCTGTGGAATGCCCTCCCACCAGATGTCAAAGAAATAAACAACTATCAGACTTTTGGAAGACATCTGAAGGCAGCCCTCTTTAGGGAAGCTTTTAATATTTGATGAATCATTGTATTTTAATATTCTGCTGGAAGCCACCCAGAGTGGCTGGGGAAACTCAGCCAGATGGGTGGGGGTATAAATAACAAATTATTATTATTATTATTATTGGTTTATCAAACATATGGGTTCACTCTGGACTTAATCATGCTTTGAACAGCCCTGCTGAAATCAGTGGGACAAGTTGGTCACAACTACTTAAGTCCCATTAATATCAGCGCACCTACATGACGCATGACGACTAAGTCTGGATCCAACCTGCACCCTCTCTGCAATGCCACTTCAGTTCCCTGCTTTTGCTCCATGCTGCCACTAGGTGGTAAAATACCAGACCTGCCTGGTTTGCTGCTGCCAGAGGCTGAGGTAGCATTGCTGTCCCTTTCAGCTACAGAGAGAAGCTTCTCTTCTAGATTTTTCACTACTTCTGCCTTTGGTTAGCTCCTGTTCTACTGTTTCGTAATTTATTTATTGTTTTTATATCCCAGCTTTTTCTCCAAGCTCAAGGTGGCGTGCATGGTTCTTCCCCCTCCTCATTTAATCCTCACAACAATCCAGTGAGAATGAGAGGCAGTGTCGGTCCCAAGGTCACCCAGTGAGCTTCATGGCCAAGGGGGGGGGGTGTCTTGAACCCTTGTCTCCCAGGTCCTCTTAGTCAGGCAACCTAATCACTGCACTACACTGGCTCTCTTGAACGTCTTCAAATCATCAATCTGTTTTCTATATTCTATAACTGCTGGTTCCGTAACCCCTTTATTTTCAGGTTTGCTAAAGCTTAGGAGGCATTTTACTTGGCTTTCGTGGCTCCCTTGGTTCTAACAAGGAGAGAACTTTGCCTCTGGGTTCTGGATCCTTAAATATTTCACTTCAGCTCACAGTGAGCCTGCTGTGTTGGATGTAGGGCTGTCTGGGCCAGGAGAGGCAGCTGGAACAGGGGCAGCTGCAGACTTGGCCAGGGTGGATCCAGCTTGGAGAGAAGACAGAGGCAGTCAGGGATGAGGAGAAATTAGCCCAATGTTTGTAAGGCTACAAGTTCCCCATTCCAGTGCTAGGCTTAGGAAAATGACACCTGCTACTTTTTTTTTCTACATGCAGGTGTTGAAAAGTGCAGAATCCCTGTCAAAAACTGGGTGGTAACCCAGCCACACCCAGATAGCTGAAATAACTGAAGGCCATCACCTGAACAGAATGTTCTGTAGATGTGTTAATTTTTTTAAACATGTGTAGGTATTCTGCTTCTAGCCATTTGTGCACTTAAAATAAAAAATATTTGTCCAAACTTGAAAAAAAAAGTGATGAAATATATCTAAAATTTTCCCCACCATCCCCAAAATGTTCCTTCTCACCCAGTACAGAACATTTCACGACTACAATTCTAAACCTAGGGCAGGAATAAGTGGGTAGGATTCAGACTACGTTTATTGAAATTAGTCTCTATGGAATTGACAGGATAAGTTAGGCATGGCTTATGTCTCACTGTTTGATTAGTTCAACAGGAACTAAGTACAACCAATTTAGTCTGGATTCAACTCAAGGGGGTTTATTTCTCATTTACTGAATTTCTAACCCACCTTCCCCCACGAATAACTCAAGGTAGTGTATAGGGTCTCTCCCACTGTATCTTCTCAACAGCCTTACGAGGTAGGGTTTTGTTTCCTTTAGTTTTGTCTTATGCTGGTTTAAATGTATGTGTTTATTTATTGTGGCAAGTCGCTCTGAGCTGCTTTTGTAAGAAAAGCGACAAATGGGTTCAATAAACAGATAATAAATACGCAGACGTCAGCCGAGGAAGCTTTGCACAGCAGAGAGCTAAACACAATCTCCTCTTATAACTGATACAGAATGGCGAAAAGGGGCAGTTCTCGGGGACCTGCTCAAACCTCAGCCATCCTAGCAACATGTCGGACTCAGCCCTTGGTTGGGTATCTGTTAAAATCTGGAGCCACGCCACAAATTCCAGCAAAGTGATTCTAGAGTCACAGGAGAACTGCTGAGATTAAAATCATGTTCAAAGCTATGAAAAGAAGAAGCAAAGGGACACACTTCCCAGAAACAAAAATGATTAATGATGGGAAATGACAGGACAAATAAGCCCCCTTCACCCCTCACTCAGAAGCACATTATCTCTAGAAGACAACGGGTTCTCCTAATGGAAATGGAACGTTTTCTTTGAATCCAACACAAGAAAAACACGACCCTTTGCGCTCATTAAGTGTTCCAGCTTCTCTCACTTTGTTCACCAGGAACATGCTTGAACAAGTCCTGTTTACCATTTTGCCTCGGTAGAAAATGGCCATTTGGGATCAGGCAGCGTGACTCAAGCACTGCGGTGCTGGAAGAAGCACATCATGATTGCAGTTTGCTCACTGACTATATGTTCCTCCAGGATCTGAGCTACGTGGTTGGCAAAATCACATGCTATGGTCCCAAGAAGCCTGTCCTATGCAGTTTCACTGTGCGTGTAAATGGGTCCCTAGTCACACAGACTATAGAGCTATCCCTGCTTGTAGCAGTGCTGGTGTCTTGAATCTGGAAGCACAATTTAGAAGTAGCAATATGCTAATACAGGGGTGGGGAATCTGACCCACCAGGCCTCTTACTCTGGCTCCAGGAGCTCTCCCTGGCACAGAAATGGCATAAACCGGTACAGAAGTTTGAACAGCAGCCAGAACAGAAGGGTGAACCCTTGTTGCATCGCCCTCACTGATGGGAGCAGACCAACCCGTCACAACAGAGATCATGCTTACAGTTTTGGCATTCCAGCAAGGTGAGAGAGTCTCACAAGTGAGTGTGCCACGCCTCATCTTCAAAAGCTTGGCGGGAGGGGCAGGGATACCTGTTGGGACATATTTGTTATTTCCATCCAGTTCTGAACTTCTCGCCCTGTTCCTGAACGCCTGAATTGTGACTCCAGAGCAGTATGTCTGCTGCCAAGCCTGCACAATTACTTGCCCAAATACTGATCTGTTGTATTTTGGGCATGAGCCAGAACAAAAGCAACTGACAAATGCAATAAGTAACAGCGGTAATGACAACAACATTTTGCTTTACATGTAATAGTATACTCCCCACTGAGTCCCAAGCAAACAGACAGAGGAGTCTTCCAGCAGCATTCCTCTTCGAGTTCCTGAATCCCAAGTGAAGATCTCTGAGCGCCTTGTGTGTGGGATGAAAGTCCCTTCCTTTGTGACATGGCTGTTGCCTTTAGAAAGGCTGCAGGGATATTTTAGTCTAGCAGCATGCTTAGTCCAAATAAACAGCCGCTAAAAATAACCCAGCCACCAGTCCCCAAAGCAGATGTTGGGCCTCACTGGGAATCCCAGGCAAAATTGTCAACACAAGCGAGGAGAAGGGGGTAGTGGTATTTCTTTCCAACCCACCTGACCCAGACTCTGAAAGCAGACTTGGTTTGTGAAATCCACTGAAGAACCTCAGGAGGGACACTTGTGATTTCTGGAGTCCCTCCGCCACTCTTCCCTTCTTTTGGTTCTTCTGCCCTCCCCACCTATTTCAAATTTTTTTCTTCAGCTTTGCATGCTTAAGGATAGGAATAGAGGAAGCTGCCTTGTGCTGGTCCATCTAGCTCAGTATTGTCTACACTGACTCTGATTGGCAACAGCTCTGCAGGGTTTCAGACAGGGAGTCTCTCTCAGCCCTATCTGGTGTTTGAATATCAGGCCTTCTGCATGCAATGCTTTACCACTTCAGAGTGCACATCTGTAAGAACATAAGGCTATAGGAAGCTGCCTTATACTGAGTCAGACCAAAGGAGCTATCTAGCTCAGTACTGTCTACACTGACTGGCAGCAGCTCTCTAGGAATTCAGACAGGTCTTTCCCAGCCCAACAGAAACACTGGGGATCAAACCAGGGAACTTCAGAATGCAACAAATTAACAATGAACTCCATAATAATTTTGGGTTTTGTAGTTAATGGGCCCTACATCTTCTTTTGCAGCTGCAGGCCTGTGAAGATTTCCTAAGCAACCCGAATTTTAGAAAACATTACACAGGGCTGAGAGAATGTGGGAGGAAAGGAATCTTAAAGCTGGAAAGTAGCTACTAAAAAGATTGGAAGATATTTATCCTTGAAGCATACAACGCTTCAAACTGCCACAGCATGACGGAGCTAGCATTTCCTAGTGACAAATTTTCCCTTGTGATTTCTGGAGTCCCTCTGCCACTCTTCCCATCTATTTCCACCCCAGTGAAACATCACAAGTTCAGGGAATGCTCCAAGGCAGGGCTCAGCAACCTTTTTCAGCCGTGGGCCGGTCCACTGTCCCTCAGTCCATGTGGTGAGCCGGACCATATTTTGGAAAGAAAAAAAAGAACGAATTCCTATGCCACATAAATAACCCAAAGATGCACTTTAAATAAAAGCACACATTATACTCATGTAAAAACACGCTGATTCCCGTACTGTCCACGGGCTGGATTAAGAAGGCGACTGAGCCGCATCTGGCCCCCAGGCCTTAGGTTGCCTACCTCTGCTCCAAGGCATATCAAGAATGACATGATTAAGTTAAAGAAGTATCAAAGGGCTGAGATGTCAGCACAAAAAGGTAGTCCAGTCCTGGGTCACGTTTGGTCAGGAGGAAGGGGGTTGCTACACAGATCTCTCTAAGGCCACAGATAAAAGATTGTTAGTATGGCTTTTTGTGTTTCAGAAAACAGTTATAAAGAAGAAGATGAAAAGCATTTCTATTGCTGATCAACTGGAAAGAATGTCTCCAATTTCCCATTATTTTCTTCCCATGCACTTTACTATTGTTTTCATCTGCAAGAGATTTGTTTTAGGCACTGTTGAGATTCTGTCCAAATTTTCAACAAAGCAATCAATAAGCACTCAGCTAACATCTCAGAAACAGAACCATCTACTTAGCTACTGGCTCTTTACCTGATGACAAAGTGAGTATGCAATGTTTATAAGCTTGAGCTAAGACCTAGGTCACATCCACACCAGACTTTTAAAACACTCTTAATCCACTTTTAAGGTCTTTAATTCCTGCCAAGAATCTTGGGAACTGTAGTTGGTTAAGGGAGTTGTTACGAGACCCCTCTAAGAGGTAGTTAGCAGCACTCTTAGCAAACTAACATTCCCAAGATTCTTTGGGAAGCCACTACTGTAAAAGTGGTGTAAGGGTGCTTTAAATGTATGGTGTGGAGGTGGACTCATTTTGGGATCCTCTTGACCTAAGACAGGCTTCGCTGGACCTCAGATTAGCTGTCCTATTCATTCCTAATGGAGGCTGACCTTTCCAAGTTTGAGAAAGTTCATAGGAAGCCCCAGCACACATCTAGCTCTGAGAAACTTCAACTACAAGGCAAAATTCCTATTGGTTTTGCAGCTTGTTTGGAAAAGAAAGTGTTCTGTATCCAGAAACACAAGGTTGCTTTTAGAACCCTTTCTTTATAGGTCTGAATGGTGCAGTTAAATCCAAGGGGGAGAAATGATCATTCATTTCACTCCTTCCTTTAATAAATATTAAATTGCCCAGATGGAAACCTTTGCAGTGACTGCAGGCAGCCCAGCCGAGAACTAGTTTCTTGTGGTTCACAGGAATTTCCTGTCCTGTCAACACACATTTCCTCCATCCCAGGGAGGGATGTTGTTCAAAGCAAACAACATTCCTTGGTTGGCGGAGCAATGGCATTGGCTGAAGAAAACAAAAAATAAATGAGATTTGGTTGTGTTGTTGTTGTTGTTGTTGTTGTCATCACTGATGACTGTTTGGAATTGGAGCTGCTTAAATAGCTGGAGCCATGTTGGATGCAGGATCTTGTAGAAACTGATGGAATCCTATTGAAGATACCAAACTGCTTACTGATCTAAAATAGTCAAAGCAAAAAAAATCCTTCCAGTAGCACCTTAAAGACCAACTAAGTTAGTTCTTGGTATGAGCTTTCGTGTGCATGCACACTTCTTCAGATCTAAAATAGGTCCAGAAAGTGACTTACAAGGAGGGTGGACCACTTGCTACTGGCCTGAAGGTTGCATGAAGAATGCATTTTAAAGCGTAATGCACTGGACCTATCGTAACAGCACAAGCCCATTTACTCAGAAGGAAGCCCCAATGGCTTCAATGGTACTTAAAAGGTAAAGGTAAAGGGACCCCTGACCATTAGGTCTAGTCACGGATGACTCTGGGGTTGCTGCGCTCATCTCGCTTTATTGGCCTAGGGAGCCGGCAAGCAGTGCACGGAAACACCGTTTACCTTCCTGCTGGAGCGGTACCTATTTATCTACTTGCACTTCATGCTTTCAAACTTCTGGATTCGAACCGCCAATCTTCTGATCGGCAAGCCCTCGGCTCTGTGGTTTAACCCACAGCGCCACCAGCGTCCCTTCAATGGGGCTTACCCCCAGGTAAATATGACTAGGATTGCAGTCTATTTTGGTTGCACTTGAAGCCCACTGAAATCAACATGAAAGGCTCGTGATGGAGCTAAGCCACATTCATTTCTAACATAGTCTGGATCTAGCCCAGAATTATTATTTTTTCAGTTGGAGATGGAACTCAAGAGCAAGAAAATAATCGAAAACCACATTTAAAGTTAGCCACAAAGCGAATTAAAATACCTGCTGCCTTCCAGATATATAACCTCTGCAGAATTAGCAAAGAGATCAACTTAGAATATAGACTGGCAGATAATTACCACAAGAGCCACAATGTAAACAGCACAAAAATACCCAACACCCTGGCAAAAGCCCCACCACCTGTTTTCAATCAAAGCTTTAAAAAGGCTGTGATTGATTCTCTTCCACGGGATGCCTGTAAAAAACATAAACAGACGAGATGTCATGCCAGCTGGGAAATTCTTCTTGTCGTGACCCCTGAAATTTTCTCTTGTATTATTTAATGGTCTTTTCTCTCTCTTCGGCATAATATAGTTTCTTTCTCCATGCCATGCACAATTTTACAAATTTCTATCATGTCACATCTGTTCTCTAAACTAAAAGGCCCTGGCTGCTCTTTCCCAAATGTTTTCCAAGTCCACAATATCATATGCTGCCTTGAGAGCACATTACGAGGAAAGATGGGATACATGTGTAATAATAAAACACATTTTGCAAATGATTCCCACTCCTATCAGTAACTTGTGTTTGGCTGGTCCAGCTGGACCCCTCAGTTCTAGTTTAACTGGACCCCTCAGTTCTAGTTTAAAACAAAACAAACAAGAGTAGATGCCACAGGATTGAAGTCAGCTCTCCTCCCGGCAGCCTCCACTGGAAAGGACAATCAGAAGACACTGCTGTTTCAAATGGGGGATGAGTAATAAAACAGGCAGATGATGAAGTTTCACCACTGCTCTTCCAAGTGACCCTAAAAGTGGAGCTGCTTGTATAACGAGTGAAAGGAACAAAAAACATGCCAGGTCTCTGATCATTTATAAGCACTGTTAGGGAGGAGGGAATTATGTGGCCCATCAAATTATATGATCCTTGTCTTAAAGTGGGTGGTGCGGGGGAGAGAGTTGATAAACATTTAAGGCATTTCATCACACACTATAATGGGAAACAGATTCTCACTGCATCCCTTTTTCTTTCTTGGGTGTCAGTAGCTGTTCCAAGCTTCTGACTCCAACCTTGTAAAGCCTTGCAATTATATAAATAGATATAGATGTAGTCAATTAATTCCTGATCTAATGATCAGCATCCACACGTCATTGACATAAAAAATGGCAGTCTATGTTTCCTCTCATTTAATCTGGATATAACACTTTCTGGAGGAAATGCAACAAATTAAGACGGAAACAAACAAACAGAAAAAACTGGTGCCAACATCTCATTTCCAATATACAGTAGTACCTTGGTTCTCAAACGCCTTCGTACTTGTACGTTTTGGCTCCCGAACGCCACAAACCCAGAAAAAAGTGTTCCGGTTTGTGAACATTTTTTCAGAAGCCAAATGTCCAACATGGCTTCCACTTAACTGCAGGAAGCTCCTGGAGCCAATCAGAAGCCGTGCCTTGGTTTTCGAAAGGTTTCGGGAGTCAGACTCCTGGAAGGAATTAAGTTTGAAAACCAAGGTACCACTGTACCATCAATCCATTTACAATATTACGCCCAGAGCTGCCACAAGGTGGTGGAGTGACAAATCAATAAATGATTATCATTTTGCTATCGCTTTTAATTGCAATACAGTCTTTGGCTGCATACATACCATAGATTTAAAGCACATGACTTCCTGCCCCTACCTAAAAAATTAATAAATCCTGGGAACTGTAGTTTAAGGGTGTTGGGAACCATAGCTATGTGAGGGGCAAACAACAGTTCCCAGGATTCCATATGCTTTTAGTTGTACGGTGTCCAACAAAGCTTAAATCACCATCTTCTTTTAATCACATGTATCTTGGTGATCAGGCCACTGCTTTTCACCCTTTAAAGGAGAAATGGAGAGCCAGTGACCCTCCAAACGTTCTGGACTCCAGCTCCCATAATTCCTCACTGCTGCTCATGCCAGCTGGGGCTGCTGGGAGCTGAAGTCCAACAACACCTGTAGGTCCACAGGCTTCATACCTGCACCGTAACATGTAAGTCCAGCACTTACGATGATTCTTCAACATCAACTTTGTTGGACTGGTCATGTTGTTTGGGTGCCTGATTATCATCTTCCAAAGCAACTACTCTATTCTGAACTTAAAAATGGAAAGTGTAATGCTGGTGGTCAACAAAAGAGGTTTAAAGTCTCTCTCAAGACAAATCCTTAAAAAAGTAGTATAAAAACTGACAACTGGGAAACACTGGCCTGCGAGCGTTCCAGTTGCAGAACAGCCTTTACCAATGGTGTCATGGGCTTTGAAGACACTTGAACTCAGGACGAAAGGAAGAAATGTGCTAAGAGGAAGGCACGTTTGGCAAACCCTCACCATAATCAACTCCTGCCCAGGAACCTATGTCCCCACTGTGGAAGGATGTGTAAATCCAGAATTGGCCTCCACAGTCACTTATGGACTGTTAAGACTGTGTTCATGGAAGACAATCTTACTGCCAAAGAAGAAGACGACCACCATCCCATTGCCACACACACCCAGATTCGGAGTCCTCAAACAACCTGGCGCTGACTAGGGTTGCCATAATTCAAAAAGCAAAATTCCTGACCCCTGCAAAGTGGGTGTCAGGAATTTTACTTTTTGAAATATGGCTCTCTCTTTTTTTTTTAGAAAGACCCCAGAATCGCTGAGCTAAACCCACCAGAATTGTTTTTTGTTTTTTTTTATAATCTTTTTTATTGCTTTTTTCCAAGGTCAAATACATCGTCAGTGATTCCACAAAAGCGATTTTACAAAGAAAGAAAAAAGAAAGTTGTAGAAGAGCCAATTTCACATTTTGAAAACAATTTTTCATATTCCACTGGACTTCCCCACATCCCCCATCCCCTGCATCTTTTACAATAAAGAAGGATAACAGCAAATTGATATCTTGTTTCCTGCGTTTTTGTACTTTCGTCTAATTTATAAGTTAGATTTAGAGTATTTGTTATTAATTCACTTTCCATCCATCCTAAAAATAAAAACTTTACTCTAAACTTTAGTCATTTCACAGTCATAACTTAATTTCCACAATAATCAAAATTTAATTACTGAAGCATGTTGTCCCGGAACTTAGCAAATTCTCTACATTCATATATTTTAAAGTTTTTTTGTAAATAGTAAACCCACCAGAATTGTTAAGGTTTTTGCGGTCACAAGCCCAAATTGTTGAGAAACCCTAAACCCCAAAACAGTGATTTTAAGCTTTTGGGACGGTTTCCGCTGCTTTTCCCATCCCGTTGCCACACATCCGGGTTTCCCAATTCGGCAAAATTCCCCCCACGCCATTTTTGCACCCGAAAACCAGGACAGGCCAGGAATTTCTCCAGACGCCGCAGGGCGAGCCTAGCTGAGCCCCGGCCGGCGCGAACCAACACGTGTACCAATGACCCTCCTCCTTCTCCCTGACACGCAACCCTGACACGGCCTTGCCATAGCTCCTCCCCACGGGCAGAGGCCGCTGTGGGCGAAGCCGAGGCCTACCCGCGCCCCTTCTTCCGCCTCGCTCGGACCGCTCTAGCAGGAGGCGGCGGGGGAAGCCCGTGGCGCTGGAGGAAGCGGGGGAGGGGGAGCCAGGCCGCGGCGTGAGGGGACCACCGCGAGGAAGAGGAGGAGGAGGAGGAAGAAGCGGCGGCGGGGCGGCTGAGCGGGGGCGGGGCGGGCCTCCGCGTCGCCCCGGCCCAGGCGCCCAGGGACGGCGGGGGCAGCATGGCCGCCAGCCTCTGGATGGGAGACGTGAGTGAGCCAAGGGCCGCGGCGGCGGGGCGAAGTTTGGTGGGCGGCGGAGGGAGATGACGGGCGGGCGGGCGACGCCCACCGCTGTCTGTGCCGCAGGGCGCGCTTCCCTCCCTTCCCCGCACCCTCCGCTGCAGTTTCCTCATCCTTGCCTTCCATTGGATGCTCTTCGGGGCAGAGCCTTCTTTGCGCCGTGGCCGTTTCCCCCCGCGGCCTTTCCCCCAAGTGGACGTTTCCCCTGAATCTGCAGGCGCCTGCAGAGGAGGCTGCGTAGTAGCCCCGCCGAAGATTAGGCCGTAATAAATGGTTTCGAGGCTCCTTGATGGTATCTCAGCTATGCTTCAGAGTAGACCCGTGAAAGCCTGAGTTAACACCTCCTGCCCGCGAATTTCAGCGGGTCCACTTGGGAGGGTGCAACCCTTTCTGCTGCGGGGTGGGGGAATCGTTGTTTTCTCAGCATCGTCGTCACCTCAAGCTTTATAAGGTGCCACAAGGAGACTGGTGCTGCCAGTGACGGATTACATATAGTATAGGCTAAACAAGCTATAGCTTAGGATCCCACTACTGGATGTACATTTCCAAAATATAAGATAACAAATAAAATAAAACCTACATACAGCAAGTGTTGTGTAGGCTCCTATGATGTAAGTAATGGGTCCCGCCTGCTAGCCTGCTCCCTAAAATATCACTGGTTTGCTCATTTCTATATATAGGGTGCCTACATTCTGCATGGACTGGTTGCATGGCAGCACGTGCAAATGGCTTTAGATACCTATTAGGTCCATAAATTACCATACAGCACATATTCAACACACACAAAAGCGACAATTTGTTGTTGACAAAGGACAGCTGGACATATAAAGGGCCCCATTACCTTCAGTAGCTTAGGACCTCATCAAACCTAAATCCAGCCCTGGTGGTGCTTTAAGGAGAGGTGGTGCTTTAAGGTGATCCGCGGTCTTTCTCTGCGTTAGCAGTTCAGAAAGGTGCTCTCTGGCCTCTGCTGTTGGCTAGGAGAACAAGGGTAGCTGGTGGGGTTTGCGTTCCCTGTTGAACAAAAAGGAAATAATGGTCAGCAAAAAGTCCAGCCAGGTCACATCCATACACCAGAGGCTTACCTTTCAAGGCACATGCTGATTTTTGAATAGCTGCCACTTCCTCTGCTCATTTTTCTCCTGCTCCTGTGGATGAACTCCATTTTTCCCCTGCCCAACCCTGCAGCAGGCCACCCCCCAAGACAGAAAAGAGTGTGTGCACAAATGTCACTTTTCAAAATGATGTGGGTTAAAGTCAGGATTCAGTGGAATTAATCTTGAAAAGCACATTGAATTGAATGGGAGAAAGAGCATCACTTTTTTCGACTTCCTCCTTCAGCCCTGTTAGCTTTTCAGGGGAGGAAAAAGTAACCATCCTAATCACCTCGTGACTGAAGGGGCTGTGTGTGCCCCTGTCTGTAGGGTTTTGTGAGTTCCAAGGGCAACACTATGCCTACAGGTGCCATGTTTGCCACCCCTGTGGTACATTTGGTACATGGCATTTGGTTGGCTGCTGTGAGAACAAGATGCTGGATCAAATGGGTCTGATCATTTGTCTGATCCAGCAGAACATTTCTTTATTTTTTCAGTCAAAATGGGTAAAAATGACTGGGTAAGAGTGGCAAACTAGGCTAGAAGACCCAGATTCAAGTCATCCACAAAACTTTTAAGGTATCTTGAGCCAGTTACTGCCTCGCAGGATTGTTGTGAGAATTAGAAAGGGCCTTGAGTTTTGTGGAAGACATGGGGTAATAATTATGATGATGTTGATTAGATTTTGGGACTACCTAAAGGGAGGATTTTACATGCAAGTAGTGTTGAGCTGAGAATAATTTAGATCTACATGCACATGGATTATCTGGAGTTTACATGATGGACATCATTGTGGTTAGAAACCTCTGCACACTTAACTTTGGAGTGATTCCCACTGAACTCGGTGGAACTTCCTTGAGTAAACATGCATAGGATGGCACTGTAACTCACTGCCAGAAGATGTGATGGCCTAGGCTACAGTGGCTTTAAATGGGGATTGTTGCCTTCTTGGACTGATCCAGCAGGGCTCTTCATTTGTCTTTACGAGTAAGTGGTTCTTGGAATGGGGAGTGTAGGGTCCTTGTAGGTTTAGTGATAATCCTTCATCTCCCAAATACCTTCCAAATCTTGTAACATTATGAATTGGCAAGTATGCCAATAAAAGCCCTAATATATTCATACTGTTTTTTATCTGCAGTGAGACTGCGGCACTCCTGATGTTGCCGGACAAAAACTCGCATCATCCCTGACCACCAGCCATGCTGGCTGGGGCTGATGGGAGTTGGAGTCAAACATTGTATGGAAGGACATGCATTCCACATCCCTGTTGTAATATATGGACCAGTTTGACCAGGAACCATACAGATACCTTGTGCCTTCCATCAATGCACCACTTTACTTTGTTTGCTTAGCTTGTAATCAAGTTTGCTGTGCTCTGAGAGTGCAAAACTGCTGCAGGTTTACTAACCTCCCTGTTCCTAGCCATCTTGTGGCTCCCTGCATAGAGTTACTTGCTTCACACTTTAGCACACGTCATTCTGATAACGGGTGTACACATGCACACCTCTTTAGGCTCTGTTGCCTAAAGGCCAGAAGAAGCCATTCGCCTTTTTAAGATGCTTCTTAATTTTGTACAGATCTTTCTGTATGGCTGCATTACCTTACTTTCTCTTTTTTTCTTTTCCCTCTGTAGCTGGAGCCGTACATGGATGAGAATTTCATTTCAAGAGCCTTTGCTACTATGGGGGAGCTAGTTCTGAGTGTAAAAATCATTCGCAATAGGTTGACAGGGTATTTATCTCTATTTTGTGTACTACTCACCTGTTATGCATGTTGGGGGTGTGGTGGGGTGTTTCACAATACATATACAGACAAAACCAGTGTTCCTGGAGATAAGGTTGGGATTGTTTGAACAGATGTTTTGAGCTGCCCACCTCCTATTTGTCTATGGCTAAATGCTGCCACATAATTCATGAAGCCAAAATGCCTTATTTTGGGGATGACCTACTGTTCAGGGCAGAGGTGGGGAACCTGTAGCCCTCCAGAGGTTGTTGGATTCTAGCTCAGATCAGTCCCAGGCAGCATGGATCACAACAGTTGTAGTCCAGCAGTCTATGTATGCCAACACGTTTCCCACCCATGTGTGTGTTGTGTGTTCATGCATGAGAAAGAGATGGGTCACAAGTAATCAATAACATTGATTAAAAAAACCTTAACCTATTGAAACAGATATAGAATTTGACTGGTCATTAAATGCAAAGTTAGGATCGTACAGCTTCATAGTAAAAAAAACGAATTGGCAGAAGATACTAAAATAGTACATCCCAGGTTATGACTTTAAGAATTTTGGTAAATAAAATATTTTTAATCTGGTGCTTAAATGAGTCTAGCACAAGTGCCTTCCTAACTTGTTCTGGAGAGGTTACTATACAAATAGCATGGCAGTATGAAAACACTATCCTATTGGTCATCAGTTGAAAGGTTCGTGGAAATGAACCATAGCATTTTTCACTAGTCAGTTCAAAACACTTGTCTTATTAATGTTTCCTTTCTTGTTTCTTCTCTTCCAGGATTCCAGCAGGCTATTGCTTTGTAGAATTTGCTGACTTGGCCACTGCAGAAAAATGTTTACATAAAATCAACGGGAAACCTCTTCCTGGTGCCACACCAGTAAGTAAATCACTGTAATTCTCTGCTGGGCACATTAATGGATGGTCAATTTAATTGGACACCCTTGGAAGAAAGAGTGTGCCCTTGTAATGAGAGCAGCCAGAAATCTCTCTCTGCAGCTTTATGTCTTACTGAAGATATTATAATGAAGTAAGGGACGATTTGATCCTCCCACTTTGACAGCATTTATATGGTAGACCAATGGATGTTAAAATGCTGCATGAAGGGAGATGATGAATATATTCCTAGAAGCTTAGCCCTTAAATTTGGTTGTCAAGATTAAGAGCTCATATAATCTCAGAGTGAGGTTTGGATGGATGTGTTTTATTTGCATTGTGCTTCTTGCTCTTTGTAACATTTCATGTTGTTCGGGGATTCTCAGTCTGCTGTAGGAAAGGCTGCCAAAATTTCCATATGATGACGCTCAGTTGCCTGATAACATGTATGTTGAAGCTGTGTTGAATATTTCCACAGTAGTGTGTGTGTGCCTTTTCCTAATGAGCTATAAACTAAATGTGGAGGGCATACCTGTACTCAATTTCTTTCTCTCTCTCTTTTTTAACTGTTTCAGACAAAGCGATTTAAATTAAACTATGCCACATACGGAAAGCAGCCTGACAACAGGTAAGTCAAATACTATGAAAACTTCTCAAATGTTTGCCAAAGCACCTGCACTGTCATTGTTGAAGGATGATAGTTTCCTGTTGTAAAGAGTTTCTAGAAATGTGTTGCTAACTCTGCAGTCCGTCTATAGTAAAGGCCTGACAGACACCTGCATTTTCATCATTCGGTGATTGCATCACACAATGACTTGTATGTATGAAACAATCGGTCCAGATTAAGTGCTGCAAATAGATTCAGCCAACATCGTTGGAGGCAATGTGTCTCTGAAAGCCAGTTGCTTGGAAGACCAAGTAAGGAAGGTGGTGTTGTGCTGAAGTCCTACTTGCAGGCTTCCGATTGGCTACTGTGAGAACAGGATGTCGGGCTAGATGAGCCATTGGCTTGACCCACCAGCATCCAGGCTCTTCTTATGCTATTAATTGTGAGCATAGCTCACATGGGAGAGTGAAGGTGGTTAATGCATCCCTGCTGCTGTTCGGACTGTTACTTACTTAGGAGCATTCAAGCTTTACTGAGGTTGGGAGTAACTGGTGAAAGTGCTTGAAACAACACTTGTAAAAGTCAGGAGCCTGTGGGAAACAATCACACTCATGTGTTTCTGCTTATTATGGGATATTTTGTGGCACAAGGCCTCATTGTACACATTGGGCTTAATTCTTTTTCTTTGGGTTTTTTTTTAATCACTTTTTTAGTAATACAGTATATTACAGTAAGTAATGCAAAACAAACACTTGTATGTCAGTGGAATCAAAGCAGCATGGTCAAAATAAGAATTGTAATTAATAGTAAAAATCAGCCAGGTGAAAACATAATATTAGGCTAAATTCTGTCTTGCAAAGAATTCCTTAACAAATAAGATTTGCTTGGAAAGTATACCTGCTAAAAATGTATTAAATAATCATTAAATGTTTCATACAAACCTTAAAATAAGTAAAAACCGCTCTACTTATATGTATCTCTAAGAATTATAATCTTTTTTGCCACTGGACTTGTTTAATAATAATAATAATAATAATAATAATAATAATAATAATAAATTTATTATTTCTACCCTGCCCATCTGGCTGGGTTTCCCCAGCCACTCTGAGCAGCTTCCAACAGAAGGTTAAAAATACATAAAATGACTTGTTACTTAAGACAAGAAAATTTGAAAGCGAAGGCAAGCAGTTAAGTCAGTCACATCAAATGAATTTGCCAGCTTGCGCCCATCATTAGGTTTACAGAAAAATAAAAAGAGTGTCCCATGACTTCATTTTCCTAATGACTAATTCTTCATTAATGTTGTTGTATTATTACTATTCTCAAGCTGCTTTTATTTTCCTCTTTAGCCCAGAATATTCACTATTTGTAGGAGATCTGTCCCCTGATGTAGACGATGGGATGATATATGAATTCTTTGTAAAAGTGTACCCGTCATGTAGGGGTGGCAAAGTTGTCGTGGACCAGACGGGAGTTTCCAAGTAAGCTCTTCCCTTCTGCATTTGGTACTGAATGGAGGCGGGATGGGGAAAGTATCTAATGCAAAGAGGTTTTTACTGCCCATAAATTAGTAAAGAGGAATGGGATTATTTTGCATTAAGTGCTCACATACTAACAAAGGGGAAGGGAAGGGAAATAAACTTGTGTAAATATAAAAAATACTCATGTTTTATTTTACCTGGTTCATAAATGATGGTGTTAAGGCTTCTGTTTTGTGTGTGTTTTTAGTATATCACTACAAACTGTTCTGATTATGCCATGTTTATTGGAGTGGCCTGAGAGACACTTAAAATAATGTGTTTGTATCGCTTATTATGCACAAGCTGTTTCAGTCAGAAGCATTTAAGGTTAGATGAAGTCACACTGATATTTTTCCTGGATCAGCAACTTAAGTGTAGGGCAGTCCCAGCTTATGCAAATACAAGAGCATTTAACAGCAATAACATGTAGATTGGGTGTGATGAACCTTTGGCCCCCCTAGATGTTGCTGACCTACAACAGCAAACATGACAAATGGCCCAGGATGATGGCAGCTGTAGTTCAGCGACATCTGGAGAGCCAAAGGTTCTCCACACCTGGTGTGGATGCAGTCCTAGCATCTGAAAGTTGCACCCACTCAGTGAATTTCTTGCCGTCTGAATCCAGCAGGTTTCAATCACTGAACTGCCATGTCCACGAATCTTTCAAGATTGCTGTTTAAAAGAAGCTTTCTCCCTTCCTTTGCACACCCTGGGATCCCACTTCATGTTGAGGGAATTCCCAAGCTACTGAGCTGCTTGTGATAGCTGTCCATTTCTTCCCCCCACCTCCAGTTCTTTAGGACTGAGCCAGGCAGGTGAATTCTCTGCAAATCCTTCCTTTTTAAAGGTATTTTAAAGTGTGGTCCAGCTCCTTGATTCTGACTGAACCTTTGTCTTTTGCCAGAGGCTATGGTTTTGTGAAATTCTCAGATGAATTGGAACAGAAAAGAGCACTGATAGAGTGCCAGGGGGCTGTCGGCCTTGGTTCTAAACCGATACGCTTGAGTGTTGCCATACCAAAAGCGTAAGTATGCTGCCTTAACTATATGGATAGACAAGTGGAGAGGCTAATGTAATGGAACAGATTAGGGGGTGGGCTGAGAAAAAGATAAGTTTGAGTAAAGAAGATATAGGCCTTATTAAAGAATGCAGAGTAAAGAGGGAGCGGAGGATAGGAGAGAACTGGCGGGGTGAGGGTGAGAATGAGTGACAGACAGGGCCTAAGGAGAGGATGGGTGCTGTTGGCAAGAGATGAAGAGGAAGCTGGGCTGCTGAGGAGGCTGGCTAAGAATGAGAAAGCTTGTAAGAGCAGTACAGAAGAGACAATGGGCTGAACCATTACAAATGGCCACTAGTGTATTTTTCATTTCTGTTGGAAGCCGCCCAGAGTGGCTGGGGAAACCCAGCAAGATGGGCGGGGTACAAATAATAAATTATTATTATTATTATTATTATTATTATTATTATTATTATTACTACTAGGTCAAGTGCAGTTATTATAACCCTAGAGAATAGTTGATTAGTTAGTTAGTTAGTTAGTTAGTTAGTTAGTTAGTTAGTTAGTTAGTTAGTTAAAAGTGTTCTGGTGTTGGAATCAAATCTATTTCAATAGATGTTCTTGTAGATTAAACTTCTTTTTACATACCCTGACATTTTTGTGTTTCCCTCCCCCTTCTTCCCAAAGTAACCGGCTGAAGACAGTCGAGTACAACCAGATGTACAACTATAACTATAACCAGTACTACCAACAGTATCAGAACTACTATGCGCATTGGGGATATGATCAGAACACAGGCAGTTACAGCTACAGCTATCCACAGTACGGCTACACACAAAGCACCATGCAGGTAAGGGCTGAGCAAATTTGCAAGCTTGCTCATTTTTATGTCAATGAGATCCTTGAGGCTGCAGTTGCATACCTACTAGGGAGTGAGCCCTATTGCAACACAGTGGGGCATATTTCCAAGTGACATGCATAGAATTATGGAATTATTATTACGGAAGGTATGTGCAAAATAAATAACATGATTCCTTGTTTGAAGCAACTGTGGTTTATTAATGCCCAAAGCAGGTCAAACTAAATCACAGTTTGACCTATGTTTGGACATACCAAGCCATAGTTTAAATGAAGAAGCCGATGGCTCTGATTTCTTCCTGGCACATGCCAAGAGGGAGTTCTCAAGCCAGACCAAAAAGCATCAGAGCAAATTGAAAACAGAATTCAAAAACAGTAAAACTGATTCAGCAGGTGAAGACGTGTATAAACCAAGTGAGCTAAGCAAGTCTCCGAGGGAAATATGGTCTGTGATGTTTGTTGTTTAGTCGTGTCCGACTCTTCGTGACCCCATGGACCAGAGCACGCCAGGCACTTCTGTCTTCCACTGCCTCCCGCAGTTTGGTCAGACTCATGTTTGTAGCTTCGAAGACACTATCCAGCCATCTCTTCCTCTGTTGTCCCCTTCTCCTTGTGCCCTCCATCTTTCCCAATGTCAGGGTCTTTTCCAGGGAGTCTTCTCATGAGGTGGCTAAAGTATTGGAGCCTCAGCTTCACGATTTGTCCTTCCAGTGAGCACTCAGGGCTGATTTCCTTCAGAATGGATAGGTTTGATCTTCTTGCACTCCATGGGACTCTCAAGAGTCTCCTCCAGCACCATAATTCAAAAGCATCAATTCTTCGGCGATCAGCCTTCTTTATGGTCTGTGATGTTAGGCGTGCTTAAAAAAATATTCTGGTTCCTAACCATTTGTCATTCTCCCTGTTGCAGAACTATGAAGAGGTTGGTGAAGATGCATTAGAAGGTAAGTTTGCCTATTGCAATTCTCTGTTAGAAATCAGCATCTGATTCTAAAGCACTCAAGTCAAGAGTTGTTCTGGAGCAGCAGAATGGCTGCAGGAATGCAAACAGGAGAGGCAACCTATTGCCCTTGGCCTAATTTCATGTGGATGGCAGGAAGTGGGGAGAAAGGTGTGGCAGAAAGAGAAAAGGGGGTGGCCCTGTCCATCACCTGTATACCTCCTTGACAAATTACAACTGATAAATTACAGCCCTTGACAGAATAAAGATTCCCCACCCCTGACATTTTGTTTTGTCTCACTTCCCTCTCCCAACCCATCACAGTAGGGTTTTGTACTCTCAGTACAGCATAGCTCCCTGTGCAAAATTTTCTGCAGGCTGCGTCAGGAGAAAGATCTTTTGTTTCTATTTCGGTGTGATTATGTACCACTTTACCTACAGTTCACCTAAAAGTTCTGCTGTGCAAAATGGAGTCTTAAAAGTGACTTGCTAGTTTTGAGAAGTTTGGGAAAGACAGTTTTTCGAATTCTGACAGGCCAATGGAACAAGGCCTTCCGTGTCATCCAATCAAGGAAATTATTGTTACTGGCTGCAAAGCAAAACAGGATTATAAAACCACAGTTTGGAGTTAGTTTAGTATCTTGATTTGTTCCAGAGCTGGTAATCACAGATTTCTGTTCAGACAAAATTGGAAACTGGTTAATTAGAGACTTCCTGACTTAATCATAGCTCATGTGGAGGGATGAGCAAAGGGGCTGTGTATACAGCAAAAATGCTCATTCATTCAAATTTTGGGTTATGATCTTCTGAACCAACTTGGTTTCCAGATCTTAATTTAAGCAGTTCACCTTGCTTTCACCTGAGACTCACTCATGTGACTTTTAGAAACCATCTGAAGGCAGCCCTGTTTAGGGAAAGTTTTTAATGTATGATGTTTTATCGTGCTTTTAATGTTCTGTTGGGAGCCGCCTGGAGTGGCTGGGGAAACCCAGCCAGATGGGCAGGGTACAAATAAATTATTATTATTATTATTTAGGCTTCCTTCCTTTTTCAGATCCAATGCCCCAGATGGATGTGGGAGAAGCGAACAAACAGTTCATGGAACAGAGCGAAGAACTCTACGATGCCTTGATAGAATGTCATTGGCAGCCTTTGGACAGTGTCTCTTCAGAGATTCAAGCCATGTAGTTGCCTTGCTAAACACGGCGTCTCCAAGCAACATGCCAGCGTGCCCTGGACTCTAGCCAAGCACACGAAGCCTGCAGCTGGGTTGCCCCCTCTTTTCCTCCAGATCGCTGACTCAGAAGAGTACAGAGGAGGGCTTGCAGCAGTTTCTGTATGTGCTGAGCCGGCAGAGGAGCATTTGTGGTCAAATCTATTCATGATGAAAATAGAACTCAGACACTTAGGTTTTTTTCCTTTTCTTCTTTCTTTTTTTTTGGGGGGGCGGGGGGGGAGATGCGCATCTTGAGACAGACTTGTTAATCCTTGTCAAGGAGTTGTAATTTATAAACTTTTAAAAACAAGATGGTATGGTGGGAAAAATTTTACTTCCATGTACAATAAAAAGTATCTTTTACACAAGAGGCAGGTTCTGGTGTTCTCCTCTGTGGTGCAAACAGGACTAGGAGTCACCAGAGGTTATTATGGGTATGTCCCGAGATGGTCATTCTTCTCCTTCCCTTAGAGATTCCCCCTAGAAGTGACTGCAGTGAAACTTCGCTATCTGAGGACAAATCCTTCTTTTTTAATTCAGGGGTGTTGGCGGATTTTAGCAAACCTGGTTATTTTCAGAGTTGGTTTCAACCTGTTTTAACCTACAATACCATCTTTAGTCAGAAGTTCCAGCTTCAGGCTGTGTTGGGAAGTGTCTGAACTGATGAGTGAGACTTGAATGTACAGTCATTGTTGGCCAGTCTTGCACGTTATTACAGTACAGATTAGAGCAGTCTTTGCTAACCTGGTGCTCTCCAGCTGTTGTTGGACCAGGAACTCCACTCCTGCAACATCTGGAGGGCCACAGGTTCCCCATCCCCAGTGTAGACAGTATTGAGCTCGGTGGGCCAGTCGCCTGCAATTTCCTCTGTTTCCTGTGATAAGATATTAGAAATGCCAAGGGCAAATACAAATATATGTATTGATTGGTAATAGGTAACAGAACAGACAAAAAAGTTCCATGCTTCAGTGATATGGGACCCTGTGGTCCTCCAGATGTTGTTGGACTATTTGCTGGTGTTGATGGGAGTCCAGCAACTTCCAGAAGGCCATAAGTTCCACATCCCTGCTTTAATTTATGGAATTCAGTGACCCAAGTTGTGGTGAGGGCCATAGACTTAGGCCCCATCTGCACATACATTTAAACCACTTTAAACAAGCTTCGTCCCCACCCACCCCCAAAATCCTCGGAATTGTAGTTTGTTAAAGGTACAGAGAGTTGTTAGGAGACCTCTTTTTGCTCCACAGAACTACAATTGCCAAAGAGGGATTGACTGTTAAACTACTTTGGAAATTGTAGCTCTGTGGCATGGTCTCCTAACAACTCTTTGCAGATAGAGTCTGCTGACTAGGAGCAGTTAGGTTTTAGGTTAGGCTGAAAGTAGTAACTGGCTCAAGGGTCATGTGAGTTTGAGAGAATGCCTCTTCTGAAAAGAGCCCTTCTGGGACAGACATCTGTCTGCTCTATTGACAGCAAATTTGTGCTGATTCATTAATCAACAAAAGTTCCTGTGGTTAATTGGCGTAAGATGGCAACCCTAAACTTGCACGGTCCTTACTGGAAATAAGGCCCATTAGGCACAATTGTAAGTCCTACTCTGAGTAGACCCACTGAAATGCATGGGCATGACCAACTTAGGTCCATTAACCTCAAGAGGGTCTGCTCTGAACTTAGGTGGGGACAACCAAGTGGTACTTGCTTCTTCTGCATAGACATGCTTAGGATTGTGCTCTAAGATGACTTCCATTGAGTGACATTGAGTGAGCACCTGCTTTGGTTGGAGCAAGTTTCCAAGTTCAGACTTTGGCAACTCCACTTAAAAGGCTGAATCCCTGGAGATCTGCAGGTTCTATAATAGCAGATGTGGGGAACCATTGGCCTGCTGGATGCTGCTGAACTACGACTCCCACCAACACCAGCAAGCATGGCCAATGGATAGGGATGATGGGAGTTGCAGTTCAGCAAGGTCAAAGGTTTCCCACACCTGTGCTAAGAGAGTACTGGGTTTAATGGAACAGCCTTAATGTTCTAGCAAGCCATGTTTGAATTAGGCCATAAGGTGTTACCAGAGGGATTGCAGCTGAGTGTTAAACAGAGGAACCTGCCTTATACGGAGTCAGACAAATGGTCCATCTAGCTCAGCATCGTTTACACTGGCAGGCAGCAGCTCTTTGTATCAGGTGGAGTTGCTGCCAGTCCTGTGTGGAGATGCCGGTGATTAAACCTGGGATCTTCTGCATGCAGAACAGATATCCCAGTATCCTCTTCTGAAAACAGCCACAAAGAATGCTGGTAAGCCAAACCAGATGCAATTGTTCTGTACAGGGCCTTGGGTTTCTGCCTCAATACACTGCTCTGCCACTTTGCTATGGCCCTTAAAGCACCAGTTTTGGCTGCAGAAGGTCCCAGCTTAAGTCTCTAACATTTCCAGGTAGGCTTGAGAGAAACTCCTTGCCTGAAACCTTGGAGAGCTGCTGCGAGGTGGCCCAGCCTAGGGACGGGGATCCTGGTGCCTTCCAGATGTTGTTGGACCCCAACTCCCATCTGCCCCTGCCAGCCATAGCTAATGATCAGAGCTGATGGGAGTTGTAGCCCCAACAAAAGGGTCTTAGCGACCCCTAGTCCAGAGAAGCCACTGACCTAGATGAGCGAATGGTTTGACTGGCTATATAAGGCAGCTCTCTCTGTTCCTCTTCGTCCAGCAAATCTCGTGGGGGAAATGGGGGAAAATATGCAAGAAAAAAATGAATGCACCAAAGTTCTCAAGGCAGGGCTTTTGTTCATGCTAATGTCTGTTACCACGCGGCAAGAAAACATTGGCCTGGTGCGTTTGTTGTGCCTGACTTGAGATTTTTGTGTCCACAGAGGCGGAAGACGAAAGAACAACGGCCTTTAAAAAGGCAGCTGCTCAATAAAACTACATTTCCCAAGAGCCTTTGCGACGCCGCTTTTCAAAGGAGCCAATCGGAGACAGCCTTGGTGGGCCGAAGCTATAAAAGGCCGTGCCGGAGGAGTGTTCTTTCTTTCTCCCACCCTCTTCCGTTAGAATGTGGTTCGATGGATGGAGGTTAGTAGTTTTCTGTTACCTAAAATGGGGGGGGGGGTGCTATGCAATCGGTCGCCATCCTCCTCCGTTTGGGGGGTGATTCCTATTTGGACACTTGATAGCGCTACTGGAGGTTTTGTGCTGCCTATTTCGGAGTGGATTTTGATAGCCCGCCCAGGGATACGATTGCCAGGCGTGGTTTTTGAGCAGCTGCAATATTGGCGGTTCCCTGCGGCAGCCACCCGCGTAAGAATTCCTGCACCCGGTGCCTGTCGTGGGTTGCAGATCATGCGGGAAAGGGAGTCGCGTGTGTCTCTTGTCTGCTTCGTTGTAGCCTTAGGATCGGAAGCCCGAAAGGGCGCCGTTGTTGGGGAGCACCCCATCCAAGCTTAAAACGGTCCAGAGATGCATTAAAAGCTCATCAACTATTTAAATTAGTATCATACTGGGTGAAATATGTACATCACCTTGAGCTCCTTTGAGAAGGTAGGAAACAAATGCAATAAATAGAAATAATATACTATTTTAAGCCCCCGCTCTCTGATTGGTTTAACAAGCAATCCAGAATTCCCTGGGAGGTGGGAGTTGTATTTCTGCAAGGGGAACAGGGTCTTTTAACAACTCAAGCGCCCTCAACAAACTACAGTTCCCAGGATTCTTTGGGGGAAGCCGTGGCAGTTTAATGTGGTCTATTGCCTCTTTAAATGTATAGTGCAGGTGGAGCCTAAAATTTGGCATTTAAGGGGCGAGATTTCTGCATTGCTGGGGGGGGGGGTTGGACTAGGTGACCCTCGTGATCCCTACCAAATCTACAGTTTTATGATTCATTTATTCTAGTCCACAAGCTTGTAGCTGTATTTATTTTGAATGTTTGTTACAATACACACGGTGGAACTGGAGGTGGCGTACGTTGTTTGGAGCCTAGTGTAGTCTGCTCTTAAGATGATCCGAGGCCTTTCCCAATATGCACCTGCTCCTTTTGGCAGGAGATGAAGATTGAACTAGGCAAATGTCAGTATCTGCATGGGGCGGCATGCATTCTACATGCATAGAGCAGATGCATGTAAGATCACAGGTTCAAGTGGCATCTCTGGGGGGGTGTATAAAGACCCCATTCTGAAACGCTGCAGAGCAGCTGTCTTGTCTGTGTAATAAGCAGTGCTGAGAGGTGAGCTAGAACTCTTAATCACTCTACACCTTTAATGAACTACAATTCTCAGGATTCTTGAAGGGAAGCCGTGTTTAAGGTCATGATCCTGCTTTGAATGCATAGAGCAGATGAGGCCTTTGTTCTAAGGCTCCAGATCCTGGGTCTAAAGATTTGTGTAGTACTGCAGCTTCTGGAAATTCAAATAGAACAGCTTAAGATGTGCTGTCCTTCCATCCAAGCATTTTGCCCTCTCTCCTTTGCCCCCCCCCCTCATTTTGCTTTTACTGTGTTTTTATTTTGGCTCCTGTCGTTTTGAGTTGGGAAGCTGAGCTGATCCATAAATGCAGAAGTCTTGTGGGTGGGGAATGAGAAACGATTTTTCACTGTCTCCCAATTTTCACTGCTTGTATTGTGTGCCAGGGTAACTATTCTGTAGCTACACAGCTATGCTGCCCAGCATTGATGGGCAAGTGGGGGGGGGGTTGAACTTTTCAGTATTCCTGTTTCCTCCACCAAGAATTGCTAGTCCCACGCAGACACTTCTTGGCTGCCTACTGTGTGCAGTGCTGCCAGCTTCTTAACTGGTTATCAGAAACTCCTTTGTAAGTTGCAGTTTTGCCATTGCATGGAAATGAACAATATTGCCAGCTCATTGCTGCAGACCACCGAGGCATAGTGACAGGGGAAAACCCAAGCTGTTGATGCTCTTTTACTTTATAGTAGCCTGTTTTTAGATTTGCCATGAGAGTATCTTTAAACCTCTTTCGTTGTCCACCAGCATTTCGCTTTCCATTCCTAAGTTGGGAATCGAGTAGATGTTTTGGTCGGCGGTAATCAGGCATCCAAACAACATGGCCAGTCCAACGAAGTTGATGTTGAAGAACCATTGTTGCACTATGGCCTGGCTGACCAGGGTTCAAATCCCTATTTGGCCCTAAAGCTCACTGGCTGACTTTGGGCTGGAGTATTATTGGGTGCCGAAGGTGGTATTCCTGCAGTTTTTCCTTTTGACCTCATGCTGCTTGTTTTCTGTTTCAGACATGAATGCAGGGCACTGCAGAAAAGACCAGAAATGGTTTGCAGATTGGACTGGCCTTATTGTCTTGCTGCGCTGAAAATAAAGCAGGTATCATAACACTGAGCCATGCCACAGGCTACTGTTTGGGGAAACTGGAGAAGTGCATGCTTGGCTGGCTTTGCTTTAGCCCAGCTTTTCCACCCTGCTGCCTTCCAGATGTTAAGTTACAGCTGCTATCATACCTGATCATGACCCATGTTGTAGGGAGCTGTTGGGAGTTCCAGTCCCAAAACAACTGGACGGCACCAGGTTGGGAGCACCACTTCATTCAGTGATGTCCCCTGGAAAACTTGCATCAATAAAACGTGCAGTGTATAAAACAATGCTGTTGACAAGATAACAGTAGCAATTTCCCCTTTTGTCTTTGCAGATGACCTGGCCAGCAGGCTGACTGTTCTGATGGCGAGTCTAAACAGGAGCAGGCCTTCATTTCCAGTAGGCTAAGTTGGCCCCCACCGTTCGCTGTTCTGTCAATACACGAAGCCCACAACTTATTGGAGAGTTCAAACACATTGGGTTCCATGGTGCGTAGGATTGCCAAAATCTTTTCTCCCAGATTTTCATGCCCCCTCCCTTTTTTTTGCCAAGCACTTAAGCCAGTGGTGGCCAAACTTGGCCCTCCAGCTGTTTTTGGACTGCAATTCCCATCATGCCTAGCTAACAGGACCAGTGGTCAGAGATGATGGGAATTGTAGTCCCAAAACAGTTGGAGGGCCAGGTTTGGCCACCACTGGCTTAAGCTAAATGGCATGTAAGTTGCAGGCTTACTGTATAATATCTTGCTTGTGGGGCTTCTTGAGTTGGCTTGGTTGATGGCTGGAGCAGGGGAGGAGTTTGGTGGTGCAATTTCACCAAACTTCTCTTCTGGAACCAGATGAATGAGGAGCTAACACTTTCTTTTCAACACCCCCTCATGGCCCTATCGAAGCTGTGTCTGCCTCATGTGGCTGATGTAGTCAAAAAGGTGCCAAAAGCAACATTTTTTCCTTGACGGTCGCTGTTCAGTTTCTTCCCTTATAACTGCCCAGCAACACTTTCAGGAAAATACATATTTGTCATGGTGCTCAAGGGGGGGGGGTGCACTGTGAAATTTGTTAGCTATGAATCCAAGAAGAGGGATTGCTTTTTAGATAACATGTGACATGTGACAAACATTCTGCAGCGAAGAGCCAAGGTGATGATGTGGTTAGAGCAGCCTTCCCCAAGCTGGTGTCCTCCAGATGGACTAGGAACATAAGAAGCTGCTTTATATGGAGTCAGGCCCCTGGTCCGTCTGGCTTAGTATTATCTGTGTTGACCAGCATAGGCTGTGCCACTGATCTCTGCAAACTGAGGATTGAGATAACAGTTGCAGACCTAGAAAGAACATAATGGGTGTTTTTCACTTAAATTGCCCATGCCTTAATTTCAAGCTAAAAAGATTGGTGCGTGAACAAAGCTAAAGCACACAAGTGTATATCTAACTCAATGAAGAAACATGCAAATATTTTCTGCTGCAGTGGGACACTAATTTCTTTCGGCCTTTTAAAAATGAAAATTAAGAATGACATTGACCCTCCCAGAGTTATTACTGTAATACTGATGATTTCCATAGCACTGTCAATGTTCATGGTGCTCTGCAAAGTACAAGCTTGCAGTAAGGCAGCCTTTGTGGCTTTTAGATGTTCTGGTTTACAACATTCGTCAGCCCCAGGCGCCATAGCCATAACTGGAGGGCACTGGTTTGGGGAGGTGGCTGTATAAAGGAGAGTATGTTTATATAAGCAAAAGCATTGGGGATGCTTCTCCCATCTCATCTCTGCTCTCCCTATCCCTTTTGAAGGAATGAGAAGATGGAATGACATTGGAAGTGTCTTCTAATGGAAGCTTGTGAACTTTGAAGCACCCAGGTAATAAATAAATAAAAAAGCACTTGCTGGTCCAGTCTTTCTTGCCAGGGGTTTGAAGGTTGTGTTGTGATTCTGTGGTATCCTTATCCATTCAACTTTGTTCTTTTGCTCAGTAAGTGGGCTGCATGTTAAACCAAGAGCTATGGCTTAGCAAATAGCCACAGGATCTCCAACAACATGCAAGAACAATATGGAAGAGACTTTGGCTTCTCAGGCTTTGTTGGCTGCAGATGTCACTCGACTCTCCTACACAACTGTTTTCTGGGTGGCGTGAACATGTATGTTGGTTGAATAATAATAACTACTAACCTTTTATATGTTATAATGACCTTTTATATGTTGTTTATTCAAATATTGGATGTCTCATTATTCAGCAGAGATCACCTGGAACCATTCAGTTCCTAAAAGGGATGTTCTTGTTGTGGTGTGACTCAGCCAGGTTAGCAGCCAATCCTTCAAGGTATTGTATACTTTTTGCTCCTGATCGTTCGTTGATTTTTATATATTTATAAAATGTCAAGAAGGCCTGAGGTGAATTATTGCAGCTGCCTGTAGCCTCCCTATCCCTTTCCCATCAGATCTGAATACCGATCTTATGGTCAAGAAGGAGGGAAATTAAAATTTAAGTTGGCCCTAGTATCTTTGCTGGGACAAATCCTGCACTGAACTGGGCTGGCTTAAAACAATTTGTTTTGGAGTCCTCAGAATCTTACAACTGTGCTGGTCCCACAGAAGGAGACCCAGCAGCTGCCAGTTGTCTTTAATTTATTTCCTATTTTCCTACTTCAGTGGGTGGTGCACTTTATCCTCAGAGCAGCCCTGTGGAGTAGGCTAGTCTGAGGGCTAGTGACCGGCCTGGACATCTGCTTCACATTTTGAACTTGAGAGCTTTGTTTAGACCAGGCATGTCCGACTCCCAAGAGACTGTGATCTACTCCTAGTATAAAAAAACTGGCAGTGATCTACCCAAGGTGGCAACTGCCCAGAGTCATTGAACTTTTTTTGGGTGGAGAGCAGAGTTGTTGGGGGGGGGGAGTAGAGCAGCTGCTTTATTGTGATCGCTTTCTGTCATCCTGTGATCTACCTGGGGCATCGCAGCAATCTACCCGTTGGACATCCCTGGTTTAGACAAGTGAGCAGTGCATGCCTTTCATAAATCATTTAATGCAAATGTATGTCGTCCTAGGACTCCAGGTTGGACTACAATTCCCATCATCATTGGCTGTGCTGGCTGGGGCTGATGGGAAGTGTAGTCCCACTTAAGAGTAAGCCCCCTTGAACCTAATGGGACTTGGTTCTGATCACACATCATGATTCAGGATTGCACTGCAAGTTTTCCAGATATATAGCATGGGGTGATGGGAATGTTGTTGTTACTACTAGTGCCATTTTTATTATAGGACTGGAGATGCAGTGTGCTGAGCTTCCATTCTCCTCCTGAAGAGCATTCCCATGTGGAACAGGCAGATGCAAAGGCGCCTTCAGCAATGTAAGTGCCTATTAACACAACAGTGTAAAAGGAGCTTGGTCTTGTGTTAACAACAGTTCATTGATGGATCTGTTTTAGGCAGGGGTCAGCAAACTTTCAGCAGGGGGCTGGTCCACTGTCCCTCAGACCTTGTGGTGGGCCGGACCATATTTTGAAGAAAAAAGAACGAATTCGTATAACCCAGAGATGCATTTTAAATAAAAAGACACATTCTACTCATGTAAAAGCACACTGATTTTTGGGCCAGGTCTGGCCCCCGGACTTTAGGTTGCCTACCCATGGTTTTAGGCAATGTGTGGTCAACAGCCACCTTGTAACAACTTGGGAAGCACGTATTTGGTCACAAGTGTGGAGTGCAGCAGCAGCAGCACCTCCTCTGCCTGGTCTGTGATGACTCATTTTTCTAATGGTGACGGCTGGATGAATCCTGCGGATATGGGGCTGAGACCAAGCAGATAACATTGGCGGGGTTCTTTTCCAAAGGGCAAAGTCCTTTGGTCTGTTTACTTCCTAGCTGTTGCAAGTGGCGTATTGGGAGTGGCACTCCCAATTCCTTCGTACCAGTTAAGTTTAGTTAACTTTTTATTGTGGAGTGGAAGAATTGGCAGTTTTTTTAGTTTTTAAATTAACGGAGGCTTTCCTTGTAATACGGCAACAGTAGCAGAGATGGGATGCCATCCTCCCAGCTATCCTGTAGCCACTGTGATCCCATTTGCAAGCAATAATATTTTAATTAATAAACTTTCCCTTCTTTTAGGTCTTCAAAGAGTGCTGAAGAGGTAGTGTCGTAAGCAGAGAAGTTTCTTGAGATTCTCCGTAATTGAAGTGGTTGTTTTTCTGTAATTGTGGAATTAAAGGAATTGTGTTTCATACAAGAAGAAAAGTGTTTGTTGTTGTTTTTTGCCACCTCCTTTGCGAAGTTTAAGCTGGCTTATTCCCAGTAACCATAGTTAAGGTTTACCATACTTTGGGCTGGGTTTGTGTGACATGGGAAGCTGTGGTTAATCAAAAACACAAGCAAGTTTCTCGACTGTTTGCAGCAGCGCCAGGACTGGGAATGCTCAAGGGGGAGGCTAGATGTAACTTTCTCATGGGGGGTGAGATTTGTGTAATGGACCTTGTACCTTGGTTTTAACAAGGTCCTCATCTGCAGTATACACTTTGATACAGTCATGGCTTCCCCTAAGAATCCCAGGAGCTGTACTTTGTTAAACTCTCCCCTTGCAGAGCTTGCAATCCTTGGAGATGCCTGGGAAAGGAGCATTGACTTTAAAATCACTCTGGGAACTGCAGCTCTGTGTGGGGAATAGAGGTCCCTTGACAACACTAAGCACCCTTAAGAGTATATCACCTGTGGGACAAACAGCGTCCTTACAGTGGAGATGCCTTACATTCTCCAAAGGTAGCTCAATCCTACCCAGCAACTGCACACAAAACTGCGCTTTGGAACAGATGATACCCTACTTCTCAAATAAGACTAAAAAACCCCATAAAAACTCCAGTTAACGGGCAGAGTAAAATGAGAGCGTTTTTCTCTACGCCTCCTGACCCTGAAGCGTCTCAACATACAGAGTTGGGGAACAAGGAGTTTCTTAATCTATGTTGCTGAGTCTGCACATGCCTTAGATCTGTTGATAGCTACAAGTTTCTTTGCATACATAACTGACTTTTCTGGAAATCTGCCCTTAAAAAAAAACAACCCCGAAGAAATAAAGAAATGCAAGGACTGTGAGGCACTAGAATGGTAAATTTGTCCACTCTGATAGGGTTGATGCACCCTATAATAAATACTCAAAAGTTTAAAGTCAACATGGAGGAGAGGGAATTGTGTGACAAATTTCTTGACTGTTGGGTCACCTATCAGTGACATGAAGGTCCTGGAGAAAAGTGTTGCAAGACTATGATTGGGGATGTAGATAGCTACAGGGATCTGTTTGGGTTGGGTTTTGCCGTTTCCATGGAGAAATACAGAAGCTAGGGAACTAAAAAATGAAAGGCAGCTATGGTGGAGGGGGGAAGAAATCCACATTTCATTCACCTTTGGCCCTCCAGATGTTACGATTCTTCCATTTGCAACATTACTGTGTCATGAACACAATTGCAACCCCAACAACCACTATAGTTTTATTATGCATTAATGTTTGGTTCTCTGGTCCATGGGGTCACGAAGAGTCGGAAACAACTAAACAACAAAGTTTGGTTAAGCTTACTGACAAATCTTTCTGGATAGGAAGGGGGGGTATATTTAAGTGAAATTTGCTCTCAGCAGATCAAATCAACCAGAGGCCCCTGCAATCATACCCTTCTGTAGTGGAAATGCAGAAGGCTAGTTGGCTTTATAAATTGCAGCTCTGTATAAGTTGCTGTTGATCTGAAATGTAGTCTGACTCTCAAAATGATAACATGAGCTTGGAAACAGTTAATATCTGGCTCCTGCTTAAAGAACTTGCCCCTTAAGAACCAAACAGGCCTTAGTAATAATTGATAAGCATTGCATAATAGTGAGAAAGGAAAATTCAATCCCCAGTGCAGAGAAGGTGATTCAATAAGGACTGGTGGCCGTGGGGAGGGGGATAACCAAGAAGATCTACTCAACCGGAATTTATTCCCAGACCTTTATAATATGGGTATCAATGGTAGCTCTTGTCTCTTCCATGGTTAAAATTCCTGATCTTGATAATAATCCTTTGGGCAAGTGGGCAAGACACTGTACTCAGTGCAAAATCTATATTGTATTTGTCCTACAGGAAATATATATATCTTTGTCCTGCCTTGTTAATGCCCGTGCACCACCACTCAGAGTGACTAACAACCATTTAAAATTGTAATGCAACAAACCATACATGCAACAATAAAAGTGCGCAAAATACATATTTTAAAAAAACAATTGCAGAGCTAAAAACGGCCTTCGCAGATAAATGCGGTTTTGTTCCGCCATTCTTAAAACAGGGATCTGATTCAGCAGTTTATATTGCAGAGGGCTGATATTCTTATGACTGGAGTTCCTTTTTCTCTTGAGAAGCAGGGAAATTGCTTTGATAGGCTATGCCGTCGCCTGCCCCCAACATATATACACATACATACATTTTGCAGAGGGCTAATGACAGAGATTTGATACAGAAGCTTGCTTGTTTTTGTGGGAGAGAGGCAATGGTATCTAAGGGAATGTTGTGGGTGGGGCAGAAAGAGGTGTGGAAAGAGGGCCTTGTTCTCAAACCAGGCAGATGTTGGCTTCTCTTTGTTCTGAAGGCAGTGGGTGGGAGATGGCTAATCCTATCAGGCTGGAGTCCTCCTAATCAAGCTGGAGTTCTGCTGCAGTTGGGATTGTCAGGACAAGATCCTTGGAGGTCCCAGTCTCTCCTGAGCACTGCCCTGGATGAAGGCTTCTGTTTCGCTGCTCCTCTGAGCCTCCTTCCACCATGGAAGCAGCTCCTGAGATGGAATTAGCGCAATCGCCTCCGGCCCGTAACCTAAACGGCAACTGGCACTACCAATTCCGCATCCTTCTGCTGGGCGACTCCATGGTGGGCAAAACGTCTCTGCTCAGATGCTACACGGAGGGGTGCTTCGTTCCATCCCCGTGCCCCACGGTGGGCGTGGAATTCTACAGCAAGATGATGGAGCTGCCTCCAGGCATCAAGGTGAAGCTACAACTTTGGGACACGGCTGGCCAAGAGAGGTTCAGGTGAGGCGGGGAAGTCCTTGTAGGACCAAAGGATGAGTGGGGGAAGATGCACATGCTTCTTACCAGTCCAAAACCTTTCCCTTTTCTAAATTCCTTTCCCTACTGCCCTGGAAATGAGGCTGGAAGCCAATCACATTACTGCTCAGTTAGCAACAATCCATTCTGGTGCATAGACCTTTCGTGTCCTTATCATTCCTTGCTCCCTGCATTTAATTTCAGCCAGGTTGGCGATTCTGCTGGAATGCCAGCCAGTGGTGCCATGAAGGAAGGACTTGGAGACAGGTATTCAGGGTCCCATGAGCGTGGTGGGTCAGGGGATAGCACCAGGTTGGCTTACTACATTTTGAAGTAACCTAAGTATATCACCCTATCTGTAAAGGAGGGGTAGGAGGAGCTTTCAAGGCCACTATGTCCAGAGTCTAAAATGTCCTAGCTGCACCACAGATACCACCTGTCTTCATTCCCCACATATTTCATCCCCACTTATTCCCCCTACTGGATTTCTAATTTTTTAGCAATTAAGTTGAGATTTTAAGAAATTAAATAGAAATGGAATAGGGAGGGGGAATAAGCATTTAGCACATTCCTGTTCCACCTTTCCTCCTATAGGAAGGAGAGCCCTATGTCCTCTTTTTCCCCCAGGACACCCTCTTTTTCATAGGTATGTAAAATGAGAGTCGTCATAGCGATCCATAGTTAAAAGTAGAAGCAAATGTGTCCTTTTTTTTTTTTGCTCTTCAAAATATGGCAACCCTCTCTTCACACTAACCCTGTAAGGCACATTAGGCCAGGAGAAAAAGAATGACAACCCCGGAAACAGCTAGGGAACACATTAGTTCCAATCTATCTGTAAAAGGTAAAGGTAAAGGCACCCCTGCCCGAAAGGGCCAGTCTTGACAGACTCTGGGGTTGTGCGCCCATCTCACTTAAGAGGCCAGGGGCCAGCGCTGTCCGGAGACACTTCCGGGTCACATGGCCAGTGTGACATCGCTGCTCTGGCGAGCCAGAGCTGCACACGGAAACGCCGTTTACCTTCCCGCTGGTAAGCGGTCCCTATTTATCTACTTGCACCCGGAGGTGCTTTCGAACTGCTAGGTTGGCAGGCGCTGGGACCGAGCAGCGGGAGCGCACCCCGCCGCAGGGATTCGAACCGCCGACCTTTCGATCGACAAGTCCTAGGCACTGAGGCTTTAACCCACAGCGCCACCTGCGTCCCTTAAGATCTATCTGTAGATCTTAGGAAATGGTTGGCATCAGGAAACACCCTACATTACAGGAACAAGGAAGGGATTAACTGGGGACCTGCATCCCAGGGGGAGAAGGCTGGGCAGTGAGTTCAGCTCAGGCTTCATTTATTCATCAATACCAGGGGAGGGGAAACTGCCAGATGTTGGGCTCCAACTCCCATCAGCCCCAGGTAGTAGCAAGGGTTGATGGGAGTTGCAGGCCAGCAACGTCTGGAGGACCAAACCTTCCCCCACCCCCCAAGTAAGCCTGGTGTTCCTAAGCAAGAAAGTAGTGGATAATTGAGCTCATGTGGTACTGAAAAAAGTTCCAGCAGCAAAGGCACAGCTCCTCAAAGTTGCACAAAGGAATCTTTATATAATTACTTAGAATGTGTACAGTGCTTTGCTCATGGTTAGTGTGTTGTCATCCCATGGTCATTGATTCAGGTAACACAGGGTTTTGCAGAGCAATCTGAGACAATTTCTCCAAGGAGCTCACAATGGTGTATGTGGTCCCCCACCCCCCAGTTAATGACTACAACAATCCCTACAGATAGGTTAGGATGAGAGGCAATGACCGACCCCTGGTCATTCATTGAGCTTCCTGCTCAAGTGGGATTTGAACCCTGCTCTCCCTGGTCCTAGACCGACACACTAACCCAGAGCCTTCCAAATGTTTTGTATTGGTGACACACTTTTTAGACATGCATCATTTTGCGACACAGTTTTTACTAGCAAACCAAAGGTTAAACTAACCCCTTTCCAGCCCTGGGAGGAGCGCAGGGAGTGTTTGCACACCAACACACTGCAGCCGACACACTAACGTGTCGCGGCACACAGTTTGGAAAGCTCTGCACTAACCACTATGGCACACTGATCTCACCAGCTCGCTTTAAGCTGTCTCTGGGTTTGGTCAGAAACTACCGTAGATGTTTGTGCATATCTTTGAGAATCATGAGTATTTGCGAATCATTCTGGGCTGAATAATGAACTTTGCTTTCTGTACTCCCTCTAGCAATCTTGGTTAGATTTCTGTTGGCACTCTGCACAAAAGTTACGGTACCTGTGTTTTTCACAGAATCACTGAGAAAAACAGCTGAAGGGAGGGTACTGCATAGCTGAGTGTTGTGCTGTGGGGTGGGGTGGGGGATACTTCAAGGTTGTCTGTTGTTATTGTTCTTTTGCAGAGTTGAGAAATTGATCCCATTCAGTGACTAGAAGCCTGAGGGCATTGATCTCAAGTAATCCCAAAGGCCATCATATCTCCTTGGAATGTCTGACCTTGCTTACTGATCCACTCAGTTATTGACACAACCTTACCAGCTCCCTTTTTCTTGCTAATTTTACTGCAAACAATGGCACTCTCATATCAGCGCCTCTTCAGAGATAAGATTTGTATGTAGAATCTCTGCTTGTTTATGTGGTTGTAAATCGTATAGGAGTCTCCTCTGCCCCTTACCCTGCCCCTAGCCATGAGCTGGACTGGGAGATAAAGGCATGGCGGGGAGGAAAGGAAGGAAAGGAGATGTTTAAGGAAATTAGAAACTGAAATAAAATGTCAATATTTATCAATAAACAAATTGGGAAAAAGAAAGGAAGGAATAAGAGAGGAAACTGGATGAAGAAGTGAATGTAAAAGGACCAGAGAGAAGGGATGGAAGAAAGTGGCAGGGTTTTTTTCTTTTTGAGCTGAGTGTGGAAGGAGAAAGGGAAATGAAATGATAAGAGATGGGTAAAAATATTTTGAGAAGCATGTGGCAGTAGGAAGGAAAAAATATAAAAGAAAAAACCTTCTCCACTTCAAGCCTCTCTAATCAAATTCTGCCTAAAATAGAGAGGTTGAGTTGTTCCATATCACATGTCTGTGCTTAGCTTGAGGAAAGCTGAACCATGGAACTCCTTGCCGCAAGGAAAATGCTGTGGCTAAGAATTTAGCAATGTCCCAAAGGTGGTTTAGATATCATAGGAAAATTATGTGAGTATATGTTATTTATTTTACTCAATACATTTATATCAGGCCTTTTCTCCAAGTTGCTCAAGGCAGAATTCTTCCTCCCGCACTAAGACTACATTGTACTATAAAATTGACATTGCTCAGCATCAATAAATTTCTGAAGACTTTGTGGATATGTTTTGCTAATGTAGTTTAGCAATATCTGTAAAGGCAAATGGGAGTTCTGTGCTTACATCTCTGAAGATACTTTGTCACTATCATTGCTCCAGAACAAAGTCCTCGAGATGGCTACGAATAGTTGGCATTTGGTAACTAGACAAGTAACTTAAAGAAAGTCTCCATGATATATTGGAAGAAGGTTAAATTAATTAATCTACTGCTTCTGTTCTTAGGTGCATCACCAGATCCTTCTACCGGAACGCAGTGGGTGTACTCTTGGTCTTTGATATGACCAACCGGAGGTCCTTTGAGAGCATCTTTGATTGGTACCATGAAGTGACCAGTGTTATGGAGAAGGTCGTCTTCCTCTTGGTTGGCCACAAAAGTGACCTTCAGTCAATGAACAGAGTCACAGTCGAAGAAGCAGAGGGACTGGCCATTTCTTTGGGCACACAATTTATTGAAACGTCCGCCAAGGACAACCTCAATATAGATTTGGCTTTTGCGACCATCACCAATGCTATCTACGATGCTCTGAGAAACAAGGAGATTGACCTGCAGGAAGGGTGGGATGGTGTGAAGGTGATCCATAAGAAGAGAACTAGTGGTCTTCAGAGAAGGAAGAAGGCCCCACAAGAAAAATGCAATTGCTAACCAAAGTCAAGGAGTGAGACGTGGTTGGAAGGGGGCAGTGGGCGGGCTCTAAAGAGGAGAAATGAGTGGTACTCTTTTAGAGCCAAGGTTCTGAGATGCAAGCTGCAGAGGACCTCAATGACCGGACCCTCAAAGTGACATTCACTCATCAGTATTCAAGACTGTTGCGGGATGCATACTGATGATGGGCAGGGCTGGAGTCATCAGTGAGCTGATAATGCTAAGGTTGCAAGTTCGATCCCTGTATGGAACAGCTGCATATTCCTACATTGCAGGGGGGTGGACTAGATGATCCTCAGGGTCCCTTTCCAACTCTACAATTCTGTGATTCTAAGGCCAGAGCCCAAGTGATGGACCCCCTCCCTGCCTTCATTTTCCCCTCTTGCCACCTACTGGAAATGAGGCTGCATTTGGCACTGTGGCCACTGGCAGCTCACCTCTGCTGTATGGAAACCAGAGATACCCAAACAGACATGGGAGTCAAAGATGTTTTGGATAGCACCAGAGCAGATAGGAGAGGATCTGGAAAACAATTGTTTGCAGCTGAAAAGCTTGCCACACTGACCTTTCAATGCAAGTGGTCTGCTAAAATGCACCTGAATTGCTTTGAAATGTTCATATTATGAGAGCGTATTCTTCAATTGTTCTGCAGAAAAGCTAAGCATAATTTGCTGTGTAAAGAGCTGGGAAATTGTAAGGGGAATATTTGTTTATAGTTGGGGTGGGGAAAAGATAATGGGTGCAAGGATATTCAGAGTTCAGTCATTTAGATAGAGTCAACATTCCACTATATTTGAGAATACAAGAAAGGAAGGAAGGAAGGAAGGAAGGAAG
Organism: Podarcis melisellensis; assembly: GCF_964234715.1. NCBI lineage: Eukaryota > Metazoa > Chordata > Lepidosauria > Squamata > Lacertidae > Podarcis > Podarcis melisellensis. The sequence continues at coordinate 67,680,400 of NC_138540.1, read as the reverse complement.
GAAGGAAGGAAGGAAGGAAGGAAGAAAGGAAGAAAGGAAGGAAGGAAGAAAGAAAGAAAGAAAGAAAGATTTTCATCTTGAGTAGATGACCTGGGGATGCTGGGAATGCTAGAGTCCCATTTTAATGTGAAACAAGAGTGCTGATTTCAAAACAATAAAATGATTTCATACTGCTGATTTATGCTTAGTTTCTCTATTTGCCACTTTTCTATAGTAAGTTTAATGTAAACTAAAGCTATCATTTAATTCTTAAAATACTGTAAATTAAACTCATAGGGTTGTATCCAATACTGACCCTGCTCAAAGTAGAAATTTATTGAAATTAATGTACCTGTTAGGCTTAGGCTCATGATGAGATATACACACCCTACTGAGGTGCATATTCAAGAGATTATTTAGGCAAAAGATCTGAAAACCATGGTCAAAAGAGTGACATATTAATGGGTGAAGTCTCATGAGACTTAAAAGGTAAAGGTAATGGACCCCTGACTGTTAGGTCCAGTCGTGAACAACTCTGGGGTTGCGGTGCTCATCTTGCTTTACTGGCCAAGGGAGCCGGTGTACATCTTCCGGGTCATGTGGCCAGCATGACTAAGCCACTTCTGGCGAACCAGAGCAGCGCATGGAAATGCCGTTTATATTCCCGCTGGAGCAGTACCTATTTATCTACTTGCACTTCATGCTTTTGAACTGCTAGGTTGGCAGGAGCAGGGACCGAGCAACGGGAGCTCACCCCGTCGCGGGTATTCGAACCGCCAACCTCATGAGACTTATATAGGATAAACTCATATTTTAGTTTTATTTATTTATTTTATGAATCACATCACCAGGAACCAAGGCAGCTATAGTGCCATCTGCTGGGGGAATCCTTCCACACCTCATAGATTCATGAGGCAATTCAAACAAGCATATTCATCCCCTAACCTGTGTCCTCACCCCACTCAGGACAACGAGTGTTTAGATTTCTGTGAACAGCAGGTGGCAGAGGATGATGATGATGATAACAATAACAATAATATACTTATACCCCACCCATCTGACTGGGTTTCCCCAGCCACTCCTTAGACATTACATACAAAGTAAGATCTGTTCAAAGCTTGTACGAGTCATTGCAGAGTTTTTCCTTCTTGCTCTTAAGTTGATTTCCCCATCAGCAGGAGTGCCAAATTTGAAGCATCTGTTCCCTCAGCTTCTTTCTACCCAGAGAGGGTTCTGTCTGTCCATCTTGCAGCAATGATCGGTTGTGCAGTTAGTTCTTTAGAAGCTGCAGGAGGAAGTTCCAGTTCAAAGATAAGAAGAGCAGCAAGGGCATGGAATCGGGTCAAATTTGTCATGAGGCAATTCTTATTTATTTAAACAGCAAGCTTCTTAGAGTCTCCTTGCTGTTGCCCTTGAAAACACCTCTGAATATAAATATAACAAAGTCATCCTTCATGGGAAAACCCTTTTTGAATCCTCATGAATTCATGAGACAATTCTTATTTATTTATCAAACAGGTTCTTCTGCTGTTGCCATTTGAAAAACTCTGCTCTGACCCCCTCGGGGCTTTGGAGACAGGAGACATGAGACAAAGAGGTGACTCCTGAAACAGAAACATTCTGCTCCTTCTCTTCCAGTGGCTTCAAAAGAGAGATTTGGAAAATATTTGAATGTGGTCTCTGCCCCAACAGTTCACTGCCCCTGCTTGTTTCTGAGGGAAAATGTGTCTAAAGAGAGAGGCAGTGTGGAGTAGGGGTTAGAGTGCTGACCTAGGAGCTGGGAGACTAGAGTTCAAATCCCTGCTGAGCCATGAAGCCCACTGAGTGGCTTTGGGCCTGTCACTGTCTCTCAGCCTAACCTACCTCACAGGGTTGTTGTGAGGATAAAATGGAGAGCATACCATCTTGAGCTCTTTGGAGAAAAGGTAAATGTAATAATAGATATAATAACTAAAGTTTTCCACAGAATAAGTTGTGGAACTCCTTTAATTCCTGCTCAGGGAGCTCTCAGTCCTTTTTGTTTTTGATACTGTATAGTTAACCTCCTGACTGACAAGGTTTTGCGGGGAATCTCCTTACAATACCCACGACTTCATTCTAACACTTTTGCACGTATGAGTCAGACTCCCCATGGTTTCTGCCCAGTCTGCAGCATTTACATACTTTTCCAGCGCAAAATGTTTGATAGCCCCGCTCCTGTATCTTAACGCTTGAGACACTTCAGGGCGGGATGACAAGGAGGAATGAGATTCATGGTCACCTGTGCTTTAAATTAATTCCTGGGCGGTTACTTCTGTTTCCAAATCCCTGATCTGCACTGACTTAACCCAGAAATGAGGGCAGGGGGAAAGCTTCCACATAACTAGGGCAGTTTGGATAAAATATACCCCCCACTTCACTCCACTTGCTATTTTGCACCTCGGGGACAGAATTGGTGCTGCACCAAAATGGTCACCATACTAGGCTGAACCTTTCCTGTAGTAGAACTTCTACAAGAGAGTCAGCCTGATGACAGCCCAAAAGAAGAAACACCCATGCCAGGAATGTCTCCCTTGACACATCTCCCCTGGAAACCAGAGCTGTCTTTTTCTATTATGCTGGAGAACTGGCCTCACAGAAAGAAACCTTGGAAAATGCAGAACCTCTAAGGGCCAGAGCTGATGCGAAAGAGGGAGGGTAAGAAATCTCCTGTAGATGGTGGCTAGTTAAAGCCCAGTCTCTATGTGCAGAGATGGTCTTCCTGCCTTTACCTGGGATGTGCTTCCTGCAAACCAGATGGCTGCTGTTGGACCTGCATGAGGATATTGGCCATGACCTGATGTACCTAGCACAGAGGTCCTGATGCTGCAGACAACCCATCACCAGTGGTCCACGAGCATCATTAAGGTGGCCTGCAATACGTCTGCGGATTTGTGATTGAAGGCAGGAGGTGGCTTTAAATATTCATATTGATTTTTAACTGCATTTTTACTGCTTCTATTTTTTTTCCATTTTTTCCCTGCACAGTATTACAATTTGAATTATAGGGAAATGAACTGGAAACAAAGCTGCCAACATCTTAACACCACTATACAGTGGCATAGCATGGTGGGGAGGGAGCACCAGGGGCATAAAATGGTTAGGGGAGCAAAATTTAAACATCTGGTGCTGCCTCAGTATGGCTGCACTCATCTGTTGCTGGGCTTTGTTGAAAATGGCTTCCCCAGGCGAACCAGGAAGTGACCTCTCCATCTTTCCTTATCTATGCGGCTATGATCTCCTGGTAATGCAGACAGCATTAGGAAGTTGGACATGCATGTGTACTCCATCCATTTCCCTCCCATCCACACACGCTTCCATGTGGCCCCGGGCACTGGCAACCCACGCTACGCCACTGCCGTTATACAGATCTATGGCGCAACTGCACTTTGGAGCACTGTTCTAGCTGCCTCTCCTCAAAAAGAATATTGTGGTTGGAAAAGGGTCAGAAAAGGGCAGCCAACATGATCCAGCGATCGTGTGAGGAAATGTTGCAAAATTTGGGGCTTTTAAAATGTAGATAAAAGGTAGGTTGAGATAGGATAGAGGTGTATAAAATTACACATGGCATGGAGAAAGGGACAAGAGAAAAGTTTTTCTCCCTCTCATGTGGACAACCAATGAAACTGATTGTTGGAAGATTAAGCACAGACTAAAGAAAGCAATAGTGACTGAAGGGCAGTGAGGCTGCAATCCCATGCAAGGGTACTTACTTCCAAGTAAATATGCACCCACGTAGGTCTCCATTTTGTTTTTGTTTTCTAAATTCTAAGGTTTGGCACTTTTCCTAGAGAAAGGGCGTGTACACTCACACTCACACATACATAGATAACATCTGATACGTTCTAATGAGAGTGATGTGTTTTCTCATTAGAGCTCTGAAAGGGTTTAATGTATTCTCCTGATGCTCTGACTGCTGGCCCAGAAATATTATCTTTTTGCTACCAGAAAGAAGAAAGGGTGCTGTTGCCCGTAGAATATATGTGAAATGTGCTTCCTCTCTGCCTGGCTTCCCCTCCCATAAACGTTGCGCATTCTCAGGGTGGGGCAGAAAAAGGGCGAGTTATGAACATCCAGGCTGGCTTAGCAGCTGCCTGCCTGAACATGAAATGAAACAGCCGTCAGCCCCAGGCTGTAGATGCGACCAATCTGCTTTCACCTACAACAAGCCTCAACCAGTTTTCCACTTCTGTCGGAGCTCAAGAACAGCATTTTCCACTTGGCCGTGTGGCTGGATAAATCTTGACACGGGGAGTGGAGTGCCTAGTTTGTGCCACTGTACGAGCGTTCCCACTTGCCTCTCCAGCATTCTTCTCCCCTCTCCCCCAGTCTCCGGATGGCAGTGGATTCGCTCTGGCACTACCAGTTCCGGATTATCATGTTGGGGGACTCCACTGTGGGAAAATCCTGTCTCCTGAAGCGCTACGCCGAAGGGGTCTTCCTTGAGTCCATGAATCAAACTGTGGGTGTGGATTTTTATGTTCACTTCCTGGAGATTGAGCCTGACCTGCGCATCAAACTACAGTTTTGGGATACAGCTGGGCAAGAGCGGTTCAGGTGAGTTTAGAATGGAAGTCTTATCTGTAGTAAGGAGAGAGAAATGAGGAGGTGATATGACAGCCACCTTCAAGTTGTTGAAGGGCTTTCACATGAGATGATGGGGAACTTGTCTAGCAGTGGGGAAAAGAACTTGGCGGTAAGGAATAGAATAGGTATGTAAAAAAGAGAATTTCTGGATGCCAAAATCAAAGTTTGGGACAAGTACCGTACTCTTTTGAGAGAGAGATCAAATCACAAAACATGCAACAAAGTCAAGTGTGGAAATATAGGCTTTTAAAATATGCCATTGCAAATTTATTCCAAAGTTCCCCTCTTCCCCAGCGTAGAAAAATACCATTCATTTGATGAATTAAAAATGGTTTACTTACAAACTCCAAAGGTCAGATTCATGTGCTTTTCCATACAGCATTCAGAAACGTTGTGCAGGCAGTGGAATTGGGCTTAGTCACAGTGGTGAAAGTTCCTAGATTATTGGTCTATGAACTCAAGAAAGGCTTGTCAGACCCATGAGCTCTGAGCAACCAGCTCAGACCTCTTTACATGCTGAGCTTCTCAGGTAGACTGAGGTACAACACTAGACTTGAATACCTCCCAAGGTGAAGGGGAGTGACCCCAGCTAAGCCTGGCAGAACCCCTTCATGCATGAATGAAACTTAAGCATGTTGGTTATATGAGGCTGGTTTTCACACACTTGGGGCCCTCCACATGTTGCTGAACTAAAATTCCCATCACTTGGAGTCCAACAACATCTGGTGGGTTACAGGTTCCCCATTATCTTGTTACTTTCCTTATGGCAAAAAGTCTGATTTGGGGGATTAAGCAGGTTTTGTTGTGCAATACCTCCCAACCAGCTATAATTGTGCAATCTGAATTTGTTCGTTTGCGACTGAATCACCCCCCCACAAAAAAAAGTCTGGAAGCATCCAAGGTGTGCTGCAGACATACGCCAGCTGTTTATATGAGTAACTCCTCATTCTGTAGACTCAAAACTGATTAAATAGGAGGGGTTCCTCCCTTTCCTGAAAGGTGTCTCTATTTGTATTTCCTTCTTCTGTCTCATAAAACGGCTGTTTGTGAAAGATTTTGTTGGACTCATGAAGACTCATTTCCATCTGGCATATATTTTAATGCTGCTTTCAATAACGTTTTAATGCAATTTTGTTAACTACCTTTGTCACTAAGATAATAATTAACTAATGCTATAATTGTTTATGTAATTTACACATTAGACATAAAATGACTCAGGATGGTATCCAGTGCATTTATTCCATTAGCACAAGCCTAAATTGTTGCGCTATAGAATTGCAGAGTTGATAGGGACCCTGAGGGAAATCTAGTCAAAGCACCTCAAATCAGCAGCAAGTTGCTTCTGATACAAGCCTTGGACATCAGTAACCAAACTACGTAACTCCATCAATAACTTATGCGGTAATATTGTTTGCTATTTATTCCAATATTCAGCAAATGAATTCCAACTTAATTTCTGGAATTGGCCGAGGTGCCTTGCCCTTCTTAGGTGAGTTTAACAATACACAATGTGTTCCAAACCACATTCAATCCATCTTTCATCTTAGGCCTTGTGTTCTCTTCCATTCATAGCCCTCTTCTGTCCAAAGCAGAATAATAAAGATTAAAAATACTAAGCCAGTTTAAGGTAAAAAGGTAAAGGACCCCTGGATGGTTAAGTCCAGTCAAATGCGACAATGGGGGTGCAGCACTGTTCTCACTTTCAGGCCAAGAGGGCCAGCATTTGTCCACAGACAGCTTTCCAGGTCATGTGGCCAGCATGACTAAACCGCTTCTGGTGCAATGGGACACCGTGATAGAAACCAAAGCACACAGAAATGCCATTTACCTTCCTGCCACAGCAGTACCTATTTATCTACTTGCACTGGCGTGCTTTCCAACTGCTAGGTTAGCAGGAGCTGTGACAGAGCAATGGGAGCTCATCCCATCACAGGGATTTGAACCACCAACCTTCTGATCAGCAGGAGGCTCAGTGGTTTAGACCACAGCGCCACCCGCATCCCCAGTATATAAACCAGTATATAATGCCCTAAGGTGGTTGATTGTACGAAGGTGACCCAAGTGAGAATGAGTTTCCTTCTTTGTGTTTCCTGACTTAGGTCCGTGACACGTTCCTATTACCGCAACTCAGCTGGAGGTGTGCTGGTGTTTGACCTGGCCAACAGAGCATCCTTCGAAAGCATCCGGAAGTGGCACCAGGAAGTGATGGACACGGTGAAGCCTCACCACATTGTCTTTGTGCTGGTTGGGCACAAGAGCGATTTGGAGGCCGAGAGGAAGGTTGGACAAAAGGAGGCGGAGAAACTGGCCACTTTGCTGGAGGCCAAGTACATTGAGACGTCTGCAAAGAGCAACAGGAACGTGGGGGAGGCTTTCCAGATCTTGACTATGGCAATATACGAGGCTCTGAAAAGCGGGAAAATGAGACCCAGCGAACAGTGGGACGGGGTGAAAAGCAAACTGCCACCCTTGGCACAGCCTGAGGCCCAGGCCCAGGAAGGGGGCAAGAAATGTTCCTGCTAGCAAATGGCAACTGCCTCTGGGAAAGTGCATGGGCGCTTTTGTACAATAACCCATGCATGATGCCCATGAGCCATTCATCTAGAAAGCAATGAAGGCTATAAAAGGTTTTTATAGGCTGGTGTATAAGCAAAGGTGTATTCCCTTTTGTTATTGCTAACCTAACATATGGGAGAGCAAAATCCTTGCAGAATGAAGGCAGAGAACATTGATCTGAGGCTCCCTTTGGCATACTGACAATTACTGCAACATATACCTTTCATTTCTGCACGTATCACACATCTCTGGAAATATTTTTTGCACCTGGTCTACCTGGTTTCAACCTTGCTCCACCCATCTATTGCTCCCCCCCCCCACATACCCCCAATTCTTGCCATCTCCTGTTTCTACCTCTGCTGCGGAAGAGGTTGGCTTGAAATGTGTGGAAGTATTATGGACCTGCTCTCCCTGAAAAGCTTGCCTAAACCGTAATCATCATGTTAGCTCGCTGCCTGATATGTAAACACCTTCATTAACCTATCCTCTTTGGGTGATCAGTTTGAGAACTCTTGATACACTTTCATCACCTGTTTTTAGGAGGAAATAACATTGGTGCCTAATAGTCTACAGAAGACCTGTGGATACAAGTAAAGACTATTTCAAATTCACTTTCTCTACTCCTGTTGTCTCAAGGAGATGCCTGAAGGAGAGAGGGAAAATGACGGGGCTTTTATAGTCACACAGACAATACAACTTGGGTAATGAACAAACTTCCACATTAATCAGAACTATTCTTCACAGTGGTACGAAAAATGAAGATGGCACAACCTGCCACATACAAGAGTTTTGGATGGAATGGGAAGAGGTGCTTTGGCGAATTAGGTTCAATCATGCTTAGTGCAAAGAGACAGGTTGCAAGAAGGCATGTTGTGGAAGCCAGTGAATGCTACCCCTTTGATAATACAAAAGCGACCAGTTATTTATATCTGTCCCAAGCACTAACTGAAACACATGGGTTCCTTGTAAGGTAGAGAACAGAAATAAAGGAAAATACAGCCATCTTTATACTTGCAGAACTAGATTATCAGTTTTAGGTGGTGAAGTTTGGAGGTGTTAGCAGGTGGTTGGAGGGTATTGTCTCCCATAGGTAAAATCCCACCTCTGTGGGTAAAAGGTAATCTCCTACAGCTCCCCTGCTGCACAGCAAAATTCAGTCATCCCTCCCAAGCAGACAATAATGTCAAGCATCTGAATAAAAACCATTCCCAAACAGACTTTATAAATCTTTGAGAGCACCTGCCTTCTTGTCAGTGCAAATGTTCCCTTGCCTGTTTTGTGGATTTCTAGGCTCTAGGACATCTCCCATTATCAAGAAAATATGTTGCATTTATAGATGACTTAACAGGGAACAACAAAAAGCACCATTTTGGAACCATGGTAGCAATGTCAGATCAACAGTCCATAGAAAAGGTGGTGGTGGAGACAACATGTTGGAGGACACTCAGTTGTAAAGAGCCGATTGTTCCAAAACTAAGGTTGAGCAGGCAACATTGGACTTACATCTGAGCAATTGTTTAGATTCAGTCTTTATTACATGTTTACAATGCTAAAGGCTGTATATACTGCCAGGATGCTAAATTCTGCACTTTATGTTGCCGCTATAGAATATGCAGAGGCCCTACTAAGATGTCACCTTACGAAAACTGTACACTCAGTAATCCAATTTAACGGCTGGTGGTTCAAATTCTTAGGCTTGTATCCAATGTTAGTATATAGCTAATGCAAGATGGAGCTAAAGGAATCTATTCTACACATGTGGCTACTCAAAAGTAAACCCACTGAAATTAAAGGACAAGACAAACTTAATCCATTACTTTCAGTGGGTCTACTCTGAATTGAACATAGTTGTTTACAATCCCCCCCACAATTCAAACGTTTCCACTGTTTTCGATGGTTTTCCAAGAGATAAACCATATACTGTACATTCAATTATAATAGCAAAGGTTAAGAATAGGCTCTGAAGCATCATTTTCATTTTGCCAATGCCATTTATTGTATTCAGTACACTCCATCTCATCCAGAGAGCTGCATTTATCATCTCACCATCTTTACTTGAAAGAGAATCAGCAGAAGCCACAGTGAGGACTTGAGTTGAGTTTGTAGTTGCATTTATTTCTTGTGGGGGGGGAGGGGAAATCTACCTTTCTGCATATCTGATGCTGGGAAACCCACCTATTCACTGATGGCATGTCCAAACTGCATTCTTCTGGGTGGTTTGCAGTAACACACTTGGTGGACATATGCTTGAAGCAGGAGGCCTCCTTTACTGTTGGGTTGTGAAAAAGCATGTTACAGGAGAAAATCAGGACCACACACTTGAATTACATGTAGCCTACTTCTGATATACTACCCAATTTAAGGTATTATGTGAAGCAGGGCCTCAAATTTATTTTTTGGGACAGGGTGATACAGTTGGTTTGAGTTCTGTTGACCTTCTATAAGTGGATTTGGGCTAGTTCACAATACTTTGCCAATGCTAGCTTACAGCAACACATTAATTTCTCTATACACCATTGCACATGGCAGTTATAAGGGGTTGCATTCAGTTAACTTCTACTTGAGTACACCCACTGAAATTAAAGGGCATGGCGAGGTCCACTATTTTCAGCTGGGCTACTTTGAAAACAACCCAATGTGTAATATCTAAAACATGCATATGCAATGGGAAACAATGATTCTGCAGTTTATGGTGAAAAGCCCATGTACTAGCTTCATCAAAAACTATAGAAAAACAGTTCATCCATGCAGAAAAATAGCAGCATGTGAAGAACTTGGGATAAGAAAAACAGCAGCGGCTAAGGGGCAAGTCCTTAGAAGTTTGGGTGGCTAATGGGGGGTAGGGCGTGGGTCGGGATGTACTGATTTCTTGAAGGGGGGAGGTTTATTGAGGCAATACCGCAATGTATTTCGACTTCCAAGTCCCGTCGTCCCTGATCATGGATGGGGATGAAAATAAATAAACATGCCCTTGTCATTGGTTGTTTAATGGCGAAGATGCTTTCAAGTGATGCAATACATAAAATAACTGCAGCAAAGGTTCTTCCCCCTCCCCCCCCCTGCCTCCATGGTGCAATTTCAGAATCCATTTTGGATTATTTAGACATATGCCTCAGTTGGATTCCATTTGGCTGCTAATCCCATGGCGAAACAAAAGGATGGATTGTTTTCACAAATGGAGATTTACTCTTTTAGAACAAGAGTTTAAAAGAACAAATGACACGCTGGAATATTCCTAATGGCTCATGCTACAAAGGCAAGCATTGTGGTTTTATGAACTGATGCCATCCCCCCCCCTTTTAATGGAAAGCACTAAATTGCAGCTACCTGGGGCAAAGTGCATGAGAAATCTTGAAAAACAGGGAACATTAACGTACTTGTTTATTACCATAGTCTAAATGAGTGGAGAACTTGCATAAAAAGGGAAAGCTTCTATAGCCACTGCTGGATGGGTTAATGAAAACCTGTTACGCACAGAGAGAGAGAACACAAAGTGTAGGCTGTGTGGTCAGAAGTGGCTTGTTCATTCAGAACACAGGCAGTGCAACACTTCTGTTGCTACAAGCTCAACCTATCAAAGAGGAAGTGAGGAAGGAGGGCAGTTTTTCAGCAAGCGAGGAGCTTCAGGAGCAGCAAAAAAACCCCCACCATTCATAATCCATGAAAGTCTGAGGCAACAGTTTTGCACCAATTTTGATTTTCAGCCTGAGTTGTGCTTTTGGTATTGGAACACTCAATGAAAGCAAAGTATTCTCAATTATATTTTTCTCCCGGTAACAGAAGAGACAGGAGGCAAGCCAATTGTTCTATGAGCACAGATTGGTATCTGGGCTGCGGATACTGAGGACTGTTCTCTTCACAAGACAGATGCTGCCAGTTTAAAAATAATAGTAACAACAATAATAATAATCTCTCTGTGTTGGGAACTGCACCAACGCTTTCCAACAGAACCACCATCTTCACAGATATTTTGCTATGCAGTGGATGTCCATTGCATCCTTAAGTTAAAGGGACTTGCAATATGGACCATATTGGAATTGAAAAGAGGAAAAAGAGATGTTTGCATTGAACAACCTATAATGAACAGCCCTTTCTCTGGCTCTTGCCCTGATGTCCTTTGCTTTTTTGCAACCCGTGCCAGTACTGCAACCTAGTTTTAGAGTCATAATGTCTTTGCTCATAAAACAAATCCAAATATCTATAAACAGCAACATTACAAAGAGTAAGAGGGAAATGAAAAAAAAAAATCTATAGCTGTTTCTAATACTGTTCCCCAAAATATTCTGTCCGTTGGACAACCACTTACACCATAAATCACTCTGAAGGCAGAAAATAAAGTCTGTGTGTTTCAAGATACATTGTGTTCTCTTGGGGAAATATGTTGTGGAGGAGGGGTGGGGGGAAGAGGCAGGGTCTATCGACTTTTGGCAGGTCTCCCCTCAAAGTCAGATATTGCTGCACAGTTAAAAGGTACGCTTCTCTGCAAAGCCTTAAAAAAGAATCCCACGGATGACGTCATGGGCACTCCACAAGCTTGAGGCAGATTTCCCGCCCAGAAGAGCCATTTTAATCTCCCTGCCATTCCCAAGCATTATTTCTTTGTTGTTTTGCGGATCAACGCCATCCTCTGAAAAGAGAGGGAGAAAAAGAACAGTGAAAATCAGGGAAATGGACCACCAGCAAGCTTCAGTGGAAGGTAGATTCTTTTAGGCCCAGAAAATTATTTCCACTCACATGGCCACCATAGTATCCAAATACCTCAATCATATAACTAGTCCACTTAAGAGTCAAAATGAGGTATGGCTACATTTCCGTATCAGTTTTTTTAGATTAAAAAAACCCGCAGCTGTTGGAGGGTCCTCAATCTGAATTGTGACCACAGTGCAGGGAGGTTTGATTCTTCCCTTTTCCTAATGAACATTGCTCTGCATACTCTAGTTTTTATTACTCCTACAGGATGAAAAATATAGGGGTGCACGTATTTTGTTTCCTTTGAGGACAAACAGCAGCTTTGGTAGGGAGGGGATCCATCTCAGTCAGGAACTGTGCAGGGAAAGGGTGAGCCTGTGCCTGACATGCTGCAGTCCTGACTCAGATCAGGCCCCCTGCTAGTTTGTGTGTTTTGTTTCTAAGTGAAGAGATGGAAATGCATTTGACCCAAAGGCATGGCACGGAAGGAGTGATGTTCTTAAGTATTTATATTGCGCTCTCTCTCTCTCTCATACACATACACACACACACACACACACACACAGAAAGGGAATGTGGGCATTAGAAAGTACAGTATAAACACCTGGTGTTTTCTCTCCCCTTGCTGACATGTTTGGTTTATCTGATGCCATTTACCTCCAGATTCTGGATGGAACACCCTCCTTACCTGTTTGTGAGCTTCTGTAGTGCAGGCTTTTTTATATGGCCTGATTTCTTCAGAACCAAAACCTGGGATCCACATATTCCACTGCCGCTCTACATCAAAGAACAGGGCATGGGTGGAGGTGATGAGAAAAAGAGGTAGAGGAAACAAGAGTTAAGGAGAAATATTTATCAATTCAATCATGTAAGTAGAAATCATTGTCTTGTTTCTAAGAACTAGAACAAAGAGAGAAATGAAAAAATAATCCTGTTTTGGCAGGAGTTCTGTTTCTCTTAATTTTAGGGGTTTCTTTGCGTTAGAGTGGCTGGGGAGGCCCAGCCAGATGGGTGGGGTATAAATAATAAATTATTATTATTATTATTATTATTATTATTATTATTATTATTAAACAAATTTCAAGGGGACACTTCTGAATTGCATGTGACAGCAATTCCCTTGTGTGCAGGGGTTCACTACAGGCTATTTTCTGCACACCCTAACACATGGAGGAAGACTGCAGTGGCCTGACTGGCCTGGTGAACTGTTATACATGAAAAGCTCACTACACGGGGAGAGTAGGCACATACAGTCACCTATAGCAGCCTTCATGAAACAAACAACTCATGCATGGGCACTCACCAAGATGCAACTGGACATCTTTCACTTCCAAAGTGTTGGACTTGCGATGTCGTGCAAGCTGGCAGGCAGCTGTCACAACGCTTTCAATGAAGTCGTCCGCGATCTGCAGCAGCATCTGTCAAAAACAGTGGAGCACCAAGCACATTAGTGATAGTTTCAGCATGATATATAACAATGCGTGAAATGATATTTAATTCAGAAGCTTCACATTCTTCCAAAAAGTAATCACCATCACCAGTGACTTTACATCAAGGAAAACCACTTTGTTTCCTAACTGAACCAGTGACACTGTTCAACTATGGATGAGCTCAGGCAAGTACCAAAGGGTCTGATATTATTCAGGACTAGGGATTCATTCAGTTCATTTCCCCCCAAAAGCCTACCTCCTCCACATCTTCATCCAGTTGTTCATTTGGATCCACCTCTCTGACAAGATCCTGTAGTTTCTTCTTAGTTAATATCTGGGGCAGGGGAAAGAGATCACCAACATTAGTACAGTTCAACCAGGTCAATGGGCACCAAAAAGACAAAGGAGATGATGCCCATCTAATATTCACAGGGAGGGAATTCCAAAAGGCAGGTGCTACAACACTCAAGGCCCAATTCCTACATTGTGTGCAATGGACCTTCTGGTAAGATGGTATCAGCAGGAGGGCCTCACCTGCAGAGCACAGACATGGACTGGGCATATAAGGAGTGAGGTTATCTTCAGGTATCCTGGCCCCAAGCTCAATAGGCCTATATACACTGGAAACAGCACCTTGAACTTAGCCTGGCAGCTAACTGGCAGCCTGTGCAATTATTTCAACAGCAGGGTAACATATTGGCGATGTCCTGTTTTAGTGAGCAGTCGAGTTGCCACATTTTACACTAGCTGCAGCTTCTGGACCAACCTCAAGTTTAGCCCCACATGGAGCACATGGTTCTGAACCTAAGACTCAAGCTTTTATTCATTTCAAGTCGCAAGACGTAACAGGGAGATTTTGGCAACTCTTGGGCACGCTCAGAAACAGACAACCAATGTTATTTTTCAACCTCACCTTACCCCACTCACTTTCCCAGTATCGCAAGTGCCATTACCTGGTTGCTTTCAGGACTGAGGCGCCCGCCACTGCTAGGGGTCCCTGGCATCTTCGCCACAGTGGTATTGTTTGCCATGGAGCTATGTGGAGGGGTGCTGGCTGGTTCTGGCTTGACTGAGGAGAAGTTGGACAAATTGATCAAGGTAGATGGGCCAAACTGGTTCATAATCTGCTGAGCTTTAGCCTTCAGATCATAGAGCTTGTCCAGATCTTGCTTCTTCTTGGGATTGTGTGGGCCCAAACCAATCAGCTGAAGAAAACACAAATCCCAGGGTTAAAGTGAGGATGAAGAGAAGACGGAGGCGATTTAACAAGTTAACTATTTTAGGACAATTCCCAGCAGACTGGATATCAGATCTTCAAAGCCTTTGGAGGAACAGGTTTTCTGCAGCGGCTGGAAAAGCACCTTAACTATGTCACCATCAGTGCTTTTTTCTGGGAGTGCGCATACCCCTAAACTTTTTGTGAATCTAAGTTTGGCCTCATTGAGGGGAAATACCAATATGAGTAGGAAAATGAGAGTTCATTTTTTAAAGAAAGCACTGGTCACCATTATGCCACCTCATGGGAAGCTTTCAATGCCTGTGTTCTGTGAGAGCTTTAATGCAAACCACGTATCAGATCACAATGTGGAAATCTGAGAACAAGCTGTGTTTGTGGGTGTCAGAAGCACTTCCCCAGACACTTGGATCTGACAGCCATGGTAATAAGAACTTCCCTCCCTCCTCCTAGATTGCCCAGAAAGCAACTGTGAGGCACCTGCTGACCACTGGTGTCCGGAGATATGCGTCTGTAGCTCTTGGACAACTGATGATTATGCATAGGAATCCTCCACACCTGTCGTTTTGATAGTTCTAAGCCAAAAGTGCTAAAGGGAAAATTGCTCCTCTTATAGCCAGCTATAGATGAAAGCCTGTAATCTAACTAAAGGATGATGTACACTTGTTTCAAACCTGATCTTTAGCTTCCTAGAGCTTGACATTTCCCCCAAATAATACAGATTGAGACATATTAATGTATTATGTTTATATTTCCATTACGGACTACATTATGGAAATGGACCATGTTTATCAATCCACGGTTCCACCTATTAACCTCCAATATCCGTTTTCTTAAACCCACCAGTGGCAAAGATACCTTAGGGATACAGTTCAGTGGCAGCATTTCACTGGGAACGTTTCTTCTCTTTGGTTCTCTCCAAAAAAAAGACAAAGGGCTTTGTCCAGGATAAGTTAGAAGTACTGTACTTCTTTAAGCCATGACTAATTTATCCCATTGATTCCACTTGGAACCAACTTTAGCTAACCTAGCCTGAATTCCAACCAAAATGTGTTTTCTAATCGTTCCAAAACATTCAAGATGCAACATCGAATTTCAAGGAGTCTCTTTTCAGAATCTCTCAACATCCAGTCTATAATGCTATTGGCTTATGTGTTCAGTTCAGACCACTCAGCAGCAGCTTGTTACCAATCAACACAGCTGCAGAAAATATTTTAAAGAGGTAAACATTACCAACTTCTCAAGAATCAGAAATGCATTTTCTTGAACCTTAATATACAGGTGATTAGCATGCAATTTTACCACATGCAGTTATTTTAATTCTTACGCATTTTGCTTAAAATTGTAATCCAACAATGACGCCAACGTCACATGAAAACACAAACCATGCTGAACACGGACTACCCAAGATGCAAGGAAGTCAATATGAAGGAAGCAGAAACCACACTTCATTATTATTTTAAAGAGCAAGTTCTCTGTTAGTATTAATCCACACAATAATTATTAAGAAGGCTACAATTGAAATGCTTCATTCTACCTTATAATCATGTATTCAAAACAATAAAGGTTGAAAGGCAATGTAAACATAAGTTGTTGGGGGTTTTTTTTAGCTTCACCCAGAACAAATCCTTAACCTTGTGCTACAAATGGTTTGCTGATAAAAATAGCCTGCCCAGAGGGAGGAAAAGGATATATGCCTGGGAAAGCAAGGCTCAGTGCCAGATGAACTTCAGGAGCTCATAGGCTGTAAAGTTAACCACTAGCGGATTCACACCTTTATAGATTAGTAACTGCAACAGCCAGGGCTTTGTTTGCATGTTGGCAGGCCCATGAAGCCATGACCGCTCATTCCACTTTTGTTTACGCTAGATATTGTTACTCTGTCATAGAAAATGGCACTGTTGTCGAAGTTCCTGAACTACAACACCCATCAGCCCCAGCAAGCATGGCTCCACACGTTTCTGCACACATGGTAGATATACTTAGCAGTTGTTTCCTCTTCAAGCAGCTGACAGATGCATATAAAGGCCCTTCAAAGTATGGGAGAATTCAACTTTTAAACTGAAGGCAGTTCTCCTATCATCTAAGCAATGGATGCAACTTTTGCTTTCTATCCTTACTTTCAAGACTCCCAGCTCTTGCTCTCTCCAATTTTAGCCAGTCTTTCTACATTCCTTCCTGTTCTTTTCATTCTGCTGCCTCTTCTCGACAAATCCACTGTGCACTGCATTGCTTTACTTCTTGAATCTCCTCCTGCAGTGGTGGGGAACCTTTTTCAGCCCAAGATCCATTCCAACCTGGTTTTGGCACTGAAATGGACTTGGTCACACTGATTGATTACCTCTATCAGGAGAGAGACAGGGGAAACGTGACCCTGTTGGTTCTCCTTGACCTCTCAGCAGTTTCTGGCACCGATGAGAATGGTGTTCTTTTGGAATGATTTTGGGCGGGGGGTGGGAGTTGGAGGTACTATGTCACACTAGTTTAGTTCCTACCTACAGGGGAGCTACCAAAAAACAGTAGTAGGATATCGTTGTTTGGCACCTATAGGGTCCCACAAGGGTCTAGCCTATCTCCTATGCTCTTTAACATCTATTTGAAATCACTGGGAGCTGTCATCTAGGGATTTGGAGTATGGTGCCATCAGTTGATGGCATGCAGCTCTATCTCTGCACTACATTGGAATCAGGATAGACTGTGAAGATGTTGGTCAGCTGTCTGGAAGCAGTAGTAGAATGGATTGGGGTCAATAAATATCAATGCTGAATCCTGGCAAGAAAGAAGGGCTGTGGTTGGGTGGTTCCTGTGTCTGGGAATTATATATCTAACCTGTTCTGGAAGAAGTTGCATTCCCATCGAAGGATCTGGGAGTCCTCCTGGATTCCAACTTGTCATTGGACTCTTAAGTGGCTTTTGTGGCCAAGAGTGCTTATGCCCAGCTCAGGCTGGTTTGCCAGCTGCAGCTATTCCTGGACCAGGATAGCCTGGCCTCTGTTGTCCAAGCTCTAGGGACCTCCCGCTTGTATTGTAAGGTGCTCTATGTGAGGCTTTTCTTGAAGACAGTCTGTAGGTTCCAACTAGTGATCATCACAAAACCAACTAAGAGATGCATAACATTCCTTTGGGAAGGAGCCTCCTGTAAAATGTTCCACATTCCTATGCATCTCTGTAGAGAGCAGTAACGCTGGCAGGAATAAAGTGCAAGTCAACAGGGAGATTGATTACTTCTTTATCAGGGAGTGATACAGCAGTGATGCTGGAGAGAGATTCCAGCACTCAGTTCTACTAATTTTTGTCATCTTCTGGGAGACCATATTCACACAAGACAGGATCATTTCCTACAAAACATTTTCAAATCTTAATGGAAAAGGACAATACACTCTTGCACATTTCAGTTCTGTCACACAAGCAAAACTGAAAAGCCACAAGCCCACCTGCAGCTTCTCACCATGATGCCAGCATGCCATGTCCTGGTGAGTTCAAGCCAACTTACTTACAGCTATCTGAGTGTCTAGATCTTTAATTACATCAGAAACTGCTGTGGGACCATTGAATGGAGAGGCCATGTCCCCCCAAAAGCTCCTGCAAGTAAACAGTAAGGGTTAACCTATACAATCATTCTCCCCGTTGCAAATGCTTATACAATTCTCCCAGAGCATGTTACAAGCTATCACATCTCCCTCTCTCTCTGCTGGTTTAAATGGATCTGTTTAGGCAATCTAACACATATATAAATAGGAGGTTGTCATTGAATAGACTTTCCTCAAGAGAACATCCTCTCCACCCATGGTACAGGTGCATTAATCTGCAATGGTTGGATGTATCACAGCACTGGTGCAAAAGATCAGTGACCAATCCACTTGTTTATAATTAAGCATAGTAGTTAGGACTGTTGGCTGTGAAATGGAAAAATCACATCAGTTACAGACTATTATCTCAGCTTTACCTTCCCCAATTTCAAATCTGATATGCTGGCCTTCTTTACAAAACCTCAGAAAAAAATAGTGAAATCTTGTAGATGAAGTGCTTGGATGATGGCATTTGTTTTCTTTAAGTGATTACAAAATGTAAGGGAACACAGGCTAATACGTTGCTGGGAAAGATGAACTTTATGTCCCAAAGTGAGGATTAGGATACTGAGAGAGTGAAAGTATGGATGCAGTGCTTAAGAAATTAAATTTGCATTGTAAAATGATTGAGAACCTCATAGCAAAAAAAAAAAGGGGGGGGAGAAAGTTATGCTGTTAAATGAAACAAACAAATGAAATTATTCAAAATGCTATAAGCATTACTACTGCTATTACAATACAGTAAAGGAAGAATAACGGAACAGAGCTGGGCAACCTGTGGCCTTCTAGATGTTATTAGACTCCAACTACCATCAGAAAGGCCAGCAGCATTTCAAGGGCAATAGGTTCCCCAGTCCTGATAAAGAATAAGAGCAGGTGTGTTCTCCAGAAAACTGCAAGACAAGAGCATAGCCATGGCAGTGGGGAGGGGGAGAAGTAAGAAATATGTTGCTTTTTTAAGGACACTGCAGATTCTATGGCAGTAGTGGGCAGAAAATACTGTAGATCACAATCTACTGGTAGTTCTCAAGAGTCATTTGATGTAGATCAGCAAGGATTTCTCTGACACACAGTTGCTTAACAATGACAACAAAAATAATTCCTCCTGTAAATCATACTTCTGAAATGAATAATGGAGGGGGAGAGGATCCAGAGAAGATTTTTGTGTGGAGTGACCATGAGCTCATGTCTGTTTTGGTACTAAAAAAATTATAAGGCTCTATCTTTTGCACTTTGCTCTGGTTGCTGGATCTTAGGGTACCAGTGTAAAACAAATTAGATTCCACAAGCCTAAAGTCTGCCCACTCCTTTCTACAGCATTGTTTTCCAATCTTATGTTTGTGCTTTAAAATTCAATTGTAATCACTGACCTGGGAGCATACACTCCAACAGTCTCTATGTTGTGGAACTTGCATAATTTAAGCTTTTGGCAGAATAAATCCCTACTGATTTATTTTAGTCTATGTTGTTAGGAGTTTTCATTCTTCATGGTTAAACCCTCTTACCCTGAAGCAGCATCTTGTTTCCAATGCTACATGAATGTATATAGGGACAGAAAGTAACTAGGCTGCACCACCAAAGCCTCTTCCCCGCCTCCAATCCATCGGTTTCCTAAACTGCAGCCCTGCCTCACTTTAAGCAGGGCTCCCGCCACTGCCAATTGCCTGGCTCAACTTCCCGTCACACGGGAAGACATTTCTGTTTCTCCGGAGGCTTATTAAAAAGAAAGAAATAAGCATGAAATCTGATGCCACTTGTTCTTTCTCTTCTCGGCTAGAGTCATTTGGTACCAGCCACCATTGTTTTGAAGACATCGATTTGTTGCTGCATCTTATTATATTACCGTGTATAATCTCGCCCTCAACGCGTGTAAATATGAATGTGACGAGTGCTCACGTTTTGCCGGCCACCTTAAAATGTCCTGAGTGAAAACAGACGGACGAAATAAAGGCGCGTGTGTATATATATATATATATATATATATATATACTGTACATATACACGACGAGAAAAGTGTTTTAAAACGCACGATGAGTTAAAGCAGACCCTGTCAAGGGTCGGGAGGCCTGTCGTCAGGGGAAAGGGAAAGGGAGGAAGCGGGACAAGGATAACGTATTTTGGCCGCTTCGCGCGCCCCGGAGGCAGCCCCTCCCCTAGAGGCCCCTCGGAGTCCAGAGCTCTGCCTTACTTTCAGCGGGGAGCCGCCGCGGCTCAAACCGGAGCTCCCGCTCCGCTCACCGGCGCCTCGGCCGCCTACCCGGCCATCTCCCCCCTGCGAGCCGCTCGACGCTTCCGACCGATTGCCGCCTTTCCTCCCTCACTGGGACGCCGCGACACAGCACTTCCGGGGTCACGACCCTACGAGCCACTCCAGGAAAGACACTTGGCCCACACAGCGGCAGCCAATCGGAAAGCTCCTCGGTCGTCCCTTTTTAAGGTTGGGCCGCTTGGTCTCGTCTGCACATGCGCCGAAGCTCCTAGCGTTCCGAGACTCCCTCGCCCCCGCTCTTTCTTGTTTGTGGTGAATTAAGGTCTGTGCGCGCCCGCGCGCCCGCTGTCAAATCGTCTCTCTGGTTCAGCCCAGCAGTGCGCAGGCGCACTTCAGCTGGGACCCTACGGAGGGGAGGGAGGGGAAAAGAAACGCTTTTATATGTAGGTGTTTTAATAGGCGGCCGCGGCACCTTCTTGGTTCCCGATCCGAGAGCTCCTGGCGGTGCTGCGCTTTCTTTCTTGTGATTGGAAGGAAGCAGAAGCGCGCGGGCTTTTGCACCAGTGTCAGGTTGGCCGTGGGTAAGGTGAAGTGTGAGCGTCATTCGTGCAAAACGATCGTCTTGAGCAAGTGTGATGGGGAAACGCGAGTTCGAATCCCAATGCTGCCTAGCCTATTTCACAGGGTTGTAGTGGATTTTTTTTTTAAGCACAGAAGAAATAACTGTATAAGCAACCTTGAGTGCTTTGAAAAGAGGATGGTAAAGGTGTAATAATAATAATAATAATAATAATAATAATAATAATAATTATTTATGGTTTATACCCCGCCCATCTGGCAGGGCTTCCCCAAGCCACTCTGGGCAGCTGCCAACAAAATATTAAAATACAGTAATGCATCAAACATTAAAAGCTTCCCTAAACAGGGCTGCCTTCAGATACTTGTTGTTCTCTTTGACATCTGGTGGGAGATCTCTCTTTGCAGCTTTGCAAATCTTGTAGATCTCTCTTTGCAGCTTTGCAAGAATTAACGTCGCGATCCTAACAGGCGCACTTACTGGGAGTAAGCCCCATCGCCACATAGTTTGCAACTACTCCCCCGAGCAAACATGCGAGCACCCGCATTGCAAAAGTGCTGCGATTTCCCTTTGCACCGGTAGGGCTAAGATTTTTCACTCCCTCTTAATAGCTCTTAAGGGTGAATCTTGTTTGCGGCCGCTGAAATACAGGGTTCGGAAAGGTACCCAGAATGCACTGCCATTATTTGCATATGTGTTGAAACGTGGGTATCAATAACTTTCTACAGAAATACCGCTGGATAGCGAGTGGAAGAGGCGGGTGGGGATCAAAGGGGACCTGAAGCCGCTGTGGCATTATGCACTTCCCAAATATTATAGCGGGTGCAATTTTGCTCGCTGTGACATTAAGAGGCGTCTCGGGCAGCTGGGCATGGTGTGAGCCTAATGTCTTGTTAAAAAGGGCTTCTGCTGTGAGTGGCACATGGGGAGGGGCGGCTGTGGCTTTGCCTCTTTCTGTGCGGAATCGCTATCAAGAGATTTCGGAAGCATAATTTTTGTGCTCGGGGTAGCTGGTAATCGCTTGTTCTGGCTCCCCAATTTAATGTGGTTGAAATGAAAGAAGAGTGAAAATTGGAGGTTACAGTAAGATTAGGGTTTCTCCAACAGATATACAATGTGCTGTTTCCAGATAAGGAACTGGTTGTTTTAGGTAAAGAAGCAGCTGGTAAATTTTGGCAACTATTAAAGACACAGGAGCCTGGTTAAGTGGAGGGTTGGTCCAGTTTGTAACAGTCCCCTCCCATAATAAATTATGTCACTCAATATGTCGCTTTCAGGCCAAGGGAGCTGGTGTTTGTCCACAGGCAGCTTTCTGGGTCAGGTGGCCAGCATGACTAAATCGCTTCTGGCACAACGGGAGACCATGACAGAAGCCAGAGCGCATGGAAATGCCATTTACCTTCCCACTGCAGCAGTACCTATTTATCTACTTGCACTGTTATGCTTTTGAACTGCTAAGTTGGCAGGAACTGGGACAGAGCAACGGGAGATCACCCCATCGCAGGGATTCGAACTGCCGACCTTTCCATCGGCAAGCCCAAGAAGCTCAGTAGTTTAGACCACAGCGCCACCTTCATCCCTTGTCAAACACTTGCTATTCCACCACATGCCTTGGCTCACGTCTTGGCCCTTGACCAACAGTGATAGTGGAGGGCACAGCTTCCCAGTCCCTGAAAGGCATGCTCTCCAGCCTGCATCTCAAACTAAGAGCTTTGTCTGCTGTTGCCTTGTGTGGTGAGTCACGAGAGTTATAGGCCCAGTAGTGAGAGTATCTTTTTTGTGGCTGCTCTCTATACTGTGGACTTGTTTTGTGGCCCCCTTGCCAAAAGCCTAGGCCCTTTGGTTCTTAACAAAGAGAATCCTTGTTTTGCCATCATTTTTTGTCAGTGTTATATGCCTGCTTTGGCCCAAGGGTACCCTGATATCGCAGCTCATGTCAAGGAGTATTTTGATGTATGAACATCAGAAGAGCTGGCTGGATCAGGCCAGAGGTCAAATTTCCTGTGCTGACAGTGGCTGACCAAATGCTTATGGGAACTCTGTACGCAGGACCCAAGCACAAGAACATTCTCCCCCACCAGAGTTTCCAGCAACCACTATCCTGAATGTCCTGCTGTCTTGAACCCTGGCATACCTGGATGTAAGTCTTGCTGGTGTACACAGTCACAAGGGCCATGTTAGAGAGTAAAGGTAAAGGGACCCCTGACCATTAGGTCCAGTCGTGACCGACTCTGGGGTTGCGGCGCTCATCTCGCTTTATTGGCCGACGGAACCGGCGTACAGCTTCCGGGTCATGTGGCCAGCATGACTAAGCCACTTCTGGCAAACCAGAGCAGCGCATGAAAACGCCGTTTACCTTCCCGCTGGAGTAGTACCTATTTATCTACTTGCACTTTGATGTCGAACTGCTAGGTTGGCAGGAGCAGGGACCGAGCAATGGGAGCTCACCCCATTGCAGGGATTCGAACTGCCGACCTTCTGACCGGCAAGTCCTAGTCGGTACTAATGGTAAAAACAAAACAAAAAACAGTCCAGTACCACAAGCAAACAGTAAGGCCAGGTTCCTCACCTCTGCAGCAGACCCAGGGTCAGAAAAAGTCCCTAAGTCACAGTCCAGTGGCGTTTGTGAAGCAGCCAAGCCGTGGTCCATCCATGTCGAAAGCTGAGCAGAGTCTCTGCCTTGCTTCCCTTTTCTCCTTCCCATCTTGATGGACACATTTGGGTTTATTCCACTTGATGAGGCAGGTGATCCTCACCTGCTCTGACCCTAATCCAACCGAGTGACCACAAACCTCCCAGAACTAACAAATCCCATGATCTTCACCTGGATCAACTAGTAAATTTGGCCTGTTCTGTTGCCTGTCTCTCAGTCTCAGTTTCCTGGAGCGCACTGTTCCCAAATCCTCAGAGCCTGCTGTGTCTGTCGAGATGGGAGGGGGCACCTCTGATTTCTGGCGATGTGTCCCCCTCCCCTGTCTCCCGTGACCTGTCAGCTGCCCCCTCGCTGTCCTCTGAAGTCCTGCGAGAGAACCTCCTAAGTCCCCAACCTCCCCTTCCCCATCTTCAGCTTGCCCTGGGGTGTTCCAGTCGTGGCTACACCTGTTCGCCCAGATTCCCCTCCCCTTCCTCGGTGTCCTACCAGTCCGTGACAACTGCTTCCCAGCACATGGAATTAGTCGCCACTGATAGCCAGCAAACATTTTCTTGATGTATTAATGTTTTTGACCCTCCATGAAGTGGGGAAGGATATATCAGTGAGCAGCAAATGAATAGTTAAATCAAGTAAAACAAAACATCTGGCGGATTTGTGGCGACTGCTGTTGGGAAGAGGAAGAGAGCAAAGGATTTTGATTTGGTTTACAAAATGCCTTCAAGTTTTTAATAAGGGAATGTGATGGAGGATCAGGGAGCTACGGTGGCTCTGTTTTTCCTCCTAGGAACCTCATGTCACAACATGTATATATATTATATATCTGTTATTCACAAAAAGTAATTGCAACTGCAGAGCAGTGAGAATAAATGTTACCATATGAATGCAATTTTTCAACCCTCTGTCCAAATACATGACTGGGTCCTTCAAGTCCTAATGAAGATAAGCCAGAGGCATTTGCTAAAAGTAAGAGAGAACCCCAGTCAAGCCCCCTGGAACTGAAAGCTTGCTCAGGCTCCATAGGAGTTGAGTATGGAAAAAACGAATTAATTTTCCTTTGCTGGTGGGAGGGAGAGTGCTATGTTTTTCCTGCAAGAAGGACCACAGTTCAGGGGAGAAGCAAGCCCTTTGCATGTAGAAGATCCCAGAATGTCAGTCAATTTTTAAAAAAAGGATCAGGTGGCAAGCATTAGGAAAGATCTCTGCTTCAGAGCTGCTGCCCGTCAGTGTAGACCATATTGGGCTAGATGGACAGAGAGCCTGATTAAGGCTTTCCTACACCCTTGATCTGAAGATGCTCTGCAAAAATCCACCTCTTTCCTAGCAGCCTGGGCACCAGAAGATCCTTTCTGCGCTGCTCACAAGGGCTCGTGATAGACATGTGTGAGCGGGGAGTCTGTGAGCTGGAAGCTCTGCAGAGAGGTAGATGGCTGCGGTAGAGGGCGTTCGTCTCTCGGGCTCGGAGTCCGGTCGCCGTGAGGCTCCGTGTAGATGGTGCTGGTTTGGGCAGGTCCCTCCCGCAAGCCAACCTCGCCTGCTTTGCCCTCTGGCTTCTCTGCTGGCCGTTGAGCAGGCGAGTCGTATTGCGCCAGGGCCTCTGGGCAGACCGGCGAGACCAGGGGTCCTGCCTGGCTTTGGGGAGAGGAGATGACTTTGATGATGCAGACGTTCTTCCTGAATGCGCCTCCTTCCGGCTCCGCAGGAGGAGACTGATCTAAGAAGGGGGTGGCATACTCTGGCTCGGGAGGCAAGGGCTCTGCGTACTCGTGGTGTTTTCCTGGCACATCGTAGTGATTCACCACCAGGGGGAGCGTGTAGCCTTCGTCCAGAGCCGGCTTGAATGTGGACGGGATGGACTGGGTACTGGGGCTGACTTGGACCACATCTGGCTCGGCGTATTCTGTAAAGGGGGATAACAGAAATCCCGGTGAAATTATGGATTTAGCCCTCTGAGACACGTCACCTAAAATCAGCCTATGTATGTACGTACATACATACATACAAGTAATAGCTTGGTTCTTGAACAGCTTGGCTCCCAAACAAATAGGCTCCCAAACGCCGCAAACCCAGAAGGAAGTGTTCCGGTTTGTGAACATTTCTCGGAAGCCGAACGTCCGACGTGTCTTCCGCTTGAGTGCAGGAAGCTCCTGCAGCCAATCGGAAGCCGCGCCTTGGTTTTTGAACGGTTTTGGGAATTGAATGGACTCCCGGAACAGGTTAAGTTTGAGAACCAAGGTACCACTGTATTCATTCATTCATTCATTTACAAATAATTGTATGCCACTAATTTATTTTATATATCAGAGTGGATCACCACAATTGCACATAAAAGCCATGCAATCAAAGCCATATTAAAGAAGTTGATTTTTTTATTTTTTTAAAAATCATGTCACTGTTGTGGAAAGATGTATTTTGAACTGCCTGTATCACCCTAATGGAATAAAAGAGTTTTTCAACAGGCATATTTAAAAGTTGAATCGGAAAATGCCTGCCGAACCTCCATTGGCAGAGTATTCCACAATACTTCCACACTAGAAACCTTATTTGTGTTTGACGTAATACCATCTCAGGATGTCTCTTGTCTGCATTCTTGTATTGGTGAACAAAGCCCTATGCGGCTCGGAACCTAAAGGATTGTCTCACCCCTTAGAGTCCCAGTCAATCACTGTGCTCTGCAGCTGAGGGCCTCGTGAAGCTACTTTCTTATCAGGATGTCCATTGCACCCAATGTAGGAGTTGGGCCTTTAGTGTTGCGGCACCAGCCCATTGGAATGCTCTCCCCTCCCTTTGAATATTAGACAGGTCCCACCTCTGTTGTCTTTTCCCACCTGCTGAAGACCTTCTTGTGTCAACAAGCTGCCTAAATGGAGATCTTCATCCTAGTTTGCACCTGTATCATCCCCCCCACCCCCAAACATGGATTCTGCCAGGACATATTTCCTTGGTCCTACTACTACAAGCACTGCTGACATCCTGCACTCGCCCCTGAGAAATGTGCGGCAACAGGACTTGATCCAAGTGGCTTTGTATAGAAGGTACAAAGGGTTGGGCCATGGCAGGGCGCAAAGTGGAGATTTCCCCAAATTCCTCCCGCCTCCCTGCTTCCTTCCTTCCTGTGGGCCTGACCCCTTTGCACGAATGGCACTGCCACCAGCTGCTCCAGAATGCAGATGTTTGCTGATGGCCTCATGCCCAGTTCTCTTCTCCCCGCCCCCCTTATGCGTGCTAAGCATCATGGATGGAAATCAGGAGTCAATGGGCTAAGTGTTTGGTCCCATCTGTGTGGGGTGAATGGAGCGAATATGCTGAGCACGAGCTGGTAATAAGAGCTGTCCAAATTTGCCGGAGTTGTTTCTGCACAATGAGCTGCATTGGCTCGAAACTAATTTATGGGCACCCGAACCCGGTTCCTTAGAATTAACCCTGTGTTTTCTCCACCACAAAGGAACAAGAGGGCCATTCAGAAAAGGCATTCTTTCTCCTCCCCACATCCCCAGTGTTTTGGGGGGAACGGAGGGCAGGGAAAGAATAACAGGTGTCTGTAAGTTGTATTCAGGATGGTTTGCTCGTAAATATTGTTACGCTCTCCCTACTTCTCCTACCAAGAAGTGATTCCTGGGTGGGTAGTACTTACCTGGGTCTGTGGAAGCTTACGGCATTTCATATGGATTTACAGATTTGCAGGTTGAGTAGTGCTGGCACGTGGCCCCTGGAAGGCTATGCAGAAGGGAATGTGGCCCTTGGGCATAAAAAGGTTCCCCAGCCCTTGCTATGGGCAACAGTGGAGCTTTCTCAAACCCAGAACAGACGCCACCTACCTGGAGACTGAGCCCTGCTGAGATCTACTGGTGTTCCAGACCTAGGGAACGAGGCGATTTCCGAGGTGGACAACGGCAGGCTCCCTCTGGGACACACCTGGCTGGCTTCTGATGTCGGGAAACCTAAAAGGGAATCCTGAGGTCAGCAGGAGTAACAAACGAGCAGCTTGAAGCCACTTTGCATGCTGCAATCAAACAGTCTATTTTTCATTTTGGAGAAGGAACTAAATGGTCAGACAGCTCACCACCACCAGAAACACACAGATTCTGCATTGGGGCTTGGACTAGAGCAGGCATGGCCAAACTTGGCCCTCTAGCTTTTTTGGGACTACAACTCCCATCATCCCTAGCTAACAGGACCACTGGTCAGGGGTGATGGGAATGGTAGCCTCCAAACATCTGGAGGGCCAAGTTTGGCCATGCCTGGACTAGAAGATCTCTAAGGTCCCTCCCAGCTCTGTGATAAGAAATAAAAGAACGTTCCTTTCCAGATACGATTGAAGCAATTTTTAATAATAATGAGCAGGCTGCAAAAGGAAATGACATTCAGTTTTGGAAGTTAGCGAACAGAAGCTGATGGGAGGCTGTTATTTGTCTGAATGCGGGTAGGCAACATGCATGCCCTGTAGATGTCGCTGGACTCCAACTCCCACTGGCGCCGACCCATATGTCCTATGGTCAGGGATGATGGGAGTTGTAGTCCAGCAACATCTGCAGGGCACCATTTCGGCTAACTCTGGTTGAGGAAATGCACGTACAAGCCATTCTTTAGCTTCACTCCTTGAGTGAAAATACACAGTGAAAAAGTAAAACCTCTCATTCTCCCCCCAAACCCAACAACAGAACAATTTAAAAGATGGAAAACGTCCTCATCCACCCAGCAGACCAGGCTATGAAAATCAGCAATTAAAAGAGCTGGAATGCCTTGTATTCACTTGGAGCAAAAATACAAATTGGTGAGTGTTGGGCAGGTTTCTCTGGGAAGGGCATTCTAGACGCAAGGTGCCATCAATAAGATATTAGAATGATCTGTGGGTCACCTCTAAAAAATGGGGGGGGGGGAGAGAGCTATTTCAAAACAGGTGTGCAGAAACACACAATAATCTGTCTCCCTGCACCATACACACTTGTACTGGAAAAGCAGGGCGACCTGCTCACCAGTTCCCAAACGTGACTACTTGTGCTAGTTCTGTGTATTGTTAGGCGCTTTACCTTTTATGAGGTTGCAGTCCTGATCTGCTGGTGTCTTTCTGCTGGGTAGAGAGAGGGAGAAAACTTATCAAGCAGGTTCAGCCAGATTTTTCACCCTGACCCCAAGGTTCTGGATTTCCAGGAACACTCCCAATTCATGTACCTGCTCCTTCGGAGGTAGTGCTACCCAATTCAGGGCAGGCAACCGGAGCCAAGAACCACACATTCACAAAGCCTCTGTCTTCTCAGGATTCAGACTGAGCCTAATGGCCCTCTCAAGGCTGCTACAGACCTCTCAAACCTAGAGATCTCTCCCGTCAGCATGGCCAGTGCTTAGGGATGATGGGAATTGTAGTGCAGCAGGAGGTTTCTGGAGGGAGTGAATTTGTGTGAAGTGAGAGGGAAACAGCCGCCTATCCCTAGTGCAACATAATCTCAGAAGGCACAATCTATTTGCAGACTGGATGGGAAGACTTTTTGTACGCATGTGCTCAACTTGTGTTTGTGGCTGTATGCGTATCATACCGTTGAAGCAAACAGCTTTCCCCCAAGGAATCCTGAGAACCGTAGTTTATCTCTCACAGAGCCACAATCCACAGCACCCTTAATTAATGATGATGTTGTTGATAATAATATTAATATTGTTTTTATTTATACCCCACCCATCTGGCTGGGCTTCCCCAGCCACTCTGGGCGGCTTCCAAAAAAATATTAAAATACAGTGGTCTGTTAAACATTAAAAGCTTCCCTAAACAGGGTTGCCTTCAAATGTTTTCTAAAAGTCTGGTAGTTGTTTTTCTCTTTGACATCTGGTGGGAGGGTGTTCCACAGGGCGGGTGCCACTACTGAGAAGGCCCTCTGCCTGGTTCCCTGTAACTTGGCTTCTAGCAGTGAGGGAACCACCAGAAGGCCCTCAGCGCTGGACCTCAGTGTCCGGGCAGAATGATGGGGGTGGAGACGCTCCTTCAGGTATACTGGACGGAGGCCATTTAGGGCTTTAAAGGTCAGCACCAACACTTTGAATTGTGCTCGGAAACGTACTGGGAGCCAATGTAGATCTTTCAAGACTGGTGTTATGTGGTCTCGGCGGCCGCTCCCAGTCACCAGTCTAGCTGCCGCATTCTGGATTAGTTGTAGTTTCTGGGTCACCTTCAAAGGTAGCCCCACGTAGAGTGCATTGCAGTAATCTAAGCAATTACAGTTCCCAGGCTTCCTTGTGTATGTTTATTAAAGCCACGTGCCTTGAAAGTATGGTGTGTATGCAGCCCATTGTCAAGGGGAGATTGCAGGAAAGCTATAGCTCATGGACCTTGTGACTGTGACATCTCCCACCCTTCCAGGATGCAGTGGCGTAGCATGGGTTGTCAGCACCCGGGGCAAGGCAAGTAATTTGCGCCCCCTAACCCGTGGATTTTAGTAGGGGCAGAGAGCTGTAAGTGCGAGCGCGCCCCCCCAGATGTTGCGCCCGGTGCGGCCGGCCCCCCCCTGCACC
The DNA here is from genome assembly GCF_964234715.1 of Podarcis melisellensis. NCBI lineage: Eukaryota > Metazoa > Chordata > Lepidosauria > Squamata > Lacertidae > Podarcis > Podarcis melisellensis. The sequence continues at coordinate 67,650,401 of NC_138540.1, read as the reverse complement.
CCCCACGCTACGCCACTGCCAGGATGGGATTGAAAGGAGTCCCCACAAATTACAGGGCTGATTGGTGAGAAGTGGGAGGGGAGGCTGCTACTCACCTCTTCTTACGACAGAGGAAAACCAGCAGCAAGAGGGCCGAGGAGATGAGCACAAAGCCTCCAATCAGCAGCATCACCAGCAATGGGGGCCCTGGAGAGAAAGGAAGAGAAATACAGGCATACCTCAGGTTAAAGTTGCTTCAGGTTGAGCATTTTCGGGTTGCACTCCGTGGCGACCCGGAAGTAACGGAACGCATTACTTCCGGGTTTCGCCGCTCACGCATGCGCAGATGCTCAAAATGACATCACACGCATGCACAGAAGCGGCGAATCGCGACCCGCACAGACGTGCGTTGCATTCTCTTCAGGATGCGAATGGGGCTCTGGAATGGATCCCGTTCGCATCCAGAGGTACCACTGTAGTTCAGTGCAGAAAAAAGGGGAGAAATTGGCAACGTAAAGGAAGTGTACAAAATCAGGCAAGGTGTGAAGAAAGTGGAGACACAGAGAAGGCTTTCTCCCTCTAGCATAATTCCAGAATGTGGGGTCACCCAAATATGCTGAACGTTGAGAGATTCAGCACAGAAAAAAAAGCCCTTAGAAGCATGGAATCGGAAGGGACCCGAGGGTCATCTAGTTCAACCCCCTGCAATACAGGAATCTCAGCTAAAGCATCTCTGACAGATGGCCACCCAAATTCTGCTTTAAAATCTCAAATGAAAGCGTCTACCACCTTCTGAGGGAGACCGTTCCAGTGTTGAACGGCTCTTACCTTCAGAATAATTCTTTCGAATGTTTAGTCGGAATCTCCTTTCCTGCAATTTGAATTCACTGTTTTGGGTCCTAACCTCCGGAGCAGCAGAAAACAAGCTTGCTACACCATCCATGGAACAGCCCTTCAGCTATAACCCATAATTTCTGCCTCTGCTCCGACAGCTAGGCCAAGCCACTCCTTGCCGCCAGTGAGCACTTACCTGTTTTTTCTGAATTGATCACTATTCCTGGGATTCGGGTGAAAACGGCTGGGCTGCTGGTCAGGAGAGGGGACTCCTTGGGGCCACTGCGAACTGCAAAGGGGTAGAGCTTCAGGGGACGTACTTAACGCACCACACTTCAGGTGCTGTCTCCAAACTCTTACTCCAAAAGGGTCCAAACACAGCCCACTGTCAACCTCCGGCTGCAACATGGGTTATAGGGGGCAGGTTGCTTTTCTCACGTCAAGGCATTTCTCCATCTGGTCTAGTATTGTCAAGCTCTCCAAGGTCTTAGGCAGAGAAGAGTTTTTCCCAGCAGCTGCTCAATGGATGCTCGACAATATGGGCAAACCTCAGCCTGCCCCTGCTGGCTACCTTTTAGAATAGGGCTACCAGACGTCCCCGTTTCCCGGGGACAGTCCCCAGATTTGCAAATCTGATCCTGGACAAATTCTGTCCCCATACTGTCCCCAGATTTCCTAGGACCCTCATACCTACAGGACCACCTCTCCTGGTATGCCCCACGGAGGACCTTAAGGTCCATAAATAGCAACACCCTAGTGGTCCCGGGCCCTAAGGAAGTTAGATTAGCTTCAACCAGAGCCAGGGCCTTTTCAACTCTGGCTCCTGGTGGAACGCTCTGCCTCATGAGACCAGGGCCCTGCAGGATCGGATTTCTTTTCGCAGAGCCTGTAAGACAGAGTTGTTCCGCCTGGCCTTTGGCTTGGAGCCAATTTGATTCTCTCCCCCTCTTTCTTTTTCCTTTCTCCTCCTGTGATGAGGCTGCATTTTAATATTTTAATGTTATATTTTAATCTTGTTTTCAAGTTGTATTCATTCAACCTGTTTTTATTATTGCTTGTTAGCCACCCTGAGCCTGGCCTTGGCTGGGGAGGGCGGGGTAATAATAATAATAATAATAATAATAATAATAATAATAATAATTTATTATATGTCCCCAGGAAATGTGGCAGCGGCAATCTCAGCAGCCTGAAGCCAGGCTTCATTGAAAAAAAAAAAAAGGTAACCATATCCTAGGGTTCAGAGGGTGGCACAGACTTGTCACATTCCTCCTTCTCAGTCTCTGCATTGCCTTTCTAGGCCTCACCAGGGACAAACCTTGAACTAGCAGGCTCTGGCTGTCATTGGCTCTGCCTCTTCCTGCCAGTAGCTCTGGCCTCACCTCCAGGCCTTGCCGGTGCCACTGCTACCAGGGGCTGCCTGGTTGGCCTTGACTTGTGACGGCCTTATGCAATGTATAAAATATTACACACCCCATTAAAAGCCACAAATAAATAAATCGTCTTTCCAGGAACCAAACATACAGCCCTCCTTACTTCCGCCGTCGCTATAGGGGTGCTGGGACTTCAGGCGAGCCACTTGGCACCCCAGAAGCGCCACTTTCAGAGCCACCCTCTGGTTCCAGCTGTGGGGCACGATGCGCAGGTAGCGGGCCAGGATTGGGGGGATGAAGGCATTGGAGACTTCTTCGTGGCTGTTTTTATTTCCTTCGAAGACCTGGGATGGGTTAGAAATGGAGGGTCAACTGCGGGGACCTTTCCAAAGCGAGCTTTTGCTACCTGTTTTCCATCCTGGCCTAAACCATTCACCGATGCTAATCCCTCCGCACCTTCTCCTCATGACCATCGTTGGATTTGTAGGCCTTCCAGTTCTTTCCATCTCTGCTGGAGAGGACTTGGTAGGACTTGACATAGTAGTCGTGCTTGTGAGACGATCCCTTAGTTATGATTCCTGGAACAGAGATGGGTTAAACTAGTACCTCACATACGACAACGGTGCTAATATGTGAAATAGGCTCCTGTCTTGCCACCATAGGCTCCTGTCTTGCCACCGTTGTGTCAGCTGCGGAGCTGCAATTCTCAGAGTTCCCTGGGAAGAGGGAACGGTTGTTAAAAACACTGAGAACTGCAGCTGTGCGAGGGGAAAAGAAACCTCCTAACATCTCCCAGCTCCCTTAAAAAAACTACACTTCTTGTGAATCGCCCTGAGATCTTAGGATGAACTAAAATAAACACACTTCCCAGGATTCTACAGGGGAAGCCATACCTGTTTAAAGTGGTATGATCCTGCTTTAAAAGTGTGGTACAGACGAAGTCTATGTTTGCTCCATAGTTTAAACTATGCCTTTCCTGAATCCTCTCACATTCAGCTTTATCAGATGGCCCCAAGTTCTGATATTGTGAGAGACTTGCAATATAGAACAACAGCAGCCACCGAATTCCTCCTCTGTGGACCACTGGGACCTGATTCTTGAAGCTTTTTGAGACCAATCAGCTTGTATATTTAACCCTATCCCCTTGCTCCGCCAAACACCAGCCGGAGAGGCAATCAGATAAGCCCCCTTTCCATTCATGCGTTCCCTTCCTGCATTCCGCTCAGCCCCCAGCCACTCGGCGTCACAATGCCTCTCTTCTTCCTCACGCCAATTAACAGGCTAATGTTCTGGGTTTGCCACAGCAGAAAGGGCCCAGCTTGTCCTCAGGCCTTGCCAAACAATAAAGAATGACTCTGAAATGACATAATATGAAATTTGTTCTGTGCAGTGGTGGCCTGGGCCATATTCCTGAGGTAACGAGGGGCAGTGAAGGAAGGAATGGGGGAAAGAAGCAGAAGAAGGCAAGAGGAAGGCCTCATCTGCACTGTGCATTTAAAGCAGGATCGTACCACTTTAAACAGTCATGGCTCCCCACTGCTGACAGGCAGGGGCACCCCCCTGGACTGGATGCAATAAGTAAGAAGGCAGACTGAAGTTGGGAGGGCAACACCCCTTTTCCCCAAATGGACCACTCCCCACTGAAGTGATGGGAAGGATATCTGCTTAGGACTCTGGAAAGCTTCTGCCAGTCAGAGCATACTGGACAAGAGTCATTATGTCTCTCCCTCCACTCCGCCTGTGGAAACAAACAAACAAAAAGATGCAGATACTTACTGACCTGTGATGTTCCTCTTTCCACCCAAGTCTATTTCCAACCACTCATCTGCAGAGCTCTGAAGTGCTGCCCAGGAAGTGCCGTCGGCACCGAAAGAGGCGTGCTCTGCTATCCAGGCCTTGTTCTCCCCCATGACGTTCTGTTCGTGCCAGTAGGATGAAGCGTTGAAGCCAGATACTTCCAGGAAACTGGAGCAGGCTGCGGAAGGAAGGAAAGGGTGGCTTTTGGCTGAACGCTAGGAAAAAACATGTTTCCAGTAACAGAAGTTCAGCAACGGGACCAATTAACTACAGAGGCAGAGCTGGACGTATCTCTCAGTTTCGTTTCTCTTTAAGTGTCTTGGTTTTGCAATCTTAAATTGGATTCTGCACATTTTTGCAGCAATTTGTGGTTGTTGTTTTTAAGGTGGAAGATTCATCAGCATTATAGCGGGAACAGAATTCCCTCTAAACAAATACACCAACAAATTAGTACGAGTGACATACCTTTGTGAAAGATGAGACGTTTTTCAGATAAAGATCCCCTATTCAAAAGGAAACAGAAAGATGGATAAGATTAAGGATCTTGAGACTCAGGTTGCTTCCAGACGACCTCTTTATTGAGCATTCACCCTTATTTGTTTGCAGGGAGGTTAGAAAATGTTGGATATTTAATGAACATCCGCTCGGATTTGTCCCCTCACCTTTTTGAGTAAAGTCCATTGGCAAAGGTTGACTCGTAGAGAGTGATACCCTTCTCTCGAGATACAGTGACATGTCCCCCTTGCTCATCTAAGATTACGCCAGCATGGACAGCTGCTTTGCAAAGAACAGATGTCTGCAGGGAATATATATTATGAGACAGTGAAAGGAAGAAGATTGTGGTGACAAATCCTCAGGCAGCAGAAATCCAGCGGGAAGACAACGCGGGAATGGAGAACATTATTTTATGCATTTTTTTAAAAAAAAACACCCACCCACCCCTCTAAGTGGTTTACAAAGTAGAATTGAAAATATTCCTTAAAAATACAAAAAACAAAGAATTCTAAAAAATGTAAATAAGCAATCTTAAAACCACTCTACATAATACTAAAATTACATTCTGAGCTTAACTGCTGATCTTCCCATACACCAGATGTGTTGCAGGGATAACATTACTAAAATGGTTGTATCAGCATTGAAGTTATATTTATTGTTCACTGCTTTGGTATCTTTGAAGAAAAGCAGTTTCTAAATATCTTAATAAAGAGAAATAAATAGAGGCAAAAAAAAGGAAATTGGGAAATAGATGTGTGTTTTGTCCATGTGAAGAACCATCTGTAAAGAATGTCACATTTCTTTTTAAATAACTATTTAAACCCTTCACTGATATCACATTTTGGAACATTTTAGTCAATGCGACTCCTGTCTTTATCACACAATATCCTGTTTGAGGCTGGGGACTAGCAGGGTTTGTTGGTTAGGGGTCTCAGCAATAGTTGAGGCTCGGCTACAGAAGGTCAGGACAATGGTCAGCTCATTGTGGGGCTGGTCAGCAGAGACCTTGGGGGTATTGCTCTGGCCACCATCAGTGGCCAACTGTGAGCTTAAAGGTGGACATTTCAAGCATCACTCTTTCTGAGGGATACTTCAACCTTTCAAAAACAGTGCAGTGTTGTCTGCAGCCCCGCAGGAAAACATATTCAGTCAGGGACTTTCCACTGTAACAATTTCAAAGCAGGGTAGCTATGTTTGCCTGTTGCAGCCTAAAATATCCTCTGAAGAGTCTTCTGGCTAATTAAAAACCAACAACAACAAATTTGTAATGGCATAAACTTTAGTGGATTATTTCATGCCCCTTCAGATGTTATGGACTACAGCTCCCATCAGCCTCAGTTATCCTGGCCAAGGGTCAGGGATGATGGGTGTTGTAATCCAAAACACCTATGCCTTTCTGAAAGCACGACTGGTGCTGCAGGACTCACATCCCGGTAGCCTTGGTTCGTGTTGCCCCAGATGTCTCCCGTTACTCCTTTGCAGCCTGCAGGGCAGTAAACTCTGCAAGAAAATAAAATACAACATAGTGTTGGGTCCTTCTCTTTATGTGGGAGCAGCTCTGTATAGCTAGCCAGTTTTCATATATCCTCAGGTGGCATATGCATGCTTTAGGGTTCCATTTCTACCATGCTATAACTACTCTGTGTCCTTGGGGCTCAAGGACACTAAAAAAGACTCTGTCCTAGTTGAACACAGATTCAAATCCCTACATTAGGGTAGCAGCACAGAGGGCAGCAGCCCCACAAACCTGCTTAGAGGACAGGTTTCTGCTGGCCTTGAGTTGTTGTAACTTTTTACCCAAGGCGGGTTACAACAATTAAAACACAGCATTAATATTAAAACACAATGTTAGACTGAAAACTTAAAATCACAAGAATTGGTGGGTCCTAAATCTCAAGCGTCAGAGGCCAGGGTAAAGAGCTGCACCTTCAGCATTTTCCGAAAGCTGTATGATGAAGGTGTCAGAGGGACCTCTGTGGGAAGGGAGCTCCGCAACCTGGGAGCTGCTACAGAGAAGGCTCTCATCTGAGCCACCAGCCCTGGAACTTCTGAGGGTGGAGGAACACCCCTGGGTGATCTTAGCACCCAAGAAAGTCTGTGGGGAAGGAGGCAGTCTTTCAGGTATTGGGGGGCCTTTAGGGCTGTAAGAAGAATCCCATCTATGCTTGGAGTCTCACGTAAGGGAATACTCACCTGATTTGTTCCTTCTCATAATGGATTCCCTTCTGCAAACAGGAGATCAGATCTAAAAGAGGAGAGAGCTCCATTGGGTAAGAGAACTTAGGGCTTGGCTGATTGCAATCACAGTGACTCTGACGCTCTGACACCTTGATCTGGATACAGTGGGTTTTCTTCAAATAAGTCCTACTCAGAGTAGACCCACTGAAATTAATGAACCCAAGTCAGTCATGTCCATTAACTCCAATGGGCCTATTCTGAGTAGGGTTACAATCCAATGGCACCATCAGAGCAGGGCATTAGGACAGAAGTCTAGGACCAGCAGAATAGGCAGCAGGGTAAACTTACCACATTTTAAAATAAGTGATGAAATTCAGACTTCCAGCTAAAGTGTGTGTGGTCTGGAATGGGATGGGGTGGGAGAGTAAGACCATTAAGTCTAAAGGATCTAAAACAGGCTTCCTCAACCTGGTGCCCACCAAATGTTTTGGACTCCAGTTCCCATCAGCTTTACAGTACTCAGCATGGCCTATGGTCAGGGGTGATGAGAACTATAGTCCACTAACATCTGGATTGCACCAGGGGAAGACTAACCTAAAATTACCTAACTGCACCACTGTCTGGATCCAAATGTAGACTGGGCTTATAGAAATCAATTCAGCTCTGCAGAACTCACTTTTTCCTCTGTATGCGAGGAAAACAGAGGTAAATCTGTCGTGCGGCACAAAATTTCAGATAATAGAGACAGAATCAGTACTACTAGTTCAAAACTAACAAAATGAATTCCAGTAGGGACAAATGTAAGGTTCTGCACTTAGGCAGGAAGAACCAGATGCACAAATATAAGATGGGGGCATCTGGCTTGCAAGTAGTACACGCAAGTAGTAGCTCTAGGGCAGGGGTGTCTAACTCAAATTCATCGGGGGCCGCATCAGCAGTTTGGTCACCCTCAAAGGGCCAGTTGTATCTGTAGGACTTACAGTACAGGAGAGAAGGGTTCAGGCAGCCGATGGATCTGTCACATCACAGGATGGCATGCGCTCAATATAAAAACAAGGGGAGGTTTCCTGAATGCATGTAAAGTGGAGGTTTCCTGTGTAGAACGGCCGGCGCCGCTAGAGGGCAGACGTTCTCTGGCTTGTAGGCTGCCGCACATGCGCTGAAGAGGCGGCTTTCTTGTGTCAAAAAACAAACCGAGAATAAAAGGTGAAGGCTGGCGGCCGGCAGCGGCTACACGGGCCACATGATGAGGTCTGGCGGGCCGGATTCGGCCCGCGGGCCTTGTGTTTTACACCCATGCTCTAGGGGGTCTTAGCAGACCACTAGCTTAACATGAATTGGATATGTTTAGCCTGGAGAAGAGGAGAGTGAGAGGAGATACAATAGCCATCTTCAGATATCTAAAAGGCTGTCACATAGAAGATGGAGCATGCTTGTTTTCCCCTACTCTAGAGGGTAGGACTCGAACCAATGGCTTCATGTTACAAGAAAGGAGATTCCAACTAAACACCAGGAAGAACTTTCGGACAGTAAGAGCTGTTTAATAGTGGGACGGTCTCCCTTGGGAGGTTGTGGACTCTTCTTCCTTGGAGGTTTTTAAGCAGAGGTTGGATGGCCATCTGTCATGGATGCTTTAGCTGAGATTCCTGTATTGCAGGGGGTTGGACTAGATGACCCTTGGGGTTCCTTCTAACTTGACTATCACTATGACTCTATCTTCTGGAGAGTGTCATGAATTGGCTACCCCTGCATTAGGAGATTCAACAGCACAAGCTCTATGGAGATGAGCAGCTGCACACCTATGAACCATGTTCTAGGAATCTGTTCCTGAGAGAGGAGAACTGCTTGGGCAAGAGCATCTGATTGACAGTGCTATGCTCCTAGCAGGTCAGAAACAAATGTCAAGAGTGCAGTCTGTTCCAAGATGGACACAATGGGAGTTGTTTCCCCCAATTCTCGTAAGAGAAAGAATACCAAGCTGTCTAATGTCCAAAGTTTCTCATCAACCCTGAGAAACTCATATCCTCTTACGATCCCTCTCAAAAAATCTCAAAGGGATGATGGGGTGGCGGTGGATAGTGACTCACAAATGTTTGTGGTGTGGAAGCCCCAATGACTGGCTGCTTGTGTGGGGCCTTCAAAGGCAAAGGCCAGCTGCAGATGTTTCCCATTGGCATTCTGCCTGCCAGTGTCAAAACACAAGGCATGATTTTCATGCATGCAATGGCTCATTTACACTGCTTTGGGGAAGGGCTGTGCCTTTGTAGGTTCAACCCCTGCCTGGCATCTTCAGATAGGACCTGGAATGTCCAAGCTTGGAGCTCTGGAGAGCTATTGCCAGTCAGTGTGTAGACAATACTGAGCTACATGGACCAATGGTGTGACTCGCTCTGAGACGACATCCTGTGTTTCTCATCCTTTGGGAAAGGGCCGCAGCTCAGTGGTAGAGCATCTACTTTGCATGCAGAAGACCCCAGGTTGAATCCCAGGTATCTCCAGGAAGGACTCCAGGGTTTCCGTTGCTTGAAGCCCCTGAGAGCCATTGCTAGTGTAGATAGTACAGACTGAGCAAGATACACCCATGTTCTGACTTGCTGTAAGGCAACTTCCTAGGTTCCTCCCATCAGCAGGTCCTTCAACTAGCAACGGAGGAGAAACGGGTAACTAAAGTGATCAGGGGTCTGGAGCACTTTCCCTACAAGGAACAGTTTCACTGTATGAACAGCCACAAATACTTTAAAAAAAAAATCATAATTATTTTTAATTAGAAAGGCATTCATCAAAGGGCAAGAGTGACATATGGGTGAGTTCACTGAGATGCCGTGGAGGAAGTGGAGAGTGTCCACTGGCAGAAGGCTGAAGAGGCAAAACTTTTCCCAGCTACCTCATACTTTGCACCAACTGCACGGTGCGTATCTCTCTTACCTGATTGGTTGCCACTGGCATAAGAAAGGAGGAAGCCACGTCCCGAGCGATGTGTTGTTGTGTTGAACAAGATGGTCACTGGGGTGGAGTCCATCACCAGGACTGTGCGTGGAGGATTTGAATTGCTACAATATGGGCCTGGAGAGAGAGAGAGAGAGAGAGGGAGAACAAGAACAAGTTACACTCATGAATCATTACATCAAGAAACACACTGGTTATCCAGCCTTAAGCAATCATCTTCAACAATGGATCAACAGAGAGCTCAGATTGCTCCTTGATGTCTAACTTTTCTACCTTCAGTTTTTGAATGCAATCAAAAAGATGATTCCCATACTTTTTATAAAAAAATATTTTTATTGATTTTCCATATTTATGATAAATACTATGAAACAACATTAAAAAACAAACAAACCCACAGTGTCATTGTCTTATTCCTGAAGTTAGCTTAGCAGGTCTCTCCCCAGATTGCCATGAGTCAAAGGCAGGTTCTGAACACTGTCCTCATGTTGTATGAAGTCAAGGAATGATTACCAAGTATTGAAGATATTAAAGGGGTTTGAATTCTCCTTGGCTGTTCATATCTGGCATGCCAGTTTTTCAGCCAGTGCTATTGACCAGATCCTCATGTACCACAATTCAATGTTCAGACCATCAGCTGTGTACTGGTTCCAGGCTAGCTCCATGCACACTGCAACTAAATGAATGGTCAAAAGTTCCTTGCGGTGGACCTGCAAAGCCTAGACGCTTCCCTTACTAACCTTCTTACAAAGGCAGCAAGACTTATTATTGCCAGAGTGAAACACTGGACTATTTTGAAGAACAGTACAATGGTACCTTGGTTCCCAAATGCCGAAAACCTGGAAGTTAAGTGTTCCGGTTATTAAACGTTTTTTGGAAGCCGAATGTCCGATGTGGCTGTTGGTTATTGTTCCCGGGGCGCCTGCACCAATCAGAAGCTGCGCCTTGGTTTTCAAACATTTCGGAAGTCAAACGGGCTTCCGGAATGGATTAAGTTTGGCGCTTTTGTTTTTGCTATTTATTTTGCATTTTTGTTTTTGAGGCTTTTTCGGTTAATTTGTTTTTGTGACTGTGTGGAACCCAGTTCAGATACTGATTGATTGTGTGACTGCAGAAATGGATAAAAGCCTCCCATTCAAACAATGACTATCATCAGTGCATGTAAGAAAAAAATATTACTTTTTATTTTTATCATCTACAATACTGTCTTATTTATTTTATAGTACAGTACATTGATTATTGCTTTCATTTTATGGATCAATGGTCTCATTATATAGTAAAAGTCATGTTAAATTGCTGTTTTAGGGGTTGTTTTTAAAAGTCTGGAGCGGATTAATCTGTTTTGCATTACTTTTTATGGAAAAGTGTGCCTTGGTTTTAGAACGGTTTTGGTTTTGGAACAGACTTCCAGAACGGATTAAGTTTGAGAACCAAGGTACCACGGTAATATCAAGAATGGACATTGGCTATAATGAAGGGGGAGGAAACCATATCAAGCAAATGCATATCATAAGAAACCACAAGAAAGACAACTTTTTTTGGGGGGGGGGAAATACCACTTTACAAAAAGAGGTATTGCTTTATTGATTAAACCAGGTGAAGGGAACCTTTGGCCCTCCAGATGTTGCTGACCAGCAATTCTTATCAGCCTCAGCAAGCGTAGCCAATGGCTCTGTTGAAATCCTGAAACTTTTTCTACAGTACTGCCAATGTTCCAGATTCTTCTTCCCTCCTTTGTTACGCAAAGTGCAAAAGTGCTGCTCCAGATGGCAATAATCCAAGCTTCAGTTGGGTAAGCCTCACAGATCGACTAATAAAGTGGAATGATGGATGGTCCAGTATAAATCCACTAAATGCACTATAACGGAATTGTTGACATGTTACAGAATATGCAAAAGCAAAACCAACCCTCCACCAATCTGAACAAGACCCGGGCTGATGAAAGTTGGAGTCCAGCAACATCTGGAGGGCCACAATTTCCGCATCCACAGAGGACAAAACCCTCTCTTTCTGTCTCCTGCGGCTGGGGACAGGTAAATCTGGCAATTTCAGTTCTTCTCTGTTTCTCAGTTTTCCACATTTCCCCATCAATTTGCAATTTTATTATTATTTTTAGGTTGTCATGAAAATTCACCAGCCAATTTCTCCAGGTATTTTCGTAGGCCGTTTTGCCTAATATGTGCATTTTGTAAGCACATTTGTCTAATGCAACATACCTTTGCGTGTTATTTTCACTGACGTATGCATTTTAATGCACACTTCACTCCAGTGTATGCATTACTGTGCACCTTACTTGGCCTTGAAACATCCTTCGAATTTAGAAGGATGCCTGTCTTTCAGTTTCCTGTGCTGCTTCAGGAAGTGTGAATCTGGGAGGCTCACCTTTAAATGCACACAAATCCCCATTCCCCCCCCCCCCAGTCATACATGCAACCCAAATGTCTGATGCCCAACAAATGAAGAGAGATTTAGCTACCAACTATGGGCCACCAAATTCCCCCCTTTTCTCTTTCGGCTCCAAGCAACTCGGAAAACAAATCCTCTCGTGCTCTCAGCCATGTAATCCAAATTAATTTGCAATCTCCCTCTCCCCATTAAGACCCCGGATTAACAAACTACCAGCCTTTGCCCAGCACTTTGTAGGAAGGGTCTGATCAATAAGTCCCTGTTTTATAACGGGCAGATTTGCACGGCAGAGCCTCCCCCTCCTGCAAGCCCCAGCTGTCATTTCAGCAGGCAGGCCAGGAACACCAAGACCTGTTGCAATGCATTCTGCTCTTATTCGTTTTATGGCTTCACTCTAACAAGGAAGGTGGGACGCAGGTGGCGCTGTGGGTTAAAGCCTCAGCGCCTAGGACTTGCCGATCGAAAGGTTCGGCGGTTCGAATCCCTGCGGCGGGGTGCGCTCCCGTTGTTTGGTCCCAGCGCCTGCCAACCTAGCAGTTCGAAAGCACCTCCGGGTGCAAGTAGATAAATAGGGACCGCTTACCAGCGGGAAGGTAAACGGCGTTTCCGTGTGCGGCTCTGGCTCGCCAGAGCAGCGATGTCACGCTGGCCACGTGACCCGGAAGTGTCTCCAGACAGCGCTGGCCCCTGGCCTCTTGAGTGAGATGGGCGCACAACCCCAGAGTCTGTCAAGACTGGCCCGTACGGGCAGGGGTACCTTTACCTTTACCTAACAAGGAAGGCCTCAGGCCCATGTTCATGCATTCTAATCTTCCATGGAATTGAATGGGCAACCTAGATGACAAGCCAGCTCTGCAACTTAAATGAGGGGCAGGAGGGAGAGGGTTACTCAAACTGCCAGTGCGGAGGGCCTGATCCAGATTAGGACTGTAGCTTTGTGTTTGTGTGTGTGTTGGGGAAAACTTTAACTCTTTGTGCCTCAATTCATATTCTTCCATGCTGATCATTTGAATTGGGGGGGGGGGGGCAGATTCCATTCACTGCAATGTGAACTTATTCCCCTTAGGTCAATCAACTGGCTGGGTGGGGGCAGAGATGTATATTGGGATCATAGCTGGGGGCACAGAGTTAAAGCTCTACTTCTTCCTATATTGGGAATTTGAGTTGTGTGTGTGTTTGTATATATGTGTGTGTGTGATATAGATTGCTGCTGGATTCAGGGCATCTGAAAATATATACAGTGGTACCTCAGGTTACAGACGCTTCAGGTTACAGACACTTCAGGTTACAGACTCCGCTAACCTAGAAATAGTACCTCGGGTTAAGAACTTTGCTTCGGGATGAGAACAGAAATCGTGTGGCGGCGGCACGGCAGCAGCGGGAGGCCCCATTAGCTAAAGTGGTATCTCAGATTAAGAACAGTTTCAGGTTAAGAACGGACCTCCAGAATGAATTAAGTTCTTAACCCGAGGTACCACTGTATAGGCAACACCCCATTTGCGAGTGGGTTGGGTTCCAGGTCCTTGCGTGCTTGTGTGAAATCACTTGAAATCAGAAACCCATTGCAGAAACCTGCCAACACCCGCCCTGCCCTCCAGTCTGCACTTTTAGTGATGTTTCAGTGATGATGTTTCCAGGTAATTTCCAGGTTTGGCGCTGTGCATGTGTGCATGATTGCACCAATGTAGGCCATGCCTAAAATGGGAGTTACCTGTATATCTTTTCATATGCCCTCAATAGCAGCAATGCAGACATAAGAACTGGAGGCTGCAGAGGCACCAGTTAAGGAACTGGACCACGTTCAGGGCTCCGAGTTGACTGTTGGAGATCAGGACACCACTGGCATGTCTGAGAGGACCCTCCAGAAGAAGCTCCTGGACCACCAGGGCCTACGGGACCAGATCCTAACAGGATGCCTTCCCCTGGATCTGAGGAAATGACCTCCCAAAGCCCAGCCCATCTCTGAGAATCTAGAATGAAAGAGAGCAGATGAGGCAAAGAGGAGCCTTCTAGGGAAAGCCTTCACCTTTACACACTGGAACGGCCTTGCATGTCCCCTGTGAATCATCTTAGATGGACCATTAATGTCTGCATGAATGAGCTTCCTTCCAGTATGGACTTGAATATGGAAAGGAGGTGTAGATGAATAGAACGGGGGGTGGGGGGTGGGATGCATTTGGAAACATTTCTGGCTGTGTCTCTCTCCTACTCTTTGTTCAGTCCTGCTTTATAGCTGGCTTGCGAGCATATGACACATTTTGCTGGCCCACCAGATGTTACACAAGCATTACTGACAGCTCTGGTATGTGCCATTGCAGGCCAGTGAGTGGGAGGGCAGATGGGAATCTGCGGTCTCAAAGCGCTATGCCAGGAACTCAGTAAAGGTGACCAGTTAAGAAAAAGCACCCAATCCAAATCACACGACACTGTCACGTCCGAAAATCACTGGGAAGTGTGGGATATAAATTGCTTGAAGCAAGGTCATCTAACTTTTCAGCAAACAATTCAGAATGAATGCTCAATGGGGATGGAAGAGAAAATTCATGTTGTTTCCATTTTAATGAGAAAATATCTAACTCACATTTATTGAACCAATCCCTGCACCAAAGCACAGCTATCTTTTGAAATCTCTGAATTTTGCAATGCAGTTCTCCAGTCAAACAATATGTAGAAAAATGTGTCTATTTGGGGGAAACATTGGAAATATCATTAAAAAACAGCACTTTATTATAAGAGATTGCTTGCAAAAAAAGTCAGTTATATCTAAATCTAAAAATTGTTTATTAGGAGACATTGCATGAAAATGCTGACAGATTTTTGTGAGGATTTTTTCTTTCTTTAAAAAATTTCAAAGTGCTGCAGAAATACAGAGAAATGAATTTCAGATTGGGGAAATGAGAAACCTAGAGCACCAAAAGAGACAGATCTGTCCATTCTTAATGCTCAATGATTCGCTTATACTGTCTAATCTGCCCGCACATTTTCCACAAACAAAGCAAGGAGAGTTATAATAAACAGATCAGCTGAAAACCAACTTAATTCTTGCTAGTAAGGGCATGCAGGGCAGGTGGGGATGGGAGCTCCTTGAGGCAAGACCCTGAACCTCTGTGCGGCAAAGTCTCCTGTAGATGCTTCACTCTGATTAAGCAGCCATAAAACTATGGCTGAGTCAGAGTGAGTGATTCCCACATCCTCATTTTACCCAAACACCATTCTGCAAAGAGCTCTGACTGGGACAATAGGGCAATCATGAATTATAGAGCCATCACTGGAGTCACTGTGTGCCAGGGGAAAAAAAAGAGTTTTGCATCCTGCCTGCAGCTAGACACCCACACACCCTTTTAAAACAAATAGTCATGTGTGTCTCCATCCTCATCAGCCATTAAACATGCCTCGCCCCAGCTCCTAACTCCAAACTGATCCATCTAGGAAGACAAAATGGTGGGGAGAGGGAACAGATTCAGAGCCAAAACAGATGAGATGTGTGGGACAACCACAACAGGACATTTACCGACACTCTTCCTTTCCCCCTTTATTCTGGCTCTCCTTCCCTTTGTTTGCTTCACTGCTGCTCTTTCAAATTGCGGATCCCTAGGGAATGGAGAAATATGTGTACATCACCCCTGCCCTGTGGGAATCCCTTGCAGACGACAACAGTGACAGGAGGAGGAATAACAAAAAAAATTCCTTCCAGTAGCACCTTAAAGACCAACTAAGTTAGTTCTTGGTATGAGCTTTCGTGTGCATGCACACTTCTTCAGATACCTGAAGAAGACAGAGGGATGGCAACAACTCACAAGTGCTGTGGGACAGCACTTGGTGCAATAAAAACTGAGGGTGGACAATTTGCAGCCTCCATTAGGCCTTGGCCTCAGTTGATCTGGGTGGGAAGGAAGGAAACTACCAAGTGGGGAAGGGGTAGTTGGAAGAGGGAGGGAGGGGTTCTTAACCCTCTTTTTAGTCCACCCATCACTGGGCTGCGCCTTACCTGCCAACAATGGAGGTTAGTCCATTAGTGCACTGACTCACCTGCCTACCTTCCAACATAACCATTTCAGAGGGAGTGATTGCTGGCTTAGTTTCATTCAGTGTTGCCCTTCTAGAACTCAGCAGGGAGGAGGGTGGGAGCAAACCTGTCATTGGTTGGTTCTGCCTATCTCTGGTTCCAGCTACTGCCCCAACTGCCACCAGTCACCACTGTCCACCTGGCAGAGGATCACTCTGGCCTCCACAGAAAAAGTATCATCAGGTAACTTCAGCTATGCTGCCCTGTTATATATAAAATACTAATGGGGCTATTTTTTATTTTTATTTTAGAAAGGATGAATCTGGCAAAAAAACAACAACTAGTGGCTGGCCAGCTTTGAAAGCATTCAGATGAGAAGCGTGGGCTGCAAATATGACCAAAGGAAGCTGCTTCCAGGCCTTTGTAGTCCTCTTTGCCACAGGGCTGTGGCATGAAATCCTTCATTCCACCCCATTTGCCTCAACCTCCGAGGAGCCTGCCAGTTGCATCATTTCCCACAGCACACTGGAACAAAGTGACGACCAAGAGACACAGCCAGAGACCCCTCTCCCTTCCTCGCTGCGTGCACATCGCATTGTTCCAAGGTCATGCTGGCCCAAAACTTCCGTTCCAGAGAACTTCCTGAAAGTCAGCCAGGAGCCAGTTCTGCTGAAGGCTGAATTGGACCAGAGACGCCTCTGCTTTGAAGTGAGGATCTGCTCTGGGTGCTGCTGCCAGGAGTAGGAACTGGCCGACTGAGGGAAGGGGGGAGAATCCCAGCAAAGGCACCATGCTCCAGTTAACTAAAAAAAGGCACTTTCACTATAAACCCAAACTCGTTTCTGTGTGTGTGTATTCTTGATTGAAAGATAAAAAGTACATAATTACAAGTGCACAGTGCAAGATAAGACACCAAAAAGCTATTCTAGTTAACCAGACCTTAACCTAATACAATATTTATAAAAATGAATTCCAAATATCATTGAATTTGTCCGCAGCAAGTCTACGTTTGTACCCAACTTGTTCATGTGTAGCCAGTTTGTAGATATCTTCAATCCAATAATTGACAGGAGCTGCATTTTTATTTTTCCAGTTCATCAATACCTGTGTTTTTGCTGTAGTAAGGGTGCAGAGAATCCATTCCTATTGTTCCTTTGTTAGATTCCACGTATTGGGTATATCATTCAAAAGGATATTTTCCTCTGCAAATTTGAGATTATTCCGTACAGTCGTGTTGATCGTCTCTATTACCTTCACCTCAACTCACATTACAGGGAAGCAAAACCATGTAGGGAGCTTTTTTCTAACAATCCAAACCACCAGTCTGTATCAGGGATGTAGAGCTACATTTTTGCATCCTCCTTGTTTTCCTGTTGCAATTTTGCACAACTCTGCTCATGAATGGCTTGAATGCTGAGGCCTCTTATCTCCTACCACTTCCTGCATGCCTGGTGGTTCCTCCCCTTCAGTTGACATACTTCACACTATCAGACAGAAGCTGGCATTTCAGCAGTTTTCTGTGCATCTGTTCATTGAGGTATTTCAGTCAACAGGACTCCTTCAGTGGTATTCATGCAGTCAGGCAGAAAGCACCTTCTTTTGGAACATGAAATTCTGTTCAGAGAAGAGGAAACTCAACCATTGTTGTGTTTGGAAGCAGGCAAAGAGGAATTCCAACCCTTTTTCATTCCAGGAAATGTAGGACCAAGATCAGGTCAAAATTATTTTGTTTTTTTCCCTGCTAGAAAATGAGAACACTATAGCTGATGAGTGAATAATCATTGCAAGGTTGGTAGGGATGGAGGAGAAAGTCAATTCCTTTTGCATTTAAAGAAAAGCCAACCCAATTCCCATTTCCCAAAATGAGGTGTGAATCATAACACAGCCATCCTTTGAAATTTGTGCAGTTCTGTGAATTTTGCATTGCAGTTCGCCAGCCAATGCATGTGTGTAAAAATGCATCTGTTCATGGAAATAACGTGAAAAATTTGCATTGTAGGCAAAATTGCAAAGAAACATGAACATGCAAGGAGAAATATGCACGGAGGCACTGGTGAATTTTCATGAGAACCTTTTAAAGAAAAAAAAATCATAAACTGAAGTTTTGAAAACCTAATTTAGGATCGAAGAAATGAAAAATAGAGAAAAACTGAAATGAAAAGATTCACCCATCCCTAGGGGTGAAGCTGTTCGAGAATATGGAGTGTGGGCAGGATCTGTAAGAAACTCCTTGCAGAAATTAAATGATCAAGAAATATTAGGGAAAGGGGCAAAAAATAATAATCAAAGGATTATTTTGAAATTAATTTAAACCAAATGACAGATTTAAAGGTGGTTTAGGATGCGGGTAATGTGGGGTTTTATTAAATAGCAAAGTGTGTACCAAAGAAAGATAAGAGAGCAGAAAAACAAGGAATTTTACAAGGAATAAAAAAGAAAGAAAATGAATTAATAAATTCCCCACGAAAAGAGATAGTGAAACAGGACATTAAGATATTGCAAGCGCAATATGCAGTGATAATAAATCAGGAAATAGAATGGAAAATTAAATATTGAAAACAGAAACAATTTTAACAGGCTAACAAGTCAGGGAAACTACTAGCTTGGCAAATAAAGAAAACACAAGAAAAAACGTGCTTTAATAAAATATGTATAGAAATAAGAGTACTGTAGTGGAAAAACCTAAAGAAATAAGAGACCAGTTTCTGAGTTTTTATAAAGAACTATATCGAGCCAAATGGGGTAACTCAGAAAAAATGAGTAAATACAGTATGTAGAAGATAGTGGGATAGGACATCAAAAGATAAAATGACATCTTTGAATGGACCAGTGACAATGATGGGATTGCAGCTAGTACTTTTACAGGTAAAATTAGGAAAGGCATATTATAACAAGTTGCAAGATTACCTAATAAAATGTTTAAAGGACATTATGAATAGGACCTCAAATATAGGGAAGCTGCCAGAATCCTGGAAGAGTGCTTATATAACTTTGATCCCTAAGCAAGATAGAGATTGACCTATATCTTTGTTGAATAATGATTATAAACCTTTTGCAGATATATTAGCCAACAGGTTGAAAGCTGTACTAAAAGAGGTAATCCATCAAGATCAGGCCAGATTCTTGCCAGGAAGACAAATGAAATATAATATCAGAAATATAATTGATGTAATAGAATATTTAGAAGTGAGAAATGAAAAACAAGCAGCCTTGATGTTTTTAGATGCAGAGAAAGCATTTGATAATGTCTCCTGGGACTTTATGTTTAAAATTTTGGAATATATGAACTGTGGAGACACTTTTACAAAAGAAGTTAAGGCAATATATGCAAAACCATCAGCAAAATTAATAGTAAATAATGTATTGACTAAGAATTGTAAGTTACCTAAACTAGACAGGGTTGTCCGCTGTCACTTTTATTGTTCACATGAGTTTTAGAAGTTTTGGTGCAAAGATTAAGATGTAATCAAGAAATTAAAGGAATAAGAGTGGGACAAAGACAATACAAACTAAAAGCTTTTGCAGATGACATGGTGATATCTGTAGAAGAACCAATAGAGTCAATTATGAAAGCATTAGAAGAGATAAATTTTATTTGAGAAATACCAGGTC
The DNA here is from genome assembly GCF_964234715.1 of Podarcis melisellensis. Taxonomy (NCBI): domain Eukaryota; kingdom Metazoa; phylum Chordata; class Lepidosauria; order Squamata; family Lacertidae; genus Podarcis; species Podarcis melisellensis. The sequence continues at coordinate 67,630,781 of NC_138540.1, read as the reverse complement.
TTAAAACTATTAAAAATAAAACCAAGCTCTTGGTAAAAAACATGAATAATGAGAGTAAAAATGAATTACAAAACATATCAGGTCTAAAGATTGAAAATAAGGTGTATGATTAACAGCAAAGAATATAAATCTGTATAAAGATAACTTTTCGAGAACCTGGAAGGATATTAAAAGAAATTTGCAAATATGGGGTAGAATTAAACTTTCGTTGCTGGGCAGAGTGTTGACCATAAAGGTGAATGTATTACCAATAATGTTATTTTTGTTTCAATCAATACTGGTGATCGGCTAGACAGACTGCTTCAACAAATGGCAAAACCAAGAATGAAATATAAAATACTGATACACACAAAAGAGAGAAGAGGTTTCTCCCTGCTGGATATGAGATTATATTATGAAGCATCTTGTCTGTGCTGGTTAAAGGAATGGTTGCTATTGAAGAATCAGCATATTTTAGATTTGGAAGGTCATGATAATATTTTTGGTTGGCACACTTATATGTGGTATGAAAAGGTGAAAGTACATAAAGGTTTTGCAAACCATATAATTAGGAAAAATTTGTATAGAATATGGGACAAATATAAAAATTAATTGGAAATTAAAACACCACTTTGGCTTTTACCTTTGGAAGCCATAGCAGTGAAGAAGAAAAATATGACGGAAAGCTGGGCAACTTATAGAAATTTGCTAAGAGAGGAGGGTGGAGACTTTAAACTAAAAGAGTTTAAGGATTTACCAGGAATGTTAACATCATGATTATATTATTATTATTTGAATGAAATGTTTTAAAAGGATATGACGTGGGGATTTGGGGGAACAACTATCACAATGAGAAAGAGACCTGTTAAATTGTAATGTTAAAGTGATGTCTAAAATGTATAAGGTGTTATTGGAATGGGAGACAAACCTTGTAATAAGGTTAGAGTTTACTGGGAAATGATATAAAATGAATTGAAAAAGATGTTTAATATAACATCTGTTAAAAACCCCAGCTTTTCTCCTTGGAATTATAAGATTAGACCTATCCAAACAGCATAGAAATTTATTTATATATGCAACTACAGCTGCAAGAATCATATCTGACCAAAAGTGGAAGGATGAAGAGGTCCTGATGAAAGAAAAACGGATACAGAAACAAATGGACTATGCAGAAATGTTGAAACTTACCGGAAGAATAAAACATCAAGACAACAAACTTTTTAGAAAGGAATGGAAGTGGTTTATTGAGTATTTACAAACAATCTGTAAACAGATCAAGACATTGGCAGGATTCTGGAAAAAACCTGCAGATTTAAATATATATATGAGATATATATCAGAATAGATGATTAAAAGGATAAGCTAAAGCAATCTGGAGTACAGGAAAGGACGAAAATAAATGTAAGGAACTGCAGAAAGGGGGGAGGGAAGGGAGTCAAAATTGAAAATGTTAAGACTATGGTTAAATAATTGTTGTAATTTAGATAAATGAAAATTATAAATAATTTTTTAAAAAAGAAAATTAATTCCTTGTGGGAATTCAAATTCCATGGGCACACAACAATTTATTGTAGGGTCAGTGCTGCTCATTTTTTGTTTATTTAACAAAATGTATATACCACTTGATTGTAGAAAGAAGAAAAACCTTCTGCCAATTAGTTTTATTTTATTTATTTATTTTTTCAGCGGAGACTCTAATCATGTCTCTTGCGCTCTCCATTCATCATGTTCTGTTCTCCCGGAGGAGGATATACCTCACTGATGATGCCAATTAGTTTTATTGACTAAATAATGAAAAACCTTCTAAACACCTTACAACAATATAAAATAAGACATTGACATTCTTGATTAAAAACAGGTTTGTTAGAAGCAGGTTTTTTAAATATTTAAAAAGAGAACATAAATCAACGCTAACTAATAAGGAATGAAACACATGGAACTTCCACTTGTCTGGATAGGCTTGCCTAAACAAAAATGTTTTCTGCAGGCATCAAAAGGAATACAGTGAACATTTATGTATTAACCCAAGCAAGCTTTGCACAGCATCCACACAACATCAACCTCATCAAAACGACGCCCCATATTATTTTCCGTTTAATCTGGATTTAATGTTCCTGTGGAAAATCCAATAAGCAAAGAAACAGCACAGAAACAGTAAATCCGGATTAAATGGGGTAGGGTGGGGAAGTTTAAGATGGCATCTTCATGCAGACACCATTGTATTCTTCCTTGGTGATGCTCCCCTTGGAGTCGTGTGCCCAGTTCTGGGCATCACATTTTAGGAAGGATGTTAACAAGCTGGAAGGTGTGCAGAGGAGGGCAGCCGAGATGATAAAAGGTTTGGAGATCAAGCCTTATGAAGAACAGTTTAGCGAGTTGGGTATGTTTAGCCTGGGGAAGAGAATAGTATTTTCGCCCTATAGGGTGCACCGGCCCATAGGGAGCACCTAGTTTTTTTTGGGGGGGGGAAATAAAGGGGAAAAATTTAGTTCCCCCCCAGGTGCGGGGCTGGGGTGGGGAAGCCCAAGCTTCCCCCAACCCCAGCCCCCAGAACAGGCTGCTATCTGCAAGCCTTGGGAGCTCGGCGGGAAGACGCACTGGGTTCCCCAGGCTTGCGGATATCTGCCCGAAGCCTGGGGCGCGCTCCGCTCCGCACCCTGGGTTTCGGGATGCAGGCTGCTGTCCGCAAGCCTTGGGAGCCCGGTGGGAAGACGTGCTGGGCTCCTCAGGCTTGCGGATATCTGCCCGAAGCCCGGGGCGCGCTCCGCTCCACTCCCCGGGTTTCGGGCTGCAGGCTGCTGTCCGCAAGCCTTGGGAGCCCAGCGGGAAGTCGTGCCGGGCTCCCAAGGCTTGCGGAGAGCTTCCTGAAGCCTGGAGAATGAGAGGGATCGATGCGCACCGAACCCTCTCACTCTCCAGACTTCAGCGAGAGCCTGCATTCGCCCCATAGGACGCACACACAATTCCCCTTCATTTTTGGAGGGGGAAAAGTGTGTCCTATAGGGCGAAAAATACGGTACTTGAGAGGTGATAGGGTAGCTATCTTCAAATATTGAAAGGGCTGTCACATGGAAGATAGAGCAAGCTTGGTTTCTCCTGCTCTGGAGGACAGGAGCCAAACCAATGGATTCAAGCTACAAGAAAGAAGAGTCTGACTAAATATTAGGAATAACTTTCTGACATTAAGAGCCGTTTGACAGTGGAGGGTGATGTGATGGTCTCTCTTTCATTGCAGTTTTTTGTGGGAATGTTCAGGGAGACAGGAGATGATATATTGTTTACTAATATCCTTCCTAACTTGCGCTAGCAAGTTCTATAACTTAGCAGAGTTTTGTTGTTGTTTAGTCGTTTAGTCGTGTCCGACTCTTCGTGACCCCATGGACCAGAGAACGCCAGGCACCTCTGTCCTCCACTGCCTCCTGCAGAGTTTTACATTCCCCTTTTAAACGCATAGCAGATAGCTGGTTGCAGGCTTGTTCAATATTAGATTCCTGGTAAGTTCCCTTAAAAGAATAAACACGCTACAATCTTGTGTAAAGTATATAAAATAAGTTTACTCACATCATCATTTCACAGTTGGATCCCTGAAGGCAGACTTAGTTACAAAGTATATACATGTGGATCTGTCCCATATGGAGATAGTCCCAGTGTCCTCTGTTGGCTGAGAGCCAACAGAGCAATTCTAGCTAAAAGCTGCTGCTCCAACGACACAGGAAGTCAAAGAGAGGGTCTGTGCTGCGTGCCTTGTCCTTTTGTTACCTGTGCAGATAAGGTCATGCCCACCTCTAGTCACATGCAAAGGAACTATGTCCCAGCCAGGAGGAAACAGGAAGTTTTTGACTGGCTGGACCAAACATTCCCCTGCATGTCCACTCTAGGAAAACAAGGAATGTTGTACTTGACTGTTACTTATGTATCACATCCCACCGTTTTTAAACTATAAAAAAGTGCAGGAATGAGCGGCACCGAGTCCACATTAAACGTCTGTATGGAAGCACCTCCATGCCCACTTTAAAGCTTCAACACACATGTGCACAGCTATAGGCTGAAAAGGAGTGTCTGTGTGTTCATTCAGTGTAATGTCCTAGACCAGAACAAGATCAAGTGATAGGATGGGGGGCCCTAAAGGCCTTCGGGATGTCCCTGCCAACAATGCTTTTTAGGGAGGTATTCTTATATGCAACGGCCGCAGCTCGGACTTTGTTGGCAAAGGGGTGGAAAGAACAAGAAGCCCCGACAATAATGGACTGGCATTACAAGCTACAAGAATTTGTTGAAATGGCGCAGTTAACAAATACCCTGAGAGGCAATTCAAAACAAAAATTTATGGAAAAGTGGGATAGATACAAAACATATGTCCAAAAATACAGTAAAGGTTCGCTATCTATGCTAGCATTTGACTGACGTTGGAGTGAGACTGAGTTGAGAAATAAGACTAAGAGCACATATTGATATAGGAATGTATTAGATAATATGTAAAGAAATATACAATATTAAGAGTACATTCATTTGTAAAAAAGGAATATACCATGGGAAAGACAGGAAATCTAATGCGTTGGTATGTATATGATTTTGGGGGGGGACTGTTTTTGTTTTTTCTCTTTGTTCTTTCTTCTTTGTTTCATTTTCTTTCTAGGTATATAAAATTTGTATATAATTTTTGTAAACATGTTGGAAATTATGTTATAGTAAGTCCTATAAATTAATATGAAAACATTTACTGATGTAATATAAGAATGTTAACAAATAAATAAAATGCAAATTTGAAGGGGAAAAAAGGATGGGGGGCGGTGGCAAATACAAATCTGCCTTTTTATATACAGTGGTACCTCAGGTTAAGTACTTAATTCGTTCCGGAGGTCCGTTCTTAACCTGAAACCATTCTTAACCTGAAGCACCACTTTAGCTAATGGGGCCTCCTAATGCCGCCACGCCGCTGGAGCACGATTTCTGTTCTTATTCTGAAGCAAAGTTCTTAACCTGAAGAACTATTTCTGGGTTAGCGGAGTCTGTAACCTGAAGCGTATGTAACTGAAGTATATGTAACCTGAAGCGTATGTAACCCGAGGTACCACTGTATATGCATGGGAAATGGGCCACATGGAGGGAACTTATGCAAGGACTGGTGTGTGTGTGTGTGTGTGTGTACACTTGCGCCAGATCATTAAGTTCTGGAGTAGTGCTTGAAATGTTTTCAGGATTTCCTAGGAGAGATTTTATGGATTTAAAGGGAGATTGGATGGGCCTTGAAGCAGCCTGTAGAGAGGGAAACTGAAAGAAGGAAGGAGACAGGCAAGCTAGCCAGGAAGGATGACCTTTGGAAATGTCTTCCAGGAACCCTCTCTCCCAAAGAATCAAGTGAAAGCAGCCTCTGCCAGGAATCGGAGGTGATGGAGTCGGAGAGGCAAGGGGTGAAGGAAAGGGTGGGCAAGTCCCCATGCCAAGAGGAAGCAAAGTTAATTATAGGATGCAGCAGGAAAAGAACTGTCAGCCAAGGAAGCAAAGAAGGGACAAGGGCCCAGGAGCTCCGAGTGTATATTGCAAAGAGAAGGCCCCTTTGTGCTCTGCCAGAGCGACACATGAGAGGGTCAGCCAGGAGATCATTCAACGTTTCCCCTTCTTCTGTCTGAATGGCCATAGAAATCAGAGATGGAAAAGACCGGTTCGTTTCACTGAGCTCCTCTCGCTTTTCCAAGCAGATAAGGGAGTGGGGGAGAGCCACTCTATTCCTGGGACAATAATAGTACACTTTAACTGTATTTAAGATTGAATTTTAAATTGTTGTAAGAAAATAGCAGGAGAAAGGCAAGAGCCTTTTTCAAAAGGAAGCTTATTTCTGGCCAGCCGTATTCCTCCCTATAGCCATGCCAGTCTATATGTGTTTCTATGGAGCAGGGACACTCTCTGCTCATGTTTTAGTCCATTTCTGTGGCTTTTTAGACTTCTCCCAGAATAGAAATATGCTGGGGATGAGACTGAATAAGGGCCCACTGTGGTGGGTAGCTTGGATGCACAGCAGTTGCCAAATAGCAATAACCAGGGGCCCAGGAAGTGATGGCAGGAGCTTGGCTTTAGCAGGTGAGATGGCCCACATCACACTCACCCCTCTCCCTGCATCCAGACACAGGCAGGGCTGGATTTAGGTTTGATGAGGCCCTAAGCTACTGAAGGTAATGAGGCCCTTTATATGTCCAGCTGTCCTTTGTCAACACAAATTGCCGCTGTTTTTTGTGTTGAATATATGCTCTATGGTAATTTATGGACCTCATAGGTATCTAAAGCCATTTGCACATGCAGAATGTAGGCATCCTATACAGTGGTACCTCGGGTTAAGAACTTAATTCATTCTGGAGGTCCATTCTTAACCTGAAACTGTTCTTAACCTGAGGTACCACTTTAGCTAATGGGGCCTCCCGCTGCCACTGCACAATTTCTGTTCTCATCCTGAAGCAAAGTTCTTAACTTGAGGTACTATTTCTGGGTTAGCAGAGTCTGTAACCTGAAGAGCCTGTAACCTGAAGCGTCTGTAACCCGAGGTACCACTATATATAGAAAGGATCAAACGAGTGATATTTTAGGGAGCAGGCTAGCAGGCGGGGCCCATTACTTACATCATAGGAGCCTCCACAACACAAAACACTGTTGCTGTTTGTAGGTTTTATTTTATTTGTTTTTTATCTTATATTTTGGAAATGTACATCCAGGTTTTTTCCCTTTTTCTTTTTTTGGGGGCCCCCCAAAAGAGTGGGGCCCTAAGCTATAGCTTGTTTAGCTTATACATAAATCCGGTACTGGATACAGGGTTAGGTCAGAGGGGAAGTTCCTTCCTGCTTTTCATTTAGTGGCAATGCTAAGGCAGACCCTTGTACATAGCCCTGTGAATTGCTATTTTGAGATTAATACTGTGCCTTGCTAGTGCTATTAAGCATAAATCGAAAGGGGATACATGAATGTGGGAGTCTCAGGTCTGGACTGGTTGAAGACCATTGGTCTGCACTGATTGGTAGTGGCTTTCTAGGGCATGGGTAGTCAAACTAAGGCCCGGAGGCTGGATCCAGCCCAATTGCCCTCTAAATCCGGCCCACGGACGGTCCAGGAATCAGCGCGTTTTTACGTTAGTAGAATGTGCCCTTTTATTTAAAATGCATCTCTGGATTATTGTGGGGCCTGCCTGGTGTTTTTACATGAGTAGAATGTGTGCTTTTATTTGAAATGCATCTCTGGGTTATTTGAGGGGCATAGCAATTCGTTCATTTTTTTTTTCCAAAATAAAGTCCGGCCCCCCACAAGGTCTGAGGGACAGTGGACCGGCCCCCTGCTAAAAAAGTTTGCTGACCCCTGTTCTAGGGTTTCCGGAAAGGAACATTCCTAGTCCTACCTGGAGTTGCCAGGATCTGAACCTGGAGCTCCTCTGCAGGCAGAGCGGATGCTCTCCCATGGAGCCACAGTTTTCCCTCCTACCTCCATGTGAAAAGGACGTGTGGCGTTTCCCCTTCCTGACCCCACTACAGAGTGTGCTCCACTCCCATGACCCCAAGCTGTCCGTGACTCCTGAGATCCTTACGACTGAGAAGTCAAACTGTTGTCCTTACCGAAGCGAGCTCCATCCGATGGGGAAGAAAGCAGTAGGAAACCGGATTTGCATTGCTCTGAGGCTTCAATGTCCATGTCTCCAAAGATCAGGCTGAGGGAGCTCCCCGCAGCTCCGTGGATCTTCCACTCGCAAGAGGTGAAGTTGGGATAAGTGCCAGGGTAGTTCTTGGAAGTCAGAGTCCCGCTGTAAGGCGTCAGCGTCGAGTGACCACAACCATCCCCTGGAAGGCGAGGAGATAAGAGTGATGTACACCAGCACTAAGTACTGAGTGCCAAGCACATCAGGAAGCTGCTTTGCATCATGGCAAATCATCTGTCCAGCTACTCAGGAATTGCCCACTCTAACCAGCAGCTTCTCCATCACTTGTTACCTGATCCTTTGCAGGCTGCATGACTAGTAGACTACTAGTCATGATGGGGGAAATTAAGAGAAAGGGCCATAGCTTGGTAGCGGATAGCATCTGTTCTGCATGCAGAAAATCCCAGATTTGAACCCCACAATCTCTCATTAGGCCTGGGAGAGAATGCTGCCTAAAATTTTGGAGAGCTGCTGCCAGTCAGTGTAGATTGTACTGAGCTAAATGGACCAATAGCGCACGATGTTCCTACCACCTCCAATCTCATTTTCCCAGTCTTGAACCTGGGACCTTCTGTGTGCAAAGCGGATGTTCTACCACTCAGTAAGGCCCCCTCTATTGGCTTAGCTGGGATCAACTGCCTTCATCTTTCTGCTCTCCCATAACTATCTACTGCAATGACCATTCAGCGCTAAACTGCAAATTTTCCCAGGGTAAAGCGGCAACACAAACTGGATAAGCCCTCAGTTTGCTTAATTTTCTCCTCCAATTCCTTTTAGCCTCTTAGAACAGAAACCCCATCATTTTATTTTAAAATGCAACTGGCTAGGAATATATCAAAGCCCACTCTACTCCCCCACCATCGCATGGTTGGTACAGGCCTCGGTCAACTTGATCAGAGATCTAGATAAGATCCTGTTTATTCGTACATTGGGGCTTATTCCCAAATGAAGCGTGTACCTGGTTGCAGCTTTGAAAGCCGCATAATCCTGCTCCCAAACAGGATGGTTAAGGAAAAATGGCATATCGTGTTTCCCTCCTACCTTTTCGACAGGGGTTCTCTAATTTGGGGGGGGGAGCTAAGGCCCTCCAGATGTTCTGCTACTGACCTGTGGCCATTCAGAATGGGAAGGGTGGGAACTCAGTGACAGAGCATCTGTTCTGCATGTTCAACCCTCCAGCATCTCCAGATAGAGGTGGAAAATTCCCTACGGCCTGAAAACCTGGAGAGCAACTGTCAGTTAATATAGACAAAGCTAAGCTAGATACATTAGTGGTCTGACTCAGTAGAAGGTAGCCTTCCTATGTTCATGGACTACAACTCCCATCATTCCTGACCATCGGCCACCCTGGCTGGGGCTGATGGAAGGTGGAGTTGAATAATATCTGGAGTCCACCAGGTTGGAGAAGGCTGCATCAGACGATTCAATGATTAAAACACAGGGCATGACCTGTTAAAGTACACCTTTGTCATTCCATCAGTTGCAACTTGCTTACAGAGGACAATCTTTTAGTATGCAATACTTACACTGTTTTAATGCAGAGCTGTGGTGCTTTATCAAGTTTAGAGATATAAAATCTTGGATTACACATGATCCCTTTGACAGGTAAGAGCATTCAGTGTGCTCTCAGTTCTGTCTACTATCAGATCATCAGTCCATCTACTTATATTTTTTTAAGCAAAAGGCAGTGTTTGTGTGTGTGTGTGTGTGTGTGTGTGTGTGTGTGTGTGTGTGTGTATCAACATAATTGTCTTTGGTGGGGGAGTAAGGTATTTATGGGAATTGGTTTTAGACTATGGCCCACTATCCTGATTGAAGATGCAGATGAATGAGATTATGAGTCGGGTTAGAGTTTAATCAAGGGCCTGGGAGAGGGAGAGGGTAATCTGCTTGGCCAAAGATTTCCTACAATTCCACAAGTTTCTGGCTTTGCTGGTTATCGGCTTCCTTCTTTGCTATACAACATTGCGGGTGGACACTCTCTCTCTGGCAAATGCATGAAGATGAAAGTATTTACTCTGCCTGCGTTCAGCAGGGATGGGGGAGAAAAACAGTGGAAGAACACCAGCAGGAAAACTAGACCGGATAACGAGTGCTTGATAATGAGCGCAACACAAGAAATTGTTTTTTAAAATACAAAGCAATATAGAAACAAGAGGTGGCTGATTTGGTTTTGCTCTGAGAATTGTTTGGGGGGCAGGCATGGAGAGATGAGGGGTCTGACCTTGGGGAGGGAGCCAGCAGGTTGTCACCCAGTTGGTCCATGCCAGCCCAACCCACAGTCCTGCTACCATCTCCCAATGTTCTTCAGCTGTCCCCAGATGTTGGACTATAATCATCCCTGACCACTGGCTATGCAGTCTGAGGCTGCTGAGATTAGCTTCCAGACAACCTGGGAGGTTGCGGACACCCTTTACTTGGAGGCTTTTAAGCAGAGGTGGGATGGCCATCTGCCATGGATGCTTGAGGCTCTGGCTCCACATACTGTTTCCACCTTACCAGTACCAATGGGCATCAGCCAGGTGTGAACAGTGGATTCCTCCCACCTTTCTCTTTTGCTCAAAATCTTATAGAAAGCTGTAAGCAATTCTGCAGAAAGGAAGCCCTGCAGTGGGATGGAGGGTTTCTCCCATGCTTGAACAATCATCAGGTTGTGGGGGCAGATTTGTGGTGGCAGCGGAGTATGCATGTCTAAAAACATAGGTGCCTGCTTGTGGCTATGAGCCTCCCCTTTTCCTGCCTTGGCACCTTTTACTCAGCCTTTGCCCCTGATTTTTTTTGCAGTGGCCCAAAGTCAGATAAAGTTGGTATCTGTGTGGATCTGAATTTATTTTATATATATGTTGCTGTGGTTAAACTGTTTACAATTGGTTTTAATTGGTTTTTTTATATATGCAAATGTTTAAACCGTTTTCACACATGCAGGTTTTTCTATATACGTTTTTATTGTAGTGCAAATTGCTTTGGGGTTCCTGGTGGGAAGCCATTAATAAATGAAATATACTGCAGTACATATTTTGGAAAGTTGTTTGTTGCTATGCAACAAAGCCATTATAAAATATAAACTAAATAAAACAGAATAAAATACATTCCAAAATTAAAACAGTTATTAAAACCAGACATTCTGTCAGATAAGAGTTTGCTCCCATGAAGAATTTAACTTCTCATCCCCCAAACTTTACTCCTTAAAATCGTTGCTCCAAAGGCAAAACAAGCCAATTTTTCAGAGACTATGCATTTGGACACTTTTTAAGACAAATGATGCTTTCTGATATCAAGGAGCAGGTTTCTCTCTATGTTTGGATACATTTGCACACCACTGAGAATCAAGATGAAGGACTGAACCTTTCAAAACTGCTCTGATTTTAACCACTGATTTCAAAACTGGAGTGGTTTTTTTTAGTGTCGGAGAATTTCTGAGCAATGCTGCGTACAAGCTTGCTAGATAACAGCAGTAGTGATACAGCCCATCCTCTCATTTTCTGGATCTGCTCTTATGGATGGATGGCTGCTACATCCCTGACCTGGCATTAACAACATCTCTCCCCCCCCCTCCAAAAAAACCCAAAACACTTTTCATAACTATGTTGGATGGAAGCAGTGGGAAATTCCAAGTTAGAAGAGGGAGTCACAATTCCCAGGAAATTTCACTGGCAAAAAACGTAAGCAAAAAACCACTTATACAGAAATTAGACACAACTCAGATACTGAAGGTTCCCAGTGCACAAGTCATTGCATTTTTCTGGAGCTCATTCAGCAGGAAGACATTACCATGTTGGTCAGCAAATTCCAGGCGGTATATTTTTCAACAGGATGTGGAGAAGACAAAATACAACAGATGCTACCGGGGGGGTGGGGGTGGGGAGTCCTTATTTTTGGATTAAGACCTAAAACCTCAGAACTAATATTTTACACACCGAGAGAGACACAGAGGAATAAGATTTCATCATGGTTGCTGTGCTTGTTTCGTTTTTTTGAGATGAGTATATAGAAGGGTTATTTTGCAATTTATTTGCTGTGGTTCCCAGAAGTGATGTGAAGATCATCTCTATACTGGCTTAATGGTGTGGGTGGGTGGGTGTGTACTAGAAATATATACCTATCAGGAGTGTCTATTGTCTTCTTATGGTTGCTGGTGATGCTGAAATCCTCCTCCTCAACTAAGTTGTAAGTTCTTTGTAAAGCCATTGGATGAGCACAAGCATCAATTTAAAGCAGTCATATTTGCATGGGCATCAACTCTAGAATACTAAGGGACCGACTTCTTTGTGGAAGGGTACAAAAATGCAAGGAAGAGAGAGAGAGAGAGAGAGAGAGAGAGAGAGAGAGGTGCAGTAGCAGCACATAGCACAATACCCAATTTATTAGGATCAGCATGACTGGCTGTAGTCCTATGCCATTTCCTCTGCTTCCCTTAAACTCAGTGGTGCTTATTTCTGACTGTAGACTGCATAGCTTCAACTTGCGAAGCACAAACATGTCAGACTTTATTGAACAGAAGATTTCCAGACAGCTGAAATTCAGCCTGAAAACTTTCAACAGGAACTGCAAACCATCTTGCAGAGATTGCTTCATTCAAAGTTTATTGCTGCTTTAAAGTCTTTCAGAATTATTCAAATTGTTGTTTTGAACTGTTTTTCTTCCACCTATAATTTTATCCGCCCACCAGCACCCACCTCTTTGTAAACCGCTTTGAGGTTTCTTTTACAGTCAAATAGTGGTGTATAAAAAGGTAAAGGGACCCCTGACCATTAGGTCCAGTCGTGGCCGACTCTGGGGTTGCGGTGCTCATCTCGCGCTATAGGCCGAGGGAGCCGGCGTTTGTCCACAGACAGCTTCAGGGTCATGTGGCCAGCATGACTAAGCCGCTTCTGGTGAATCAGAGCAGCACATGGAAACGCCGTTTACCTTCCCGCCGGAGTGGTACCTATTTATCTACTTGCACTTTGATATGCTTTCAAACTGCTAGGTGGGCAGGAGCTGGGACCGAGCAACGGGAGCTCACCCCGTCAAGGGGATTCGAACTGCCGACCTTCTGTGGTTTAACCCACAGCGCCACCTGCGTCCCAAATAAATAAATAAATAAATAAATAAATAAATAAATAAATATTGTTCCTCTGCATCCAACCAATCTATGACAGCAATGGGCGTGAATTTTATCTTTGTATGGTAAGCTGGTTTCTATGACACATGCTCACCCCCTTCTCTCTCTCTCTCTCTCTCTCTCTCTCTCTCTCTCTCTCTCTCTCCTCCATCCAGGCAACCAAGAGACATTATCAGAGTTCTAAGACATGCTCCTGCCAGATGAAAACACTCACGACAAGTGTGAACAGGGTGGGTGGCCTGGAATGGGTCCAAAAGACCAGCTAGAGAAGGGGCCAGGCTTCCCCATCTATGCCATTCTGCTGCCCAAGACTCAGGAGTCAACACTTTCCAGGTAAGTGGCAATTTGCGCTGCTTGCCAGGTAAGTGTGCATAGCAGGGGCAGGAGAATCCATGGCTCCGCGTAACTTGTTGCAGTTTCCATCAGCTACAAACAGTTATCAGGGATGATGGGAGACATAGGTTGTCTTTACATGATACACATGAAGCACACTTCACCCCACCACCCCAAAAAAAGGATCCTCGGAAATGTAGTTTTATTAAGGCTGTTGGGAATTGTCGCTCTCCGAAGGCTAAACTACAGCTCCCAGGCTTCTTGGGAGATGTGCTGTAAATGAATGGTGTGCATGCAGCCATAGCCCAGCAAGATTTGAGGGTGATAGGTTCCCCACCCCTAGTTCGTTGTGTGGGATTGCAGCTGAGTATCATTCACTGAGCTGTGCAGCTCTGCAAATGAGCTTACAAGCTTTGAAGGGAACAGGAATAAGAAAACAGGGACTGCAGGCAGAAGCCTCTAAGATTTGCCCAGCTGTTTAACCCTAAGCTCCACAGATCCTCTTAGTGCTGCCATCTGGAATGAGAGCCTAGGCCAGCAACTTCACCAAGCCGAGTCCCCGCAGATGTTTTGGACTACAACCGCCATCAGCTGATGGGAGGGAGTGCTGGCTAGGGCTGATGGGAGTTGTAGTCCAAAGCATCTGGAAGTCCCCAGGTTGGCAAAGGCCGGGCTGGGAAATTATCGCCCCATAGTCATGGCTCCAGACCTGCGTTGCACATTTCCCCAATAGGATGGGCAGGTTCCAGCAGCGCCGAAATGCACCCAATGGGGGGGGGGCAGTGCTGCGTGTGCACGACGTCACATATGCGATGCCCCCCCCAACTCTGTCCGCCATCCCACACCCACCCATCGCCACCCAACTCATCTTTGTGAAAGGACATGCGGGGCAGAGATGCTTTGGCAAAGCTTGCCAACGCAACTTCCGGGAAGGTGCTCTGGCAATCATTAAAAAGGGACACGCTGGGCGAAGATGCCATGCTAAATCCTATCCCATTCTTATTCCTATATCTATGGAAGAATAGAAAAGAGTTTTTTTAAATGCACACTTTGACCAATGGAACCTAGAGACTGGCTCACACACTTGTGACATTGTCATTAGGACTCCCACCTGCAAAACTGATTGGTCTATCACTTCTGGCTCACCCCACCCCACCCATGGGTGAAACTTACTGCCACCGAACCGTGTCTTCTGGATAACAAAGAAACATAGGGCAGTACACAACTCAGTGTCACTCAGAGGGGATCTGTTGAAAGGAATGGACCTAACTTAGTCCTGTTCATTCATTTCAGTGGGTCTGCTCTGGGTGAAACTCAGCTGACAAGTACTGCTAGAGTTGGGAGAGGTTTCTGAGTTCGTCTGGTTCAGTTCCTTGCTCTGGGCAAGAACTGCAATGCAGGATACAACAAGGGCACCCTTGAAAAACAGCCATCCAGATTCTGCTTAAAAAGCCCCTCCAGTGAAGGAGTGTCCACCACTTTGCAAAGCAAGTTTATTCTAACAATTAGCCCATGGAGACTCATTTGGACAAAGGGGGGCAGTGCTCCACCAGTCTCAGTCTGCCCCTACCTTTTCCCTTGCACCCAGTCCTAGTGGGGTGGAGGCACTGGCTCTCAACTTCCTCCACCTTAGTTTCAGCTTTGCCCTTGGAGAACTCAGCAGTGGAGAGGAGGAGGATAGGGACAAGCTGTGGCCCTTGATGTTCAGCCCCAGACAGAGTAGTCAGTGATCAGGGATGATGAGAGCTGTCATCCTGGCCACAGGATCTCCATCTCAGGTTGCTTCCAGGCAGCCTGTTTAGTCAGCATTCGCCCTGAATCCATTGCAGGGAGATTGGAGGACGTTGGTTGTGTATTGAAATCCCTCCTTCCTTGGAGGTTTTCATGGATGCTTCAGTCGACATTTCTGCATTGCAGGGGGTTGGACTAGATGACCCTCGGGATCCCTTCCAACTCTACACAGTTATATGAAATGAGCATCCACCTACTACAGGGAGGTTAGACGAGGTTGCATCACTGCACGGACGTCCCAGGCTTCCCAGCAGCCGCTTTCCTTATCCCCGCTCAGGCATAAAAACAAAACAGAATCGGATGTTTTCGAGAAGCGGGTTTGTTGCGCAAGATCTCCCCGTCAGGATGCAATTGTGCAACCGGAATTTGCCATGTAAGATTGCAGCCCCCCCGAAAGCTGCGAAGGAGCCTGGAAGAGCCCCCCGATTTCAAGACTGTGCGCTTATCGGTCTTATGGATCGTCCTTTCTTGTGTCTGCAACAGGCGTCGCTTCACTTAGCATTTACAATGTTGGCTTGGCTTCCCGCCGCCGCCTCTCCCAACTCCTTGCCCCTTCTGCCAAGTCCTACCCGGACGGCGTCCCACCCGCAGGAGTTCCCCAGCCCGGATCCCAGTCCCTCTGCCGCCTCGGCCACTTACCCGTCTGGCCGCTGGCGAGATCCAGGTGCTGGAGCAGCTGGAGGAGCCCGAGCGCGCGCAGCGCCGGGCGCATCGTCGAAACGGAGCGGCGCCCAGGATGCGCGCGAGCTCTGCCCGCCGCTCGCTCCACACCCGGCGCCTCCACCAGCGCCGCGGCATTCCCGAGCCCCACAGTCCCCGCCTCCCGATTGGCTGCGGGCGCCGAGCCCGGCCAGGGCTACTGGCCCCGCGGAAGAGCCAATCACCGGGCAGGGACTCCCCCAGCCCAGCCCCCCCGCAAGATCTACCTGGCGGGCTGTGCCCACCAGCAGGCAGGGAAATCGCGTGTGGGAGGCTGGGGAGGGGGATTACCGCCCCCTCCTCTCACTGACATATATAGCGGGGGTGGGGGGGGAGAGTGCAAGGAGAGGGAGGCTGGGCGGTTTGCACATCTGTTGTGTCTGCGTCCAAAAGTCTCAGCACCTCCCCTTCTATAGGTATTCAGAATCTATCTGCTCACCATGAACTCAGTGGCAGCAGGATTCAAATTTGCTTCCACACTACGAGTGGTAGCATCAATATTACTGTCAGTGTTACCAGTACTGCCAGGTAACGGTGCTATTTTTTACCTATACAGTGGTACCTCAGGTTAAGTACTTAATTCGTTCCGGAGGTCCGTACTTAACCTGAAACTGTTCTTATGGGGCCTCCTGCTGCCGCTGCACTGCCGAAGCACGATTTCTGTTCTCATCCTGAAGCAAAGTTCTTAACCTGAAACACTATTTCAGGGTTAGCAGAGTCTGTAACCTGAAGGGTATGTAACCCGAAGCGTATGTAACCCGAGGTACCACTGTACTTTGTTTACCTGCCAGGTACCAGTACTATAGGGACATGGGTGGCGCTGTGGGTTAAACCACAGAGCCTAGGACTTGTCGATCAGTTCGGTGGCTCGAAATCCCACGACGGGGTGAGCTCCGTTGCTCGGTCCCTGCTCCTGCCAACCTAGCAGTTCGAAAGCACATCAACGTGCAAGTAGATAAATAGGTACCACTCCATCGGGAAGGTAAATGGCGTTTCTGTGCGCTGCTCTGGTTCGCCAGAAGTGGCTTAGTCATGCTGGCCACGTGACCTGAAAGCTGTACGCCGGCTCCCTCGGCCAATAAAGCGAGATGAGCGCCGCAACCCCAGAGTCGGCCACAACTGGACCTAATGGTCAGGGCTCCCTTTACCCTTTACCTACCAGTACTATTGCCTGTGGTGCTACCACTGGTGCCGCTAGTAAACTTAGGTAACTTTTGAGTCCCGCTTTTGAGTGTATGGGGATGGCCGGTTCTTTTAAACAGGGATAGCCAGTGCAGAAACCTCCAGCTGTTGTGCTGCGCTAGAGAAAAATAATGAAGTGGGGGGGGGCAGGACAGGTGCATATCAGCTGGTGCATATTTTTCCGCCCCTGAATAGGGCTTCTTGAGAAACTGGTTTCAGTCTGAAAATAAAAGCTCGTTGCAGATTGATCCAGTCCAACACCTACAATTCAGGAATCTTTTTGCCCAACGTGGGCTTGAACTCTTGATCCTTAGACTAAGAATCACGTGCTCCACCAATTGAGCTATCTTGGAGCTTGCATGTTGAGGACAAGCACAAACTATTTCGGATTAAGAAAAACTGCATTTCAATGCTATAACTGGGTTAGCGTATGTACAGCCATTGTCTGATTTTAGCATCCTTCTGCTTCTCCTGAAACCAAAGCAACAGAAAGGGTTGCAAACAGAATGGAAAATAAAATATCTGGACTTCTCCATCTCTCACTGTAAAACTGGGAGCTGCTTCCTGAAACTGCTTTTATTTAATGTCTAATACTTGGCAGTGCCTACTTTCAAAACTTGGCATTCCCTCTTTTTCAGTAAACAGATGTCCGTCCCGACACCCAGCACGCCAGGAGGCATTTGGCGCCATCAAGTGGTCATGACATTTGTCCTGCTAAAAGTCCCTTAGAACGAAATAACTTGCTTTGCCTGTGCTGAGTAGCAACGATTTGTGGGCCACCTTGCAAAGAAATAATGGGGTGCAGGGCAAAGGCTAGCTTGCATATTGAACATTTACTTGAGCAGCATTTAATTGCATATTGAGGAGTAGATGTGCAGAGCTCCGTTATGTGAGGTGGGATCGTGAGTGGCCCAGGATCCCCCCCCCATGTAGATTCCTCTTCATATGATCCCCAAACATACAACCGGGGAGGCATAGCTGACCTGTTGGGGCTACACAGTGTGATCCCTCACATGCACTTTCAGTGTCTGAGAGGGAGGGCCAAATTGACCTCTCACCATTAGCCAGTAGTGGCTAGTACTCATGGGAATGGTAGGGTGGAAGGTGTGGAGACCAACAATAGGCGGTGCCACCACTAACCAGACCCAGACCCAATGGCAGGCAGAGCCAACTAATTCTGGTTCCGTTCTCCTCCCTCCTTGCTGAAATCTACAAGGGCAACACTGAGACTGAGAGGGAGGAAGCCAACAGCTAATACAAACCCCTGGACTTGCTGCAAGTAGGAAGGGAGACAGATGTGGGCTGGCTAAGGGCAGACTGAGGTTGGTGGGTCAGGGCGCATTCAGACTAATGGACCAGCCTCCCCTGGTGTTAATTCCCAAACTGTGGTCCGCGGACAAGCTTCATTAAGCTAGTTTACGGTGCGTCTGCAAAAATGAAATTAAAAATCATACAGCAACTACCACAGGCAGAAAAATCATTATGTGGTCTGCCAAGACCTCAGCAACTTTTGGGTGGTCAGTGGGGAGAAGAGTTTCACAACCACCAGTTTAGCCTTGCGAATGGGTGTTTTTTAAAATACGGTTTCTTACCTGCTCTTCACCATAAACACCCAGGGCAGGTTACCATGTAATATATAGTTATGAAAACAAATGCACAGTTATAACTCTACAAAACAAGTTAAGCTCTTCCAGCCAGAACAGAACAGTATAGATTCAGCAAAAGAGGTGGGTCCCACAAAGCAAAACCAAAGCTGTCAAATTGCATGTTGATTAAGCCATTAATCTCTCCATTACATTTGGTTATGGGTAAAGAGCAAGATTGATACAGGATCGTTCTGGTGTCTTTGCCATCCTGACCAACATCTTAAAGGCGCCATTCCCTTTGATTCGAAAGAAAAGAAGCTATGTGATTTATTATTCTTGCCGCACTTTTAAAAAACATGAATAGCAGTAATCATAAAACAAATTATCAAAGGCATGGATAAAAAAAATAAAAAACCTGCTTAAACAGCCCAGCACAGCAAATAGTAGAAGCTAAAAGAAACCCAAGGCTTGGTGAAACAGAAGTTTTGAGTTCGTGTCTAATGCAGAATTGAGAAACTTGTGTTTTCTCCAGATGTTATTGGACTATGACTCCCACCATCCTTTCCCATTAGCCATACTGGCTGGGCTGATGGGAATGAGGAGTCCAACATCAGGAGGGCCAGAGTTTCCCCACCCCTGGTCTAAATATTAGAAGTGGCCCTAAAGATCTCAAAGTGGAAGAAGTTGCTTTGGAACACTGCATTGGCTGAAACTATAGTATTTAACTGAATGGTGCTTCGAGATGTACTGGGTTGTATGTAATTAAATGAAAAGATTTACCGACTTTATAAAGCATACATCTATGGCCTATGGAAGAGACAATACATCTTCTGTACCTTCACAACACCGAAATGCTGACGCTGTATATAGTATCACATCCATGTCTGCACCTCAGAGTCATGAAGTCTCATGCAATTGTTCTGTTATTATTGCATTGTTGTGCACAATCCCAGTCTCTGAGCCAGAGACTCCAGTGGTTCATGTGCTTATTTGTTTATTTACTATATTTGTATACAGCCTGAAGATCATAGGTCAGCTCACAACAGAAAAATGCAAAACAAGAACATACACAAAACAAAAACAACCCCCCCAAAGCACATTTAAAAGGCCATAGAATGTTAATTAGCCAAAGACTTGATTATAGAGAAACGTTTTCGCCTGGCACCTAAAGATATGTAATGAAGGTGCTGTGGAGAGCACTCCACAAATGGGGAGCCACTGCAGAAAAGGTCCATTCTCATGTTGCCACCTTCTGGATGTCTCATGGAAGAAGGACATGAAGGGCCTCAGATGATTATCACAGGGTTTGTTTGGGAAAAGGTGGTCCTTGAGGTATTGCTGTCCTGAGCAAAGGAACTGGTTTGGCTGGTTTCCTCTTATAAATCCTACCCAACATATGCAGGATCACAGGTTTCAAAGGGACCCATGGGTATCATCTAGACCCCCCAAAGCCCCTCGTATATTCCTAGACTTATCCTTTGTAAAGGTTTTATAATTTTCTCAAACCTACATTACAGAAATACGAGTATTTATTTAGTTACCTTGACTTCACTCGCTCTTTTGCATCTTTTGATTTGCCTGGAGTTCTATTATCCAGTTGCTTTTTGCAACTCACTTCTACTCAAGAGTAGACCCCACTGAAATTAATGAACCCAAATTAGTCATGCCCATCCATTTCAATGGGCCAACTCTTGACTAATTTTGGGTAGCATTCTATGCCTTTTTAAATGTCTTCCTGGAAGAGGGGTTTATTGGTTTGTTCTTGTTCTTATTTATGTATTTTGTGTTCTCGTTTTGCATTTTTATGCTGTGAATCACCCTGTGATCTTCAGATGAAGGGCAGTATAAAAGTATAACAAAAAAATGAAAATGAAAATAATCATCCTTCCCATTGCTGAAAAGTGGCTGCAGCCCTAAACCCTCTGCAAGGTCTACTTCCTAAAGTTCTAGTTACAGGTAGATAGCTGTGTTGGTCTGCCATAGTAAAAAATAAAAAAATCCTTCCAGTAGCACCTTAGAGACCAACTAAGATTGCTATTTCCTGCCAACCTAGCAGTTCGAAAGCACGTCAAAGTGCAAGTAGATAAATAGGTACTGCTCTGGTGGGAAGGTAAACAGTGTTTCCGTGTGCTGCTCTGGTTTGCCAGAAGCAGCTGTCATGACCTGGAAGCTGTACGCCAGCTCCCTCGGCTAATAAAGCGAGATGAGTGCCGCAACCCCAGAGTTGGTCACGACTGGACCTAATGGTTAAGTTTGTTATTAGTATGAGCTTTCGTGTGCATACACACTTCTTCAGATTCCTGAAGTTGTTGTGCTTTTTTGGGGAGATCACGGCCCATTTAAAATGATGGGCATGACTAATTTGGGTTCATGAATTTCAGTTCATTGATTTCTACTCTTGAGTAGAAGTGAGTTGCAAAAAAAAGGAACATCACAGGGGGGCAGGCTTTTGCTGGAGAGGGGCAGAACCTCAGTTACCTGTAATTTAGTACTGTACTTTCAATGCTTTTCAATAATTTTTGTGGATGGGAGGTGGGGCAGCTACGCCCTATGTATGTTTATCAGGGAGTAAGAGCCCGTTGGGTTCAAGGGGCTCTTACTCCCAAGATACTCCCTTGCATCTGACTGCGGCCTTAGCGAGGTAAGAAATACATGCAGGCAGTGAGGTGTCAGGAGTTTTGCGTGTTACTTTTTACGCGCTGCTTTGGACGAAGAATAATGAATAATGGCAAAAGCAACGATACTATTCGGGCGGCCCCGTTGCGGCTGGTGCAGCTGAGAAGCGACTACCGGCTCCCGACCACCCGCCGCCTCGCACCGACCAATTTCCCCAAGGGTTGCAAGCCGAGCCCCACCCGCCTCCGCCCACCTCCCCAACAAAGTTAAATCCGAGCTCCCCCACATTATGGTCGTGGGGAGCAAAAGCACTAATTGCTCGCGGCCCCTTTAAGGCAGGAGGCAGCCGGAAGTGCTGGCGGCCGAGTCGTGGAGACTCCTGCGCATGCTCGCTCCTTCCTTCTACTCACCCTCCCCCCCCCACTGCTTAACAGCCCCGGACTCGGCCGCTCGGAGACGGTAAGGGGGGGAGGGAGCAGAGGGCGACGTTGCTGCCGCCACCGCCGCGCTACGGGAGCCGGGAGGGACCAGGACGGGACGCAGAGTGCGTAGGGACGAGGGAGGGGGGCTGCGCCTAGAGTTGCGCACGGCCACCGCCGCCGTACGTGCCGCCGCCGGGAGAGCGGACGTCGCCGCGCCACTGCGGGAGGAGGGGAGGGGGGAAGGAGGGAGAGAGGGAGGGAGGGGGGAAGGAGGAGGAGGCTGCTGGCGCGTCGTCCGCTGGCCTGGAGCGAGAGGGAGGTGGTGGTAGTGGGCGTGGCCGCGGAGAGGCCACACCTCTCCTCCGGGGATCCCCGCCCACTTTCTTTCCCCATCTTGAGGGCCTGTGAGGGGGCTTCGAGGGCAGGGAAAATGGGCGCGGAGCGGAAGCCGCGCTCTAGGGTTTCCCTCAGGCGCTTTGGGGGCAGGGGTTGGGGTTTTTAAAATAGTAATAATAATAATAATGACGCCGACGACGACAATAATACTGAGCTGAGATGCTCTGGTCAGAGGCGAAGTGACCAATGGTGGGAAAAGGATCACTTCAGCTGCTGAAATTGCCACCTTTTTCTTAAAAAATAAAAATTTAAAAATTGCTTTCCTGAACTGGACAGCAGTGCCTTTTAGAAGAGTCAATATATTACTGATATAGCTGCACGTTTATTTATTTGTTTTGAGGGAGAAGCTTCATCTCCTGAGGCTCTTAATAAAGAAATAATGTGTCCCTCAAGAAACTGAAACCCTCTAAAAAGGTGAGGAATGCCAGACATGAATGGAATTAAGCATTTAAATAAAAACATTATAAAGCCCCTCAAAGTTGATAGAATAAAGTTCTGGAAAAGCCTTCTAGCGCTGGGTTTATTATTTATTTATTTATTTCAGTTATAGCAAAGACCAGCATAAAACAACTGTCCTTCCAAGTATATAACGGAAATACCTCTGCAAATCATAAACAATATATGAAACTTGCTCCCACAGAATGTGGTGGCGGCCCCTAACTTAACTTCAAAACATGGTGCTTGGGTAGTTTGTGTTCAAGAGGAAATTATGGGTTCAAACAGCATCATTGGAGAAGTATCCCCTTGCTTTAGGTCCTATTCCTTAAATAGTTTTGATGTAATAAGATCTGCGGGGTGGGTGTGTAGGCAAGACATGGCTTTCATTTGTAAAAGATAAATAATGATTAAAGGGTAGTTGTGATTCCTGGATTAGATATCAATAAAAACCATAAAATGTGCAATCTTTTTTTTATGCCAATGACGTAGTGATGCCAATGGGTACAAAATTATTCCTCCGATGACCCCGATGTAGACTGCAGTTCTGGTGAATGTGCAATTTATCTCAAAGATATATGCCAGCTGGAATCCCAATCCTTTAAAAGCCTGTTTCCCGGTACCCAGAGTGTTTGTCTCATCATTTCATTATGGCTTCAATTTATGGGCTATATGATTATGGAAAATTGGTGGTGGAAGAAAGCAGGGTTTTTTTCACCTGAAGAAGAGAGGATTGTGAAAGAGCAAACATTAACTGTTAACTGCTTGAAGGAGATGGGAAGGATAAAGGCAGAAATATGATTTCATAGACTATCTCAACATTGAAAGCACACCCTTTACCCATAATAATAAGCAGCTAGGCATTCTGAATTGTCAAACATAATCAATGCCTATGACTCTACTTATCATTATTAATTTGAATCAACCTGAAACTGCAGCTGTGGTCTGCTGTATAATTACCTGGATGTAAACACTATTCAGTAGGACTTCCGAGTCTAGGAAGGCTGCAAGTATTGTGATCACTTCAAATCAGTGAACTTTTCTTTTCAGTAAATATGCATAGTACTTTTAATAAATTGTTTACTGAACTTGGTTGTCAACAATTAACTTCCAGATCTACTCCTTCATCCCTGTATCTTAACAGACAAAAGTGCCTAATTTGTGGACTTCATTTCTACAAGATGGGGTGACCACCACTAGCTCAGATTATTTTAAAATTCATTGAGGATGGGTTTATCAACAGCTATGAGGCATGATGGCTATATGCAACTTTCGGCTCAATGGTAGTATGTCTCCAAGTTAAAAAGTATGTTGATAGGGAAGCCCAAAAGTAGATGCCTGCTGGCTAATATCCCATTTGTGGACTTCCCAGAGGTATCGTGACATGGAAATAAGATAACTGACCAAATGGACAGTTTGTCAGACCCCTGAGGGCTATTCCTATGATCATAACGCCAAAAAAAAGCAAAAAAAGAAGAAAGATTTGATTTCTGTGTCTTACCAAGCCAAATGAATAATGGAACAGATACTCTTCTATAAATAAGAGCCACATACTACAGAAATTTAATAGGGAGGAACCATAGCTCAGTGTTAGAACTTTGAAAGTAGAAGGTTCCAGGTTTGGGGCCCTGTCACTCAGTTGAAAATAGCTGGTAGCTGGTGAGGTGGGATGGGGAAGGACCCTCTAGCTGGGACCCTGAATAACCACTGCCAGAGCAAACACTGTTGAGCTAGATGGACAGTTTTTTAAGAATATATATACACTGTACTTTTAAAGCACATTCAAAACCCATTTTCTGCCTCAAAGAATTTTGGGCACTGTAGTTTGTTAAGGATTGCAGGGAATTTGTTCCTTTCAGGATTAAACTACAGTGGCCATAATTATTTGATGGGGGAAATGTGCTTTGAATGTGATAGCAGTGTATATGGTATGTACTCTGCCTGTAATAATAAACCAAGCTACACAAGTCTTTATAGTTATCAGGGATGGTCCCTATTTTTTGTTACCGGTCTCTGTAAAAAATACTGTGTTTGCGTTTTGTTGATGACTTCTTAAAATAATGCTCCTAGTGTTGTCTTCTTCAGGGTCTTTAGAACTGTGTGGGGCAATCCTATAAGTGTCCACTCAGAAATAAGTCCCACTGATTTCTGTGAAACTTCCTCTAAAGTGCATGAAAACTAAGGCAACATGTTGAACAAAGCCTGCCATTTCACACATGATAGACGCTGAAGTACATTTTGCATTGTAATATTAATATTGTCAGACAACTGCATTTTTGTAATATCAACCATTTGGGGGGGGGGAGCCATGTTGGCTTTTCAATGGATGGAGGGTATGCTATTTTTTGAAAATGAAGTTAATGGAGCATAGTTTTTAGCAACATGGAATGGTGGTGGTGAGCTCCTGCCCAGACAGCCTGCATCTCCTGTCTTCCCTAGCCTGACTCATGATCACTATAGCAGTAGCCTTTTAACATTTCAAACCTGGTACCTACCTACCTTTCAGCCAAACACGCATTTTAGGGAGCAATCATTTCTTTATTTTGACTATTTAGCTGTACCATAGCAGAGTTGCAGTGCAGCCTGTGACTTGGTAGTGGTCCTGACCCACTAGTTGAAGACCAATGCAGCATTATTATTAATATTATTGCTTTAATATTTATTGCTCATTTTTCAGTTTAAGGTTCCAGGGCAGGTTACAGCACAACACAAGTAATGCAACTTAAAACCAAATAAAAATCACAGGTGTACACAAAAATCAAACATTTTGGGGCTTCAGTTTTGGACACTGATGTTCACTGAACCCTTTCATGTGATTCAGAGAGGGGACAGAGAGAAAGCACAGGCATATATAATCTCTTGAATCTTGAACCGCTTATTGGAGTGTCTGTGTTCCCTATGCTCTCATTGCCCCATAATATTATTTTGAAGACCTCTGTGGGAGGAATCGTAGGAGTGTTACTTTCTGTCTTTACTCTACAGCACGTGGTATGGCTCACAGCTTGCTATGACCGTTGCTTAATTAAATAAATCTGATAGAGAAATCCTATGCATGTGAGTGAGTCATGTTGAGTTTAAAGGACTTTACTCCAAAAAATTGTATGTAGGATTGCAGCCCTTAATCAATGAAGTGGTTGAATAAATTTGCTAGTTCTGCAGCAAGATAAAAATGTGGTCCTTCCAGAAGAGGACTCCTGCATCTTTTATAGTTGTCTTGCAAGATATACCTGCTGAAATTCATTCTACACAGCTGGCAAAAATGCAGGCGCCCTGTCTTTGTTTGCATCTGACCATATTGCACCAGTTTGAGAGAAAGGGGCATGTCTCTGAATAAGGTGATGAATGCTCTCTGCAGTTTTTAGATGTACTTGTATTAGAAAATATATATAAAAGAAAAAGAAGAGAAAACTTTGGGCAAGCCAGTGCAGCCAGTAAAGCCTTGGCACCCTTCCTTTCCCAGGACTTCAGTGACCTAAAGATTAACTGAGCAACTCAAATGTGATTTTTATGAGCTGTTGCTACAAGTGGTGGTGCATGTGGTCACTTGTGACATGTTATGGTTGTGCTAGAAAACATCTCTTTCGTTATTTGCAACTCAAATGTGATTTTTATGAGCTGTTGCTACAAGTGGTGGTGCATATGGTCACTTGTGACATGTTATGGTTGTGCTAGAAAACATCTCTTTCGTTATTTGGCCAGAGATGATAACTTGTTTGTCCTTGCAAAAAAAACCCAAAGTCACCTTCTTATTTCTTGCTACAGCACACTTGTCTTCCATTCTCTTGGACTTCATGTGGGCAAATGGCAAATGCTGAAGTAAGCATCCCTGTAGGGGATGTTGTCGTTGTGCCAACTGAAGGAAATGAAGGGGGAAACCCAGAAGATACCAAAACTCAGGTGATATTACAACTGCAGCCAGTGCCACAAGGGTAAGTTGGCAAGTCATCAGCTAGGCGTGTTTCTGTGATTCTGTGTAAAATTCAGTCTAGGATGCAGCATTTAGAATTGTTGAGATGTAAGTCCACACAGTAGACATAAAGGAAGGCAGTTGCGTGCAAGAGAGAATTTCAACTAAAAGTTTCTAGATCGCATGCCTCCAAAATAGTTCTGAAAATGCTAGGGGAATACCAGTATGTTGTAGGGATGCAATTTTGAGCTTTCATTTCACAGCTGGATAGAGGACATGTATTTGCAGGATTTCCCCCCCAGTCTATGATTTAGGGGCTGAGGTTGGGAAGAGAAAGTTAGTTTATAAACTAACTCCATTTTACTTGACTCACCGAGAAAGGCCTCGGGTGGTGATCTTGGCATTTGAGCAGGCTGATTATGGAGGCAAGTTTTCCTTCAGATTCTCTGGTTTCAAGCTATGCAAAGCTCTAAAATCATTTCTGTGCTTTACATAATGCGCTTACCAGTGGGTACTTTCACAGCAGGGTTTATCAAGAGAGCTCTGAGACCAGTACGGCTGTAGTGGCCGTGGAAACGCACACCATACACAAGCTGGAAGAAGGCATTGGTAAGTTTCCTCTGTGGCAATATGATGCATTGACACCATTTCAACAGAGTTGTCATGGAGCATAATTTGCGGCTTTTGTGTACCAAGGTTCTTCTACTCCCATGGTTGGGTGAAGTTAGGGCCCCAAGAGTAGTAATAAGAGTGCTATGTGGTTCAAAACCAGTTCAAGCAAGGTCTTATAGAAGCAATTATGGTTAATGTAGGCAGAGACTCCATTCAGATGTAATGATAAGTCATGGTTATCCATGATCATGCCATCCCTTTCCCCTTTGCATGTAAGGTGAGAAGAGTAGCCTTTACTTCTAGTTAGCATCAAACCATAGCTCAATGTTTTCTTTGAGTGCAGCACACTCCGGTTTGTGTGACCATAGCTTGGTGCATTTGGTTAAGTGAGCCAAACACTTGCCTCTTCCTTTAAGGAAGGGGCTGTAGCTCAGTGGTAGAGCACGTACTTTATATGCAGAAGGTCTCGGGTTCAATCTGTACATCTCCAGGTAAAAGGATATCTGGTAAGCAAGCCGGGGGAAATGTCTGCTTGAGATCTTGGGAGTGTCGTTGCTGCTCACTGATGAAGCAGTAGTCTGACTTGATACAAGGCAGCAGCATATATTTATATAAATGGCATGTGCTTTGCAGAGGAATTGTCTCTTATTTTCACCTGCTTCTACCAACAGACCCCAGCACCATCGAAACAAATGAAGAAATTGAGATTGCCTACCCCATCACCTGTGGAGAGAGCAAAGCCATTCTGCTCTGGAAGAAATTTGTTTGCCCAGGAATCAATGTCAAATGTGTCAAGGTAACAGCACAGTAAAACTGTCCTTGCCAGCTCCCCCCCACCTCCTCCGTTCTCTGTTGCTTGTTTTTTTGACATAACTGTTCTCATTTATTTATTATTTTCTAGTTTCACTGGAATTTCCATAGGAGGATTATTTGAAGTACATGCAGGCCCCACTTTCCAAATGTTCATCATACAGAATTATCTGAATATAAGGAATTAGGACCCAAACCGCACTATACACACTGCAGATTCAGATATCCAAATAGCTGGACCTATGTGTAGTACTGTAAGCAAATAACCAGCCTTAAGCAAGCTTTAATTTTTTGTGTGTTTTGCTGGTCTGCGACAGCTGTTTCAACAGAAACCATGAGGGAGGGGAGGGGGAGAGATTGGATAAATAAGAAAGCATTTTGTTTCCTTCCTTGTTTGCCTTTTGTAAGGTTTTGGAGGGTTTTTACAGTTTTTTTTCATAGTTTGGGGGTCAAAATTCTGTGGTCGGGAACACATTAAAAATTTCCCCATTGGAATAAATGAAAATCGCCAACTCGTTATGTGGACACCCACCTAATGTACTATGTTTGGATAGTGGGACTGTGTGTGTGCACATTTCCTAGTGTTAGCACTATCAGTTCAGGAGGCAGAATCTTGCTTGTAGGCTTTCTGGAGGCCACTGTAGGAAAAGGATGCTGGACTAGGTGGACTTCTAATCTGACTCAGCAGGATTCTTGTTATGGAAATCCCACCTGGGGCACATGGAAGGGTTTGGGAAGTTTGAACCATCTTATTCATTAGCCTTTCTTTTGCCTCCAACCGGTTTACGCTGGGCAGTTGGCTTCAGCCAGTAATTGTATGCCCCAGCTTATAGGAAACTGGCAGGGGCCATCTTGTAGCAGTGTTGGGAAAAGAGAATATGGAATGCTGAAGGTGCTCCATTGGTCACCACGATCCATACATTTTGTGATAAAGCCTTGAAAGACAAATGTGAAAAGTCTGGCATGTAAGTCTGGATGGAGGTAATGGTAAAAGGGGCCCAGTTTCTAACCCAACATTAGAGAAAGCACATCACACCAACTAGTCAGTGGTGGGAAGTAGATTAAAGTGGATGAATAGCTGAGCTGGCCCACTTAGCATGCCTACCACGTCTGCTGATTCTCTGGTATGCCACAATGCTGACCAATGGGAACCAGAACACTCAGTTCAATTAATCCAGCGATGGACCCAGTTGCGATTCCAGTGAGATTTGAAATTTCTTCAGTTTGCTGATTCTTCTTTTCCGTTTCCTATAAGCCAGCCCTGCAGCTTATCAGGGCAGTAGCATAATTGGATCCTGAAGCAATGGCAGGAGGTACCTATGGAAATGACTTGGAAGGGGAGGCCTCACAACTTATAACCACACACTCGAGGCAGAATAGGAATGCAGGGTATCTTGACCTCAGTCTTGGAGGAGATGCCGTATTTTGAGGCAAGTGTTGGGGCTCACAAGTGAGTTGTGCCCTGGCCTAAGGCAATTCATAGTACAGTGATACCTCAGGTTACATACGCTTCAGGTTACATGCACTTCAGGTTAAAGACTCCACTAACCCAGAAATAATGCTTCAGGTTAAGAACTTTGCTTCAGGATGAGAACAGAAATCGTGCTCTGGCGGCGCGGCGGCAGCGGGAGGCCCCATAGCTAAAGTGGTGCTTCAGGTTAAGAACAGTTCAGGTTAAGAACAGTTTCAGGTTAAGAACGGACCTCCAGAATGAATTAAGTACTTAACCCGAGGTACCACTGTAGTGTCATTGCCACTGTCTTTGTTTCTTATTGCCTGGGATGTTTTGCTTTGTTTCTGAAGGCAAATAAAAACAGAGGTGATCAGGTGCAAAGAATGACAGAGCACAAGAGCCCTGTGGGACCAGACCTAAGCCCTGTCTAGCTCAGCATCCTGTTTTCTGCAATGGGCAGCCAGATGCTTCTGGGAAGGCCACAAGCGAAATGCGAGGGCACAATCCCTCCCAACTCTCCTACTCTTGTTTCCCAGCAATTGGCATTCAAAGCATTTCCCTCTGATCCTGATTAAGCCTGGTGAACCTGTAATAGCAGTGTTGGAGATGAAATTTTTGCAATGCTGTTTGTCATATAGCGGTATTAAAGATACAGTATCCCGCCTGTTCTCCCTTGTATCTGATCATTGCAGAGAGAAGAGCAGAAAGATGGCCGTGCATCATTTAATATATTAGTGTAAGAGAGGGTACCAAGAGAGAATGTAGTACTTTTTTCATGCAGTGCAAGTTAAACTGTGGAACTCGCAGGAGGCAGTGATGGCCACCAGCTTGGATGGCTTTGAAAGATGATTGTACAAATTCATGGAGAACCAGGTTATGAATGGCTACTCGCCATGATGGCTATGCTCTGCCTCCACAATCAAGGTAGCATGCTTCTGAATACCAGTCCTGCTTGTGGGTTTCCCACAGGCATCAGGTTGGCCACCGTGAGAGTAGGATGCTGGACTAGATGGGCCACTGGCCTGAGATAGGATACTGGGATAAAGGAAGCCCTGTTGGCCCTTTCTCTCTCTAGATGTGAAAACTAAGCTCACTAGTTCCTGGTGTGATTTGATCAATGTCCACCTGTGATTGATGGCGGCTGATGTGCTGACTTGGAGATGGCTTATGAGACAGAGTGTCTCCCATTTACCCTCTTCTTTCTCTTTGTTAGTTCAATGATCAACTTATCAGCCCAAAGCATTTTGTTCATCTGGCTGGCAAATCTACCCTGAAGGACTGGAAGAGAGCCATTCGCCTGGGAGGAATCATGCTGAGGTAATAGCCTTCTGCCACTGTAGCAGCCTTCCACCAAAAGCATAATTTTCTGTGCAGTATTCCTCCCGCCCCCATTTAAGTTCCCATCTTTCATTTGTTGGTTAAAAGTGGTGCTGTGGGTTTGGCATGGTGAGATAACAAATGTTTAAGATAGGATTGAATCCTTTTGGCAATTGCATGTTCCCTCAAAGAACGCCGGAAGAGTGTCTTAGGGCAGAAATATGAACAATAAAAATGGAGGGAGTGGCCAATAATTAGCACTTTTTTTTCACAGCATGGGCTGTGTTTGGACATGCAGTCTCTATCAAATGAGCATTTCCTCTGACCATGATACCCTGGACTTGATGTCTACTGAGATTCCAAATACCTTGGCTTCAGTAATGGAACAAAGAGCAATCGCTCCATGGCAGCCCCCCCCCACTAGACTAAATCTGGGGTTGATAACAGTGTCTGGATCAGGATATCAAGGGTACTGTTGCTGCCAAGTCCTTCCTACTGACAGCTGACTTGACGGCAGTGTCCCCTGCCACAAAAGGGGGGGTGTTCATGGGGTTGCCATTTTTTCTCACCAATGCCAGTGGTAATCCTGGGTTGGCTTGCTTTGGTGATGAGTCAGAAAGCAGCTGAGTCCCAGAAACAGTCCTTCCTGGACTAAATGTGTGTGTGGAGCACATAACCATATTAGAGCTTTACCTTTACCTTTTTATTAGAGCTTTTGCTATGGGGTTGTCCCCACAAAATCTGAATTCTTCAACTTTTATAAATCACAGTTATATACCCTGAAAGGTGGGATAAATATCTATTTGAGAAATAAATACATAACTCTTGCAAATTTGTGATTTGTTTAGTCTGTTTCTTGCAGTTATAAAAGAGGGCAAAGAGCTATGATGGGCACAGAAAGGTCTGCTCAGCTTCCCGATTGGCTTCTGAGATTTTGCCCACAAACTTTTCTAACCTTTCTTTGCTAATTAATTAATTGCATGTATATACCACCTTTCCTTCAAGGTCTGCAAGGTACTGTACTTGCTTTTCCACCTCCTCTTATCTGTACAACAACCCTGTGAAGTAGGTTAAGCTGAGACAGTGACTAGCCCAGGGTCACCCATGACTGAGTGGGGATTTGAACCCTGGTCTCTCAGGTCCTAGTCTGATGCTCTAACCAATACACCACATTGGCAAAAATTACACCAGGTAAAATTTACAAGAAAGAAGCATGCTGAGCAATGCATCTGATACCAAGTTCTGGCATTGTTCTGTGTGATTGCAAAAGTGCCCAGTACCACAGGGCCCTGAGTGCCTCTAAAAATGCACCATGCCAAAAATGCTTCATCTTTTTGCCTTGAGGACTTCAGGCAAGAATCCAAACAGAAGGTTCATTTCCCACGATCTCTTCTCCCCCCCCCCCATTCTCTTTGCAGAAAGATGATGGATTCTGGGCAAATTGACTTCTACCAGCATGACAAGGTTTGCACAAACACCTGTCGCAGCACCAAGTTTGACCTCCTGATCAGCAGTGCCAGGGCACCGGTGCCAGGGCAGCAAAGCCTGGTACAGACTCCCACCTCCGCTGACGGTAGGGAACAGGTGAACAGGAGTAGAATTCATCCCTGCCATGGGGCACTGCTGTCTACCATTTCCCTTTCATCCTGTCTTCTCTCTTTTTTTTTTATATATAATTTTTTATTGAGTTTTTTTCATACAAATGCATATTTAACAAACAAAATAGGTTTCATAACATCCTTTCATTCTATTGTGGACTCCCTCACGTCTCCCGCTTCCACTTTCATCATTACAAACAAATTTTTCCAAGCAAATTATCATCTTGTTTATGATCTTAAATCCAATATTTAGGTTAAACTCAAATATAAAATTGTAATTTAATGGTAGACAGTTATTTCTACTCTGACTTCCTTGTTAAGATTCAACCAAATTACAATACTTTTGTAAATAAATCTTGAATTTCTTCCAGTCTTCTTCAACCCTCTCCTCTCCCAGGTCACGGATTCTGCCCGTCATCTCAGCTAATTGCATATAGTCCATCAGCTGCATCTGCCATTCTTCCAGTGTGGGTAGATCTTGGGTTTTCCAGTTCTTAGCAATAAGTATCCTTGCCGCCGTTGTAGCATACATAAAAAATGTTCTGTCCTTCTTTAACACGTTCTGGCCGACCATGCCCAGAAGGAAGGCCTCTGGTTTCTTGGTGAAGGTATACTTAAACACCTTTTTTAACTCATTATATATCATTTCCCAGAAGGCCTTCACTCTAGGACAGGTCCACCAGAGGTGAAAGAATGTTCCTTCATTTTCCTTACATTTCCAACATTTATTATCAGACGAATGGTATATTTTAGCCAATTTCACTGGGGTCATGTACCATCTATATATCATTTTCATTACATTTTCCTTCAGAGCATTACATGCTGTGAAGTTCAGCCCAGTGGTCCATAACCTTTCCCAGTCCTCAAACATAATGTTGTGCCCAATATCCTGGGCCCACTTTATCATAGCCGATTTAACCATTTCGTCTTGTGTGTTCCATTTCAGCAGCAAGTTATACATTTTTGAAAGTACCTTGGTCTTAGGTTCTAACAATTCTGTTTCCAATTTCGATTTCTCCACCTGGAATCCTAACTTTTTATCATTCTTAAACACTTCTTTAATCTGAGCATAGTGTAACCAGTCTCGCACTTTATCTTTCATTTTCTCTAAACTCTGCAGTTTCCAATTGTCTCCATCTCTTTCTAGTATTTCCCAATATTTTGGCCAATTGGCCTCCATATTAGGTCTTTTTCGGGCCTTAGCCTCCAAGGGTGACAGCCACCTCGGTGTTTTGTTCTCTAATAAGTCTTTGTATCTTGTCCAGACATTAAATATTGCTTTTCTGACAATATGGTTCTTAAAGACCTTGTTAATCTTAACCTTATCATACCATAAGTATGCATGCCATCCAAATGCATTGTTAAAACCTTCCAAATCCAGCACGTCCGTGTCCTCAAGAAGTAGCCAATCTTTTAGCCAGCAGAAAGCTGCGGCTTCATAGTACAACTTTAAGTCTGGCAGGGCAAAGCCCCCTCTTTCTTTTGCGTCCGTTAGTATCTTAAACTTAATTCTGGGCTTTTTGCCCTGCCAGACAAATTTAGAAATATCTTTCTGCCACTTCCGGAAGCACTCCGTTTTATCTACAATCTGCAATGTCTGAAACAAAAACAACATTTTTGGCAATACATTCATCTTGATAGCAGCTATTCGACCTAACAATGAAAGTTTTAATTTTGACCAGCTATCCAAGTCTCTCTTAATTTCAGACCAACATTTTTCATAGTTATCTTTAAACAGACTCAGATTTTTTGCTGTTATGTTTACCCCTAGGTATTTGACTTTCTTAACCACAGTTAACTCTGTCTCTCTCTGAAACCGTTCCGACTCAATATCTGTCAAGTTTTTTCCCAACACCTTAGTTTTTTGCTTATTTAGTTTAAATCCCGCCACCCGACCAAAGTCTTGAATTAGTTGTAGTACTCTTTTCGTACTAGATTCTGGCTCCTGTAATGTCAAAACTAAGTCATCTGCAAACGCTTTAAGTTTATATTGTTTCGCTCCGACCCGTATCCCTTCCACCAACCTGTCCCCTCTAATCATGTTCAAGAGCACTTCCAGGACCGAAATAAATAATAACGGGGAGATCGGACAGCCTTGTCGTGTTCCTTTTTCAATTTTAAACTCTTCTGTAACCACATTGTTAACTATCAATTTAGCCTTTTGTTCTGAATATATTGCATCAATCCCATTCTCAAATCCCCGGCCCACTCCCATTCCTTTTAAATTCCCCTTCATAAACTTCCAGGATATATTGTCAAAGGCCTTCTCCGCATCTATGAAAATTAAAACAGCTTTAGTATTTATGTCTGTTTGTAGAAGCTCCAATATATCTATAATGTTCCTTGTATCCTGTCTTCTCTTAATGAGCTAACGCTAAAACAGTTTTCTTCCTACTCCCTTTCCCCATGAGATTTACTTTGCCTGGGAGGGACCCCAGTGACAGAACAGTAAAGTGGAAATAGGGCGAAAGTAGTAGACCTTCTGAATTTCCTATCCTTGGGGAAATCATAATGATTTATCTGTTGAGGCCCTACCCCCCCGCCTGCTCTACCCACTGCTGGATCTCTCTGTTTTTAATGAATTCTGAACTGTTTTTCTCTTTCTTTGAGAAACAGTTGACAAATGAATGGGAATTTCTATGGTTCCAGGAAACAATTTTTAAGTGTATAGACAACTGAGAACCTTCTTCTCAGTGTGCTGAATCCTCCCCCTTATTTTTGGTTCTTAAAAATGTGCAGAATGGTGTATTTTACAGCTAAACCATTCAGGCTTTCTTCTGGCAAATTCATACTCTCTGGAGCCTTACCACTATTCATGCTACAGGTGGCAACAATTGCAGCTTCAAAAAGAAAGGAAGGAAAAAGGGTTGTTGTTTTTTAGAGTGCCACGTACAGTACATGGCATGAGTTCCTTTGTAATACAAATTCTAAGAAAGGGTTTTTTCATTTAATTTGCATTCCTTATTTCATACGAACAGGATTATGATATTTCGCCAACCTTTTAGTCAACTTTTAGTCATGCTAGTGAGAGAAACTTTTCCATTTCCTCTTTTTTCCATTTTTTTTTATTTATTTTTTTGCTGCAGTTAGAAGATTAGCTTCAAAGTCTTTATCTGTGGGTGGAACTGAAGCTTTTAAAAAATGCATTAAATCAATCTGATCCTGATTTAGTCCGCAGCTGGTACATTTTATGCACAGTACCTGGGTTTATTCATTTTGCATCAAAAAAATTAAAAAAGAAATGTTTTCACCAACATAGCCCAAATGCTGTGCCAGTACAAGCTAATTTTTAAAAATAAATCATGCAAATTTGCTTGTAATTCCATATATTTGCTTAATTTACTTTGCTTCTCCTAGTTGTAAAAAGGAGCAAAATGCCAAGCAGAGCAGTGAAGCCCTACCCCTGACCACTGGACATCCTGTTTGGATTACCTGCTGGCTTCTGAAATGTCACCGAATGTTGCCCACACACTTACAAGTGCATCGATATGGACTAGAATCTTGCAAGAAAGAAAGAAAGAAAGATTAGATTCTCAGCATGCAGAACAATTTGCCCAATACTAAATCATGCCATTGTGTTGTGCAGTTGCAAAATGGCACATTACTCATGCCCCTGAGTGTATACCAAAAATGTGAATTGTCTTTCACTTCCACCAAATGTGTAAAATAAAATAAGAATAAGAATAATCAGCTGTCCTGTGATTACATTTCAAACATTTAGCTTGTTTTGCCTATGTGGAGTCAAATACCTTGGTTCCTTTTGAAATGTATTTATTTCATTTTGACTTGTAGCTCATCTCATCTCAAAGGCTTGGGATGGGTAAGAAACAGTATGTTAATCATAAAGCCCCAGTTGCCAACCTTTAAACCCATGTCTCTCAAATTCAGACATTACCATAAAACTGTGCCCAAGCCACTTAATATAAGTCTGTAGGCATTACACACACATACACACAAATATTTGACTATTTTTCTTATCATAATCCTCCATTGCTTGATGAGCACATACAAGTTATTTATGCATTTACTGAATTTGTGTACCATCCTTCATCTGTGGACAGTTCACAACGTAAAAATATAAAATACGTAATAAAAACAAGAACAAAACCAAAACAAACCCATAACATCTCACTCCAGCTGTACCTGAGAATCTACTATTTGTTGAAATTCCTTCTGTTCCCATAGATTTACTTTTTCCTTTACACTTTTTGTTAATCCAGTGCCTTGCTCGTTGATGGTGGTGCAACTGAGATCTTGATCCTATTGCATTTTGGGACGTTAGAGCACATCATGGTCCCTTCCTTCCATGAATCTGGTTGACCATGGCCTGGGCCAATAAGTGAGCCTTGCCTTCTGTCATCTTTGTCTCATCTCAAGGCCAGAGATAGATGGTTCCTTCTTCCAGTTGGATAGGGGAAACACATGTAAAATCACACATGCATAGGTCACCTCCTGGACTATATGTGAAATATTGGCTTGTGCAGCTCAGGCCTGTACATGACAGTTATACGCATGTAGGTCACGTGAAAAAATTATGCCCATGCATAAGAACATCGAAGAGCTTGCAGGCAGAGAGGTGTGCTCAGTGAGCATGGGAATATGATCTGGCTTCCCTCATTACACTGTTGCTTCTGGATAAGTTTGTTTCCCCCCCTTAACCAGCCCATTATGGCTTCCACATGGAAACTCCCCCCCCCCCAATTGTTTACCCAAAGTGGACATAGTTTAAAAGACAATTACACCCGCTCAGTATCTGCATGGCTGATGCTTGGAATATACAACAAGGGTATTGTGGTTTTGTCAGCTGCTGTCGTTATTGGTCTTTAAACTGGCCCTTGGTTTTTTACTTTGCTTAGTTCAATCCATGTATTACGAATCAGGGTGGTCGTGTGTGTGTGTGTGTAGGGGGAAGCTACAGTGACAGCCTGGGCAGTGAAGCATCTTCAATTGTATACTCCCTTCTGCAGGAAGCATCACTCAAATTACAGTGTCTGAGGAGAGTGTGGAGGAAGGGATTGAATGGAACCGTGCTCTGACAGCAGCAGTCACCATGGCAACTGAGGAGGGAATCAAGAAGGACCCAGAGGAGATTTCAGGTATGTCTCTGCTGTTTGCCTGAACGGCTTAGCAGCCCACCTGCCTGGCTCCCCCTCCCCACCTTCAGGCAGCAAAATGCTGCAAAGAGCTATGTTTGTAATTTTATTTATTTAAAACATATCTCACCTTTTCTCCAGAGAAATCAAGGTGACTAGCAATAAATTTTATAAAACCATAAATTAACAAATTCAAAACCACTTTTTTACAACTGAACACTAAAACACAAAGTTGATATTAGAGATTTATTTATTTTTTTGCAAGAGGGCAGGACATTTCACCCATGTTTTAAAAATCGAACTTGCATGTAAAACTCCACACTTCAAAACCCATGCGGCTCCCCCCCCATATTCAACATTTGAATTTCCAAAATTCTGATTTGAATATTGAGTTGTTAAGTGAGTTTTTCGCAGGTGGGGTTGATGGATAGGATGGTGAGCTGTGTGAGATCGTTTTATAGTAAACATCGAGAGGGGGGTTTTTTGGAAGGGAAGAAGTGGGGTTAGCAGAGAGCTGACCTGAAGATCATTTTCATGGCCGTAGATCAGGGATGGAGAACCCACGGCCCTCCAGATGGTCCTGGATTCCAGCCCCAGCCAATGTGGCCAGTGGTCAAGCATGATGGGAATTGTAGTCCAGGAACATCTGGAAGGCCAAAGATCCCCCAAACCTGTTGTAGATGGAGACACATCAGCTGTCGGCTAGAGGCGGCTTTGGATACTACAGTGGTACCTCGGGTTACATACGCTTCAGATTACATACGCTTCAGGTTACAGACTCCGCTAATCCAGAAATATTACCTCAGGTTAAGAACTTTGCTTTAGGATGAGAACATAAATCGTGCTCCGGCAGTGCAGCAGCAGTGGGAGGCCCCATTAGCTAAAGTGGTGCTTCAGGTTAAGAACAGTTTCAGGTTAAGAACGGACCTCCGGAACAAATTAAGTACTTAACCCGAGGTACCACTGTATTTCAATTATTGGCTGGTTCATACAGGCATGCACATTGCTCACCATTGCCTCCTTGCTTGATGGCTTGTACCTAAATGTGTGAACTGCCTGAAGTACTGAGTTTGAAAAATCTGCCCCCCTCCCCTTTTGGAAACTGAGGCGCCATATGCTAATTGGTGCTAAAATTTGGAAAGCTCTGCTTTCGATCTTGGTGACTGTTTAATTGTGCAAATCATCAGTTGTTGTTTTTTTAGTCCTCTCTGGCTCCTCCTCCTAACAGCTAGTATTCAGTAGCATACTGGCTCTGCAACTGGAGGCGCCATTGACAGTCTTATCCTCCATGAATTTCTTTAATCCAGGCTGGAGGTCCAAAACAACAGGCTGGTCTAATACTGCCAAGTCCAGCACAGTCCATGCGTAATGCCCTGTGATTTGGTATTTTTAAAAATATCCAACGCCTCCGCCACAAGGATGGCTTCATTTGTCTTATTTAGAACATACTGTTCAAGCTACAAAAAGAACCCAGATTTGCATATATTGCTTTATGTGAAATATATGCTGCTTTTCAACCTGACAGTGTGTCCAAGATGGGTGAGAATTAAAGAAAAAGGACACACAGCAAGATGAACAGATTTTGGGAGACTGGTGAAGACACATGGGAGGAATGCAGATGTAAAATGCCCACTTCCAAGTGTTCAGATATTAATGCTGCTGCTTTAGCTGCTACAATTGCTGTTCTTTAAAGGCTTTGCAATGATTTGGGGGCATGGTGTGATGGGATGTAAAACAAACTTCTAGAAGTCATGAAATGTAGCTTTTATAGCAATATGGAATTCCCTAGTACTGCTCTCTGTATTCAGAGTTGAATTTGACTATTATTTTTTGCCGGGTGAGGGCCCTGATGGCTAGTTTTACAGCACAGTTCTATGCAAGCCTATTCATGACTAAGCCCCATTAAATTTAGCAGCACGTGCTTCCATGGAAATGTGTGCAGCTTTGCAGCCTTAGAAGCCAGTTTCCAGAGATGCCTCCTGCTATACAACGTTTTGCTGGTCTTGGCATGATTGCCAGTATAGCTTTGCAGTGCAATTGCCAACTGATCCTTCCTTCCAAATCTTTCTCTTCCCTTGTGCCAGAGGACACACTGATGTTCTGGAAAGGAATCGCTGATGTGGGGTTGATGGAAGAAGTTGTCTGCAACATTCAGAAGGAGATAGAAGAGGTGCTGAGAGGTGTTCAGGAGAGGCTTGGCCAGTCACCCTTCCAGGTTACCGGTGGGTAGGAGGTCAGCAGTTTCCATGTCAATATGAAATGACTACCAGTGGGATAGACTTTCATGCTCTTTTTATCTTTGTGACGTGTAGCTGTGCACTGTATTTAATAAGTCAGATTATAATCCTCCCTTCAGTAACAGGACTCCCAGGGCGGTGTATGGTTTGAAACTTAAGAATGAGTTTTATTCAGCTGAGTTCCACTCACAGTACATTCATTTAAGTTAGTCATACCTATTCATTTCAGTGAGTTTGTTCTGAGTATGATTATCATTCCATACAACCCTTGAAAATTGCAGAAGCCACAGCTAAACTCACTAAAATCCAGAATGGCTGTAAAACAATACTAATGTTGCGATCCCATAAACCACCCTAGTGGGGAACTGAATGGGGCTTAGTTCTTGGCAGACATGCATAGTACTGTGTTGTTACCAGCCATAAAACATGTTGGAATGGTCAAGCAAATAAAAGTAAATACAGTCTTCACCTTATGCCAAAAACACATCAACATCAATGCCAAGCAAGCTTATCTGGGAAGTACCATGACCAGGTACTGACCACTTGGGATGGGGAAAATAATTACTTTAGAATATTTATGTTTGTCTTTTCAACAAAAAAAGTTCTCTCAAGTGGTTTCTATAGTAAAACAGGGCAACAAGCGAAAACATTCTGTTTCCTAAACCATTTCCCCCCTAAAGCTACTAGAATACTCTATGCAGTTCATAAGAGTCTTGATGGCGGAATCGGGAAAGTGGGCATAAGCAGCTCTTGGCTTTCAGACCTCTTGGTGAAGGCCATTGGAGGTTTGGGGGTCAGTGATGTAAAAGTCCTTTCTCTGTCCTTCTAGTTGCTGTGGTTGCCTTTTCAGGGCTACATTAGCCATAAGAGAAAAGTCTCCAGTACAATACAGTAATCAGTTGGCTTGATGGATTATTGTGTTTTATCCTACTCTTCCATAAGGGAGCTCAGGGTGGCATACATGTTTCTCCTGCTTCTGTTTTATCCTTGCAACGCGCTAGGTTAGACACACACAGAAAGAGAGTGTGTATGCTAAATGTAACTGATTTCTTTGTCACTAACACAAAGCATGCGAACCAGCATGCATAAAAATGTAACATGGGGATTTGCTTTGAGATGCCTGGGTTTTGTTTTGTTTATTATTATTTTAATTAAAATGATTTCTTTCCCCAATGAAACTTCCACAGCAGTTTACATAATAGCAATAAAGTCAATTCAACCAGTCCCTGCCCACAGGTATACAT
This sequence comes from Podarcis melisellensis, assembly GCF_964234715.1. NCBI lineage: Eukaryota > Metazoa > Chordata > Lepidosauria > Squamata > Lacertidae > Podarcis > Podarcis melisellensis. The sequence continues at coordinate 67,590,295 of NC_138540.1, read as the reverse complement.
AACACAAAAGGAAAAAGAGATGAGGAGGGAAGAGAAAACATGCTCTAATTCAATAATAGTTTTTACATTGACCAAATGAAATAGAACAGGAGCTTTTTCGTGCCAACTGATTGTTATAAGGGTACTGCCAGTGGCGTAGCGTGGGTTGTCAGCACCCGGGGCAAGGCAGGTAATTTGTGCCCCCTAACCCATGGATTTGCGCCCCCTAATCCTAACCCCCAGATGTTGCGCCCGGTGCGGCCGGCCCCCCCTGCACCCCCCACGCTACGCCACTGGGTACTGCGCAGGATTTTCTTTTATAGGTTGCAGTTCTAAACTAGGGAGCACAGTGGGAGTTACTTCTGAGTAAATCTATACAGTGGTGCCTTGGTTCTCAAACTCAATCTGCTTTGGAAGTCTGTTCAACTTTGAAAACGTTTGGCTGATTGATTGGCTGATTGGCCCCGGAAACAATGCCAACAGCCAAAACAGATGTTCGGCTTCCGAAAAATATTTGCAAACCAGAACACTTACTTCCGGGTTTGCGGCGTTTGGGAGCCGATTTGTTTGTCAACTAAGCCATTCAGGAACCAAAGTTCCACTGTATCAGATTGTGCTGTAAATGGGCCAGATGTGGATGGGATGCATGGATGGTTGAAATAGCTCTCACTTGCATTTGCACAAGCATGCCACTGACTTGCAGTCACTGGGAAACAACAGTGGGATATACAATTGCCCTCGTATCCCATAGTCATCTGGCTGGCCACTGTGGAAAACAAATTGCTAGAGTAGATAGGCCTTTAGTTGATTCACCAGGACTCTTATGACGCTCTTAAGGAGACTTCTGGCCTAATCCTCAAAGGCCTATTTTCTGCTTTTATTCAAATATCCAAGGATCTCACTGCCAATGTTAAATGCCAGCAGAGATGCTTTGACATCCCAAAGCAACAGTTTTCCATGTGCGGTTCTCGTGAGAGGAACTGTCAAGAGGAACTTTTCATGGCTTTTGATTTTGATTTCCTTCTGATGTAAATCTTGACCCATTGCACTGTATTATTAATATTCAAAATGAAGATGATGTAAACGACCTCTGTACTTCATTCAAGATCACTTGCGTTAGCTGCAGAAGCATTAGGTAATGCAGTACTGGTGAAGAGGTTCAAGCTCTTTGTGATGAGGTGCTCTCTCTCTGTCTGTCTGGATGTTGGATTCTGTTTAGAAAACTAGACAATAACCCATGGAAGTTTTTCTGTAGATGCTGCTGTCCTAAATAATGTTGCTCACACTTTTGGCCTGATGGACACTGTCAAGAGAGTGCTGGACAACAGGAAGAGTCAAACGGAGCAGGGAGAAGAACAGATTCTTTATACTCTGGCAGGTATGTTAATGACTGGGAGCACATTTCTTGGGATGTTCTAAATCTATCATCTCACTGTGCAATAAATGTGCTTTTGTTGTTCATTTTGCCTCACAGCCTAGTCAACTATTCTCAAGACTGCCCTTCTTCTGCTAAAGTGTTCGGATTCCCGTATTCCGTTGATGTCGCCAGTGTTCTCCAATGCTTGTATCGTTTTGTAAACTTGTGTTTTTTCCCCCCTTTTCAAATATTCTGTGAGGACAGTGTGATTCCCTGCTATACAGTTTCGGCCCAGGAGTGCTATTTTTAGCCTTGTCATTTTTAAAAAATAACAGCAACTTGCATTTGCAAGACAGCCCTCTCCTTTCTTCTTGAAGCAATGCCCCAGGAGTCGTTGTAGTGGTAGAAGTAGCCCCCGCTACAGTAAGTTATGGAGCAAGGCTGTAGCCTTTTTCAGGAAGATCCAGGTCTTAGTGGTAGAACACATGTTCTACATGCAAAAAAAAAATTCCCAAGTTCAATCTTTGGCAACTTCGGTAAATGCTCAGGTAGCAGGTGTTGGGAAAGTCACAATGGACAATACTGGGTCAGGTGAACCAATGATCCAACTTTGTATAGGGCAGTTCCGTAGGTCCACAAGGACCCAGGATTTAGGCTTCCTACAGTAAGAGGTCCTGGCAGTGAATTGGCTCAAAATAGTTAACATCTATTGCCATTCTGAGTCCCTCCCTTTCTTACTATATTTCCCACAATCATTTTTTTTTTAATGCAAATAGCAGTCATGGGAAATGCTGAGCAGGGTCTGGACTGTGGGGAGTTTTTAACCATTTCCCCTTTTATGGTTTCTCTCTCTCTCTCTCTCTCTCTCTCTCTCTCTCTCTCTCTCTCTCTCTCTCTCTCATCTTACCTGCTCTTTGCATTTGGAAGAAAGCTCCCTTTGATGCCAATGGTGGCTTCCCTTGCTATTTAAATAGAAGTTAGAGGACTTTTGTTGTTACTGTGACTCCCTTTCCTTGGTCCCTAAAGTCCTGACACAGTAACACCCACACACAGAGAGGATAATATGGGTGGGGTGTTTCCGGCTATCCTACCCCTTGCCTTCAGAAGTTTACAAGCTGCTCTAGGAGAGAGATTGTGAGCAACATCATGGGAGGGGCTTTTCTTAGACCAAGCTCACTTATTATTTTGGCTTTTGGATGTTGTTAATATACTTTTGCTATATTTACAATGCTAAAATGTTGGTGGAGGGTTTGTATGTTGTTATATTTGATTGTCTTGTTGTTGTATCATGTTATTAAAAAATTGTTCCTGTATGGTTTGATTTTGAAATGCGTTCCTGAGCTAATTTGGGCATGGTTTCTTTCCTTCTTTTTTTGTAGAAAAGCGACACACAAATAAAATTACAAACAAAAGAGTACTGGCATTCTTAAAATGTGCATTTTAATTGCATTCATACCTAATTTTTCCATAAGTTAAAGCACTGTTTCTCTACCTAATACCAATGATTATGTTTTGGCATGTGTGCATATGTGTGTTCCACTTCCTTTGATAACTATTGTGTACAGTGACTTTTTAAATTTAAGATTATTGGTAGGGTTAGTATTAGCTGTGTATGGATTTCCATTTCTTGCCAGAAGGTATGAATTGCATACCAATGCTCTGGATTTCTGTACACAAGTATGATAGCCTCATCCCACAGTTTTCTAATGTTTGAGGACACTTTTGATGGTTTAAATACATGTTGTAGGCTTGAATATTTAACACATGATGCATCTTTCATTCGAATAGCTTGTTGCCTGCCCTCCATAGCGTTGTTCTTGGGAGGTTAGTATTTAGCGAGGGAGATTCTTGGCTGTCATTTCCCCCCTCCCACCCCCTTCCCATTTTTGTTCCCTGAAAGAATTGGATTTGTCTGCAGAGACAATCTGTTCCGCCCACCTTTCCATCCTTTTGATGGGGAGCAGCAGAAGTGGCTGAAAACTCTTTCCCTGCCAAGAAGCTGCTTTGCTACTCTTGCGAAAATAATCTGTTTTTCTCACTCCCCCCCTCTATTGGCGCTTTGAGGAGCCCCTGTATTCTTGGCAGCTTCTCAAAGGTTTCTCCCGCTTGACTGTGTAACTTAATTTTTCCTTGCAGACCTGGACCGCCAGCTGGAGGAGCAGAAGAAGTTTGCCAGGGATCAGAAACTAAAGTCCCAGACTGTTCAGAACGTGGTCCTCATGCCCGTCAGCACTCCCAAGCCGCCTAAGAGGCCCCGGCTGCAGCGTCCAGCCTCGGCCACCGTCCTGAGCCCTTCCGCCCCCATCCAGCAGCCTCAGTTCACAGTGATTTCGCCCATCACCATTGCACCCATGGGGCAGCAGTTCTCTGTGAGCAACATTCCAATGGCAACCATCAGCCAGGGCTCCAGCCCAGTGACTGTCCATACTTTGCCATCAGGCTCACAGTTGTTCCGCTACGCCACGATGGTCTCTTCCTCCAAGACCAGCTCCTCCGACACGGTGACCCTTCACCCGTCTTCCAGCTTGGCCCTGCTGAGTTCAGCTGCCATGCAGGACAGCAGCACCCTTGCCAATGTGGCCACAGTGGTGAATCCTGTGGAACTGGTGGCCATGGAGTCTGGCCTGACCTCTACTCTCCAGGCTGTCGAGGGCACTTCAGACGAAGGACAGACCATCATAGAAATAGACCCGGCACCTGATCCGGAAGCTGAGTCGGAGGAATCCGGGGCTAAAGCTGTGATTCTGGGAACAGAACTGAGGACTGAGGAGAAGGTGGTGGCTGAGGTCGATGAGCACCAGCATCAGGTCCACAACGTAGAGATTGTGGTCTTGGAGGACTAGCCAAGAAGCCAGATTGTAATGTTGCTTTGGGGTTCATCGATTGCTTATTTGTTTTTTCTTTCCTTTTTTTACAGCCTTTCAGGTAAGTTCCCATAGGATATTAAAGGAAAACAAAGATTTTCACATGGGAGAGAGCAGCGTCCATTTTTACTGAAGGGGGAAGGGAAAGGAAACATATTATCCTGCCTAATCCTAAGCACTCCCACAGAAGGGAAACAAGCCCCTGCAGTTACCAAGATCGCACAGCGTGTGATTACAGCCCATAGACCCAGTTTTGGAAAAGACACTTTGTCTACACCTTGTTTACACTTCAGTTGTTTTGTCTTAGAAATTAATGGAGCCGGGTACCCGAAATGCATCTGACTAATGGATGAGAGTGATTGTGGGGAAATGGGATCCTTACTTATTCCTCAGCTCTCAACCACCATAAGAAATTACGTTCTGTGTTACCTTATCAACTGTGCTAGACTTTTGATTTTTGCAGAGAGGGGGAGAAAAAGAAATTGCAACCCCCCCCCACTTCATCCCGATTTGAGAGACCACAGTCCCCTTCACTCAGATGCTGACGTTTTTTGTTTAATTGTCTTCAACTTTCTGCAGCAGCTCACACCCTTGAACTGTTTTTGCCCTTTTGTGGCTCTTAGAACTGGATTCTCAGCTCTCCCTTTTCAAACCTTGCACGCACATGCACACATACACACAAATCAGACATAGCACCCAAGCACCACCTGCCCTTTTGAGTATTGGATTGTCGTCCTGGATGTATCAAATGTGGGTTGTGCTGTTGCTGTGGGCTCAGCAGGCCAAGTATACCTGCTGCTTACTCTGCATGCTGGGAACATACCAAGCTTACTAGATAAATATATATATATACGTGTGTGTGTGTGTGTGTGTGTGTGTGTATGCATGTTTGGTGTTCCTAACACTTTGAGAAATAGGTCAACAGAATTCTAGCCTGGCACATCACTTCAGCAATGTGACTGCCTGGTCTCTCCCTCCCTCTCTCTTGTTTCCTTAAGGAAAGGGGAAGGAGTGAAAAGGGATTTCCTCCCCCCCCCCTTCCCACTTGGTTCATTTCTTAAAAATTGGAAAAATGAGAAGACTTTGGGGGAATCTGACAGAAATTTCTAAAGCCAGCAGTAAGAATACAATACTTTGGGGCATGGGTGGAGTGCCATTTGTTTTTTTGTTTGTTCATTTTTTGCATTAAAAATTAAAACAGAAACCAAAGGCTAACTGGATTATTATGGTTATATCAGGTTCTTCCTTTCTCACCCATTTATCATAGAGCAACCCCATGGAGTAGATTAGGCTGCGGGTATAACTCTCCCAAGATCACTCAGTGCCTTCAATTGAGTGTGGGGCTATCCTATTCTAACCATGACACCATACTGATACTCAGTTAATGGATATGTAGACTGGGTTGTATCCAGTGCTGTTTTTCTAGAAAAAGAGGTGCCGGAAAACACCATGAACACCTCCCTCATTCTCCTGGAATGGAGGTGGCTCCTACCTGAGAGGTGCTGGAACTGAGTTCTGGATGGGAAAAAAAGCCTTGGTTGTATCCAACTAAGCTCGGATCAGAGTAGACCCGTTGTGCCTGTTGATTTCTGTAGCTCTATTCTGATTGGGACTTAACATTGGAGACACCACACTGTTTATGAAACACTTCCAATTGGACTGGCAATGCCATGTCCTTCCCTTCACCTCTGCAGTCAGAGGGCAACTATTACCTCTCCATGTTAAAGATTGGCTTGCCTAAGGCCACCGTATAAGCTCACGGCAGGCAGGCGTGATATTCATGCTGATTTGCAGCTCCACCTCTTAGACATGCACCATGGCAACTTTCTGTAGTTCCTGCTGCACAAGCGCAACTTGGGTCAGCTATCCACAGCTAATCTCAGTTTGCTTTTGCACTCAATTGTGAATGGCTATCCAGTGTTAAATAGACACATACAACTTATAACCCCTTTTCTGGAGGTGCCTGATTTTTCCCCCATTGGTACATGGAATTGTTGATTCACAGTTCCACTGGGCATGTGGGCGTCTCCAAGGGTGTACGAGGGCACAGTTGGATCTACTGGATTTCTGAACCCCAATTAACAATGTCAACAAGAGCATTACTCCCCTAAAATGTACTGCTGAAATGAATTCAGAGTGGATTTTGTGTGTGTCAAGAGTACTGTGATCTCACTTCAGTTCAGGGATTCAGAAGAGAGTTCTGGGTTCTGAATTATTTAATTCATAGTTACAGATAGGTAGCCGTGTTGGTCTGCCATAGTCAAAACAAAAAAAAATCTAACTAAGTTAGTTCTTGGTGTGAGCTTTCGTGTGCATGCACTTCATCTGAAGAAGTGTGCATGCACACGAAAGCTCATACCAAGAACTAACTTAGTTGGTCTTTAAGGTGCTACTGGAAGGAATTTTGTTTTTGTTTTAATTCATAGTGTGTGTCTTTGTGTGTGTGTGTCCTGGCTCCAGTTGTTAATTTTAGAGTTCTGATAACAAAGTAGATTCTGCATGTCTCAGGTCTTGCCAACCCTGTCATAGGGGTCACTTCAAACAAGAGGTTTAAAGTATGCACCTTAAAAAACGTTGAAATGCAAACATATTATCGTCTGGGTGTGCTTGCCAGTGCATTTGCATCATGTGTGAAGTTACCTTAGAAATGGACCTATGGGTTTCATGCCTGCCAAATGAAGAGCGATAGGTTCTTGATCAACTGTTACATCTGTTTCCTTGCAATTTCTCAGAACACTTCTGAGAAAGAGAAAAGACAGTTTTTATCTCATTCATCCTCACAACGATCTGGTGTGGGAGGCTGTGTTGAGTGATGGCATTTTGTACAAGGCAAGCTTGTGTTTATTGCTGAGGGAGGTTGGGAGGAGACTGCTGTGAAGGGCAATGCTGGGGCTCCCAAAGTTGCCACCATTAGATTGTAGACAACCACAGTCAGATTGCTATCTCTAGCGATTCTGGTTTGAGAACCTTCAAATCTTTAAATGCATTTATTATCATTGTTTATTTCCTTCCTGGGGTAATGTACACTAACAGTCAATATTCTGTGGCTGCAGAGCGTGATGGTGAGGGTGGCTATAATTAATTTGATTTCTTATCCTGACCTTCACCACAGGGTCTCAGGGAGGGATGCCACAGTTTAAAACTGAGTAGCAAAAGCAGTTTAGGACAAATTACAGTCACAGGAATAGGGTGGGCCATGGAAAAAATATCTTGGGTATGAAGGCCAGGGTAAAAAGAGGTGTGTCTTCAGCATACAATGGGGAACTATGTAATGAAGGTACCAGGCACACCTCTGTGGGGAGGGAATTTCACAACCTAGGAGTTGCTACAGAAAATGTCCACTTCCCAGCATCTTCCTCAACCTCTGAGGGTGGTGGAACTTGTGCCAGTTTAAACACCTGAGAAGGTCTGCAGGGATGGGGACGGTCTTTCAGATATTTGGGGCCTAAGTCCTAGAGTACAGGGGCTCCCAGTCTGTGGTCCACAGAGCAGTAGTGGTCCTCAGGGCTCATTCAGGTGGTCTGTGGCACGTCCCCATTAAATATTCATATTGATTTTTAATTGCATTTTTATTGCTTCTTTTATTTCTCATACTGTATTGTATTTTATTGTGGCTGCAATATGAATTCTGTGGAATTCAAACTGTAAACTCAGTAAGATACATACAATATAAGAAATAAAAAGCAATAAAAGTACAATTAAAAACTATACATCATCTAGCCCAGCTCATTACAACTGCTACAACATGCAGAAAAATCATTAAGTGGTCTGCCAAGACCCTTAGCAATTTCTAAGTGGTCCATGGCGGGAGGAGTTTGGGAGCCACTGGTTTCAGGCTTTAAACACTAATGGGAGCACCTTGAATTGGGCCGGAAATGAATTGGCAACCCATGCAGCTGTTTTAAAACAGGGCCTATAAAACATGAATTATTCCTCACTGGACTTCTTTTGTTTGTTTGTATGGAGTGGTTTGTCTGTGTTATGAGAAAAAAAACTGCTCCTTTTCCCTTATGGGGTACCCAAGAGCCCATATAGAGTCCTTTTGTAGGTTCTCTTATCGGTACGAGAAAACATATACCAACCAGAAAATGTTGAGAAGCAAAGCAGCTGATCTTTATTAAAGCTGTTACAACAGGGTGCTCCCCCCCCAAACATAACTTGTTGTTTAGTCATTTAGTCGTGTCCAACTCTTCGTGACCCCATGGCCAGAGCACGCCAGGCACTTCTGTCTTCCACTGCCTCCCGCAGTTATGATAACTACTCAGTTCCTAAATCCAGATCACAGGTCACAGGCTCACACCCTATTCATATCTTAAATGAGGCCTTAAGACAGGATTTGTGAAAGAGACAATGAGGAGATTTCCCATTTCCTTCAACCTTGCAGAGAAATATTTGAGGTCATTTTGGGAGAGAAAATGGTTTCAGGACTTTTCTTTGGGTTTGACATGTGGTTTACATACAGTGGTACCTCGCAAGATGAAATTAATTCATTCTGCGAGTTTTTTCGTTTTGCGAATTTTTCGTCTTGCGAAGCACGGATTCCCATAGGAATGCATTGAAAATCAAAAGGAAATCAACTTGCAAGACGTTTTCGTCTTGCAAAGCAAGCCCATAGGGAAATTCGTCTTGCGAATCAACTCAAAAAATGAAAAACTCTTTCGTCTTGCGAGTTTTTCATCTTACGAGGCATTCGTCTTGTGAGGTACCACTGTATTTGTATGTGTTTGCTTGGTACATTTATGAACATCTATTTTGTATTCATAAGACCTTAAAATTCTTATAACATCCATTTAGGGCTGCATTCAGACAGCACTTTATTCTGTTTCCCCAAAGTTTCCTTACCTGATAATTTCCAAGGTTTATGTGGTATTTCACAAGATGTAAAAGTTACTTCTGGAAAACTAACAGAAGCTTAGTGCTCATATCCATGTTAATTTGCTTCAGGAAAAGAAAAATCTGTTTGCAACACCCATTGACCTGTAAAATCACAGGAGTTTGCATTGTAATTTCCTGTGAGGGAATTTGGGGCAGCATCCCAATTTTATGACTCTGGAGAAAAGCCTAGGCTCCAGTTGCAAACTGCTGTGCACGATGTCACCTGCATCTGCTAGGGCCTTAAACTATATACATGGGCAAAGCCAGGATTTTTGGTTGGGGGGGCAGAACTGACTTGATTGGTCAGTTACAGATAGGTAGCCGTGTTGGTCTGCCATAGTCAAAACAAAAAAAAATCCTTCCAGTAGCACCTTAAAGACCAACTAAGTCAGTTCTTGGTATGAGCTTTCGTGTGCATGCACACTTCTTCAGATACACTCAGATACACTTCAGATGTGTATCTGAAGAAGTGTGCATGCACACGAAAGCTCATACCAAGAACTGACTTAGTTGGTCTTTAAGGTGCTACTGGAAGGAATTTTTTTTGTTTTGATTGGTCAGTTAGTTAAGTATTTCTATTTTTTTTACTGCCCCCCGGGTACGCCCATGGCTGTGCGTGTGTGTGTGCGTTTTATTAAAAATATAATAAAAAAGCAGCCAAGGTTGTTAAAGGCATAGGCCCCCTTTCAATAAATTAACAGCCTCCGCCGTCTTCCTTGGCTGCATTTTTTATACATATTATAAAGCTTACAGCACCTTTCCGGAAGGGGGCGCTAGTGACAACTCTCCCTCCTCCTCCTCCATCGCCCCACCCCTTTCCCAGAGCGGTTCAGCACATTTACCCATCATGCTTTTCTCTGCCCCCGCATCTTCCCCTCTCCCCCCCCCCCCCACCAGCGCGGTCTCTCACCGCGCGCTCCCTTTACCGCGTGACACCCAACCCTCGCCGAGTGCGCGCATGCGTGCGCGCGCGGGGGCGGACCATAGAGAGTGGGGGTTGTTGTGGTAGAGGGACGGGGGCTAGAGCGTCGAGGCGAGAAGCGGGCGGAGCCGCGGGCGGGGCGAGCCAGTCAGAGTCCGCCAGGAAGCCGAGAGCGAGCCGCGCGGTGTGTCTCCTCCTCCTCCTCCTCCTCCTCCTCGCTCCCCGGACAAAGCCGCCGCGGTCTCCGCCACCACTACCGCCCCCGCCCCTTCGCTTCCCCCCCGGGCCCCCCCCTCGCCTCACCGGCGCAGCTCACCTCGGAACGAGGCCGCCGCCAGACGCCGCCGCACGGAGCCATGTCGGCCAGCAGCCTCTTGGAGCAGGTAACCGGGGTGGGGGGTGAAACTGGCTGGCGGCGGCGGGGAGCTGGAGGTGCCGCGCTGGGAAAGGCCCCGGCTTCGGGCCTACCGGGCGGCTGTGGTGGTGGGAGCATAAACGGGCAGCGAGGAGGCCCCGCGCGCCCTCCCTCCTCTCCTCGCGTCGCTCCCGTTTCAAACGAACCCCCGCCGTCAAGCAGGGCCCGGCCTTCCTCCCGCCGAAGCCTCCCCGAGTCAGGCGGAGAGGCCTAGGTCTTGCTCTCCGGCTCTTCCCTTCCTTCGCGTCTCCGTCGGACTCGGAGTTCGGGTTCCTCCTCTTTTTGCCTCATCACCTTATGTTTCCCTTTCTTTCTCTTTTTCTCCTCGCCGCCGCCGCCGCCGCTGCAGAGACCTAAGGGCCAAGGCACCAAAGGTGAGTTGAGGGACCAGCCGCCGTGGCGGGACCGGGAGAGATCCATGAGGGGTGGCCGGGGAGGTGGTGTTTTCCTTTTTTTTGGGTGGGGGGGGAGTGTGGGTGGGGGGAAGGTAGCGCGTTTTCCGTTCATGGAGGATAAGGGAGGGACGCCTCCCGTCCCATTTTTCGATCGGACCTCTTGTTTCCTGAAAGGCATGCAGGTGAGGCGAGTTCCTGCCGTGCCGCCGTCTCTCCAGGAAACCGTAGCGTGGGTTGCCGCATGGGCAACACACATACGTATCCGTGTGACTTTTGAGAAATAAAATGAAACAGAACGTGGCAGGGAGGAATGCAGCGTGTTTTCCCGTAAGCAATGATGCCCCCTTGGGGGGAAGAAACTGGAGGAAGTCGTCATTGCCTTACGGTTTAAAACTTCGTTCTAGTTATATGTGTGTGTGTGTGTGTGGTGTAAGGGAATCCCAAATTAGTTGATTGAGATGAGAGTGACGAGTTATCCCTGGTTAAGAGGGAAAGTGTGACGTATTTAATAGGCTCTTTAATTCGGCAGAGCAAGGAGCTGGGTGCTTGGAAATTAACGTTTTGAGCTAATTGCAGAAGTGAGTCATAGTTAAGAGGGTGCAGTGCACATTAAAAGGTGGCAGTGGCCAGTTTATGTTAGTGGACTGAGGGGGTATTGCATGTTCCCATTTTCTCTAGGCTTCACCCACCCTCAAAGCAAAACCAAAAAACAACAACACACAAACACAACAAGTTTTAATAAAAAGATAATGTATGGCTTACTGCTGGGGTAGTAATTGTGGTGCCATCCGGATGTTGTTGGACCCTAATTCTCCAGCATGCATGGGCAGTGGTCAGGTATGATGGGAGTTGTAGTCTAGCAACATCTGGAAACTGCCCCATTGGTTATCCTTGGATTGCAATATGAAGATAACAGCTCAGAAAAGGGCCCTTTGACAGCTTTTTCAGGAGGAGATCCTTTAAGCAAAATTGGTGGCAGTGAATAACTGGAGATTGGTGGTTTGCCTGAATATTCAGGCTACAGGAGAAGGAATGGACTCATTAAGTTTCTACAGATCTTTTAAGGTGAACATAAAGGAGAGAAGCTTTAAAAGGCCATATAAATGAGAATAGTTTGTAATGTTAAAAAAAGTTAAGGGGATCATTTCATGGGTTCCAGTTGCAGAACAAAATTCTGCCAAAGCCTGTACCTGTGTTTCTCCCTGCCTCACTTTGAAATGCTTGTGCGTATGAGATGGGCTGCTCGAAGGGGAAAGTTCCTATTAATGAAGTTGCTCCTTAACTAAGTTTAAATGTAAAGCTAAAAGATGCTTTTTGTGGCTCATGTAGCTGTAAACAGTGTAAAGAGAGTTCAGTTGTGTGTTTGATAATGGCAGCATATACAGGGAGTAATTTGCCCTTTAGTTCCCCAACCTTGACAGTGGAAGGGGACAGAATTGAAACAGAAGGAAAATTGACATATTTCATTTTCTATGTGCAGATATAGGGATCAGGTGGCAAGACTTTCTAGGTCACAGGGTGTGGTTTTTAGACAAGATAGAATAAACTATATTGGTATTGAATAATGCTTGTTATACATTTGTTTTTAGTGCAAAATGGATCGGTGCATCAGAAAGATGGATTAAATGATGATGATATTGAACCTTATTTGAGTCCTCAGGCCAGACCGGTAAGTGATAGAAAACGTACCTATTTGTTTAATGGGTGGGGTGCATTATTAGTAATTGTTTCCTTTTCTGCTATCTAGCTTTCAGGATGCCTTTTGGGCTTGACATTGTACAGTTAACTAACGGCTGACTGAATTGGCAATGCTATATAGATACTCATATGTAACTTATATGGAAATATGCAGTGCACTGTGCTGGAAGCATGTGGTAACAACTGAGTGTTAGCTGAACAATGCTTATAAATGTTGCAAACCTAGCATTAAGTAAATATTCCCCCCCCCCAACTCCTCACCCAGTTCTCCTTAACATGGGACCCGGTGCAAACGTCTTTCAGCTTCCTAAAGGAAGTGTAGACTACATATAAACTTCTATCTCTGTTTTTATCTGTATAAATTGTTTAAGCCTCTTTAGTGGACCAAGGCCACAATCCTCAGCACACTTACATCCTAAATTCTGTGCTTGAAATTCTGCAATTAGCTAAACTGTAAAAGTGCCATTGATTTCACTGGGACTTGCTTTGAAGTAAATGTGCTTAGACTTGTAGAATAAATCAGAGTACAGAATGACTTAGTTCTAGGAGATTTCATTTAGAACACTTACCTTTTTGATCTTCACCAGCAGTTTAATTGTGTGTGAAAGGAGGGGTGCTTCTACTTTTGTTAGATTCAGTCTTCTGATTTAGATGAGAGCTAAAAGTTTCATTTTGACTACTTAAAGACAGCCGTTATTCTCCCTACTTCTGGAAGGTGTTTAGGTTCACACTGTGGCTGGGATCTGCTGGGAGAGAATTCCATCATTGTCCAATAATACATTACCGCATGCCATAGTGTATTCTAGTGCACATTTAGCACGATCACGTAGACATATCTAGTCAGTCTTTGAGTTTGTGACAGGATTAAAGTAGCCTCAAGCTGTTCAGTGCTTCCTGGATACATGAGTATCTTGAATTGTTCCCAGAAGACCATTGCCTCTTGAATCATGTTTTAAGGTGTTCCCAATCACTGATGTGTCAAGACTAGCTGTAGGCAGGTAAAAACATTGCAGTAGCATTCAAAAAATATTGCAAAAACATTCAAAGTTGCAAAGGCACAACAGGTGACTTTCAATTCTGAATTGATAAGAAGGGGCAGTTGCCTTTTCTGCTGATAACTTTGTGAAAAGTGTTCATGCCACTGAAGCTACAGCTGTATGAACAGATATAAGAACATTCCATGCATGTAAACCTGAGGAACCCAGGGCAGACCATCCCCCATACATGCTGGATGTTCCTATTTTCCTGCAATCAAAGGTCTGCTACTCATCATTACCTCACTTTTATTGGCTTCAGCTCCAGTTGGCTTGTCTGCATCCCGTTCCCCACTTACCCTGGATATCAAGTAAACTGACTACAGGACCTTGGTCGGATGAAAAGAAAAGAGCTGGGTGTTACCAGCGTACTTATGACACCTCATGCCAGGTCTTCACTTGATCTTGCTTAGTGGCCTTATGTTATATATACATGTTAAATAGTAGAGGGTGGAATCCTGTGGTGCCTGGAAGTTTACAGGGAGCTGGGTGGTTCATAGTGCTTCAGGAATTCCCTGCCAGGAATGAATGGAAATTTTTGAGTAATTGTGTAAATATCTTACAGGCCTTGTAGTAGTGATAGCAAAACCATGTGATCTGTTCTTCCAGAGCACAGTATGTTGCAATTACTTATTTGTGCCATGGTGAAAAATAATTAGATTTGGGGGCTCAAAAACAGTTTTCCTACTGGACATGATTGAACATTAGAGTGGCCGTCCCAGAAAACAGTCATCTGGATGCATCTAAAGTGATAGGAAAATGGATCTATTTGGCAGCCTGTGACAACTGGCTGGAGTTATCTAGGGTGCTTTCAAGCAGAGCAGAGTCCTGGACAGTCTTAAATCTCATTTGATTTTGCTTAACGCTGATCCCTTCTACCCTGATCATTGCCCAGTGTTTTGTTAATAAAAAAAATGTGCACATGGGTGTTACTTGCGCCTGGGTTCCTATCATCACACCCCTCACAACTGGTAGACGATGCCAACAAAAAGTCAATCAAGATGAGAGGAAGCCCCTAGATGCCAACTTTTAAACTCCAAATTAAAGCATTGCTTTATTTGTGAAGTAGATGTCAACCTAATATTGGTAGGCTTGAGATAACTATGTCTTTGGATGTAGGGAACCTTGGTTTTACCACTTCATTAACTGGGCCTTGGTTGTTACATTATAATCCTTAGTCTTCGCCTTGGAAAGTTTGCATTGCTAGATATGGAATGTCATCTTTGTACTCTTCAGCTCTTCAATTTCTTAAGTAGTAGGTCTTCTGTAAACAAGAGAGATTTTGTTAAGTAGTGGGTGATTATTGTGGTCAGTTTTGCATTTGGGGCAGTTCAATGACAGTTCACTATCAAGATCAGGAGTAGGCAACCTAAGGTCCGTGGGCCGGATGCGGCTCAATCGCCTTCTCAATCTGGCCCACAGACGGTGCAGGAGTCAGCATGTTTTTACATGAGTAGAATGTGTCCTTTTATTTAAAATGCATCTCTGGGTTATTTGGTGGGCCTGCCTGCCTGGTGTTTCTACATGAGTAGAATGCATCTCTGGGGCATAGGAATTCGGCTGAAAAAGGTTGCTGACCCCTGATCAAGATCAATGAGGGGTTTTTATGTGCCTACCCCCGCCCCTGGTTCTGCAATAAATTTGGGTGTGGGTGAACTGGACCAGTGTCAGTGTTTTGTGAAGTGGAGCACATCCAGCATACAGTGAGCCCAGTGCTATCAGTTTACATCCTTAATCTTTAGGTGGTGGTGGAACATATTCTTGATTAACTTCAATTAAGATTTAAAAATTCATGGTTTTTGTGTGCAGCAGTATGCTCAGTTATGCCATTAATGCCTGTTTATTTGCTGGCATTAAAAGGAAGAGTTCTGACAGGCTTGAGAGATATGTTTACACTGTTAAAGCAGTTGGTCCTTGGGGGAGCTGTTTGGTTCCTGGAGTACATCTCAAATGCATAGCCTCAAAAGAGCTTACAGAAGTAACATTTTGCAATGATTATTTAATGTGATGCCATGCTGGCAACTGATATTTCAAGTTAATGACAGAGACTTGCAGGTCACAAGTTCATCCTTTGAAAGGCTTAGGGCTGCGCCCAAAGTTAGCGCTAATCAAAATTGATCCATTGAAGTTAATGTGCATAACTTAACTTATGTCCACAAATTTCAATGGGTCTTCTCTGAGTTGAACTTAGTTGGATACAACCCTTAGTTTCAAATTTTCACACTCTCAGCATGTCAGATTCTTCCTTTTCTCACTCTTTGATCAGTTCAGTTATCTGAAAGAAACCACAGTTGATTTTCCTGCTTCTACGGTGACTGTGTTATGTCCTATTTGAAACTGGCGGGTAGGGAAGCCCAAACTGGACATGAGAATCACCATGAGTGCTCTCAAAAGAAGCAGACATGCTTGTTGTCTGCCGCCCCTCCCCGCCTCACTTCTTGATGATATTTTTAAAAAACTTTAACAATGTGGAGTGATATGACATAATCAGTTGCTACTCCTGCCACACATCACACCTGTGATACAAAGTTTTGTAGTGGGTAAACTGAACATTATCATGCCATATGTATTGAGTTGTGTCCAGCTGAACTTTACTAAGAGCAGGCCCACCAAATTTAACAAACTGAACTTCATCATGGTTATTATTTTCAATGGGTCCAGTCTGAGTAGTACTGGCATTGGATACAAGCCATTATCCTTAAGCATTAGGGAGTTGTGGGTTTGTGACAGCCATGATTTGCCTTTAATGTTATGTTTTGGTCTAAGTCACCACTTAAATGCAATGTAGGTTCCTGAAGCAGAGAGAGGTTGAATTTGCCAACTTTTCATTCTTTTAGTAGCAGCAGTTATGGTACAGATATTATAGCATTGGCCATTGATGAGCATACATCACAGAATTATTGTGAATGAATGAGAACTTTCTTGCTTACAGTACAGGTATGGGCGACCTGTGTCTCTCCAGATGCTATTGGACTCCTGTCAGCCCCAGCCAGCATGATTGGGAAGCTGTTGTAGCTGAACAAAATCTGGAGGGTCATAGGTTTCCTATCTGTGCTATAGTACCTTTGCAACCTAATCCTATGCCAGTCTAAAGGTTAGTGCTGTGAGCGGAAGATTGCACTTCAGTGATCTACAATGCAGCTGCACAAGGCGGAGATGCCACTTACTTTTTGAACTGCTCATAACTTAATATTATTTCTAGAAACCATAAGGTTGTATGTGCAGAACTGCATATGTTCTTCCGCTGTGCACATGGTGCTAAAGAGGCAGTCGGGTATTAATAATTTTAGCAGGTGTGGTCTCCTTGCTTGGCATAAATCAGGCAGTTCTTTCCACCACCTGCAAAGTTTCTTCTCACACATTCAGAAGTGTATGATCCCCTTGCCCTCCATCACAGCTTGTATTCTATTTGAAGCCAATAAATATAAGTTGCAGCATTCATGGCACATCCTCTGCAAGGTGTCTGTGTCTTTCATGGATAGGGGGATGAAGTACAAGTACTACCTTACTGTTGACAAAGAAGGCATCTTTGCTGCGGCCTCTGGAAACTGTTCGTTGGCTTATGAAGCATAGCCATAGCCCTTTTCCCAATGTATCTGAATGTTTTTACTTACATTAGTTGAATCTATCCTATGCTTCCTGCAGGGAGCTTCTCCCTGGTCTCCAAAAGCCCTTTGGGCAACTCACCAGTTGCTGCAGAGTGTTGGGCTGGCTCCCAGGTGTAGAGTGACACTGTAAGGTGTTCCCTTGAGCTGGGTGTCCTGTGCCCAGTCTTATAATCTACTCAGACTACACAGCAAAACACATGAAGAGGGTCTTGGTTTAAATGGCTTTGAAATCTGAGACTTGTCAAATACAAAACTACTCATTCTTGTAGGTCCAGAGACAAAAGATTTTATCCTTTCATAGCTTGTTGCTGTTCTAACCTTATGTGGGTCTGCTGAACAAGTAACATGGGCTGAGAGATGTTTAAATGAGAACACTTTATCAAGAAGGAATGTTTCTGCTGCTGTGGGGTCGACAACTTATATTGTAGCTGAATGATCAAATAACTTTCACCTATGATCTTGCATTCTAGAACAAGATGAAGCTTTAGGCAAATTAATTAGTATCTCAACCTAGTCTGCCTCACTACTTTGGGCTTCTTGATGGAAGATCAAGAGACATACAAAAATTCATGGGTGCTGTCCAACAGCTGTGCACATCTTATTATGGCTTGTACAGGGGGAACTCTAAATGTGCCCACTAACTGGAGCGTGGGTTTTGTCTACATTTCTTTAAATCTTATACTTACTGGTAGATCATAGAAAATGCATGATCCCTTCTTATTTGTAGAGTGGGGCTCAATGTAAGGTTAATTCTTAGTTATTGGCAGAGACTCTGGGTATAAACCCCAGAAACAACTTAATAACTTCAAATAATAAACACATAATTAAAAACTATTCTGAACTTTATTTGGATTTTTAAATTTGAAATTGTAGTGAATTTTCAATCCACACTCAAGTGTAAAGAACACAGTTAAAATACAACCTGGTCAGAACTCTTTATCAGTGGTAAAATACAGTGATCTTGATAATGTCTTGGGCTAAAGTCCTTAATGTGCTAGTGCTTTGTGAAGCACCAACCAGATACTTTCAAATGTTTGAGCCACTTTGGATCTTAATGTTTTCTGAGCCCAAAGGCATGTAAGTTTAAACTGCACCAAATTATTTAGAAAGAAAAAAAGAATTGCAAGAACTGAGTCCTCCCTTCACTTTTTCATTTTTGTTTGAAGTATTTACGTGTATAAATTTTGTTAAATATATAAATTTTGATTGTAATAAGACCTCCAAGTGCCTTTGTAAGGAAATATTAAGTCTTACCAGCCTGGTAACCACGTAATAGTCATCATTTGAAACCTGTTATTTGCTTTCTGTTCTTCACTGGTATCAATATGCCAACAACCTTTGATTGTATCAATGGTGTCTACTGCACTTATCAATTTACTTAGCCTTAATTGTGATTACTTTTAGTACAGTAATCTTAGTTTATATCCTGCTAACCCACAATATAGGTCAGAAGTGCAAACACCACATGTGCTAGACAAGTGGGCACATTTTGGAATATCTTTGTGGTTTAGGGTAAAATGCAGAATGATTCAATTTTCACTGATACTTTAAAACCAATATGTAGCTTATTTTTAATTTTATTATTTCATTTGTCAGTTGTTTTGTACAATAAAAAGTCTCAAAGCAACTTGACGAAAGTGTTCAGTGTTAGCTACAGGTTTCAGTAAATAGGCTTGCCTTGAAAGTTCAATGTGGGGGAAAGGTCTGTGGAAAGCATATATTGTTTCATGCTGCAATGTGCTATTCATTTAACTGTTCAGTTCTTGCTTTTCTCTTCCAGAACAACGCGTACACTGCAATGTCTGATTCCTATATGCCGAATTACTACAGTCCATCCATTGGATTCTCCTACTCTTTGGGTGAAGCTGCTTGGTCTACAGGGGGTGATCCACCAATGCCCTACTTAACATCTTATGGACAGATAAGCAATGGAGAACCTCACTTTCTCCCAGATGCCATGTTCGGACAGCCAGGGGCCCTTGGCAGCACACCATTTCTTGGACAGCATGGCTTTAACTTTTTTCCAAGTGGAATTGACTTCTCAGCTTGGGGCAATAACAGTTCTCAGGGGCAATCAACTCAGAGTTCTGGATATAGTAGCAACTATGCTTATGCACCAAGCTCATTGGGTGGAGCCATGATTGATGGACAGTCTGCTTTTGCTAGTGAGACCCTGAATAAGGCACCTGGCATGAATACCATTGACCAAGGGATGGCAGCTTTGAAGCTAGGCAGCACTGATGTAGCAAGCAACGTCCCAAAAGTTGTTGGCTCTGCTGTTGGCAGTGGGTCTATTGCCAGCAATATTGTAGCTTCCAATAGCTTGCCTCCAGCTACCATTGCTCCTCCAAAGCCAGCATCCTGGGCTGATATTGCCAGCAAACCTGCAAAACAGCAACCCAAGTTGAAGACCAAGAATGGCATTGCAGGGACAAGTCTTCCACCACCTCCCATAAAACATAACATGGATATTGGAACTTGGGATAACAAAGGGCCAGTGACAAAAAATGCTTCCCAGGCTTTAGTTCAGAATATTGGTCAACCACCAACCCAAATATCTCCCCAACCGATGGGTCAGCAAATGAGTAACAGCCCTCCAGCTGTGCAGCCTTCCGCTGGACAACAGCCACAACCCCTGCCACCTCCACCACCCCAACCAACTCAGCTGCCAGTGCAGCAACAGGCAGCTCAGCCTGCCCGCTGGGTTGCACCTCGTAACCGTGGCAATGGGTTTGGCCAGAATGGAGTGGATGGTAGTGCAGTTGGACAGTCTCAGGCCACTTCTGGTTCTGCCCCTTCGGAGCCACACCCAGTCTTGGAGAAGTTGAGGTCCATCAACAACTATAACCCTAAGGATTTTGACTGGAACCCGAAACATGGTCGGGTTTTCATTATCAAGAGTTACTCTGAGGATGATATCCACCGTTCCATTAAATATAACATCTGGTGCAGTACAGAGCATGGTAATAAGAGACTGGATGCTGCTTACCGCTCCATGAATGGAAAAGGTCCTGTTTACTTACTTTTCAGTGTCAATGGCAGTGGTCATTTCTGCGGAGTTGCAGAAATGAAATCTGCTGTGGACTACAACACATGCGCAGGCGTGTGGTCCCAGGACAAATGGAAGGGACGCTTTGATGTCCGGTGGATTTTTGTGAAGGACGTTCCCAACAGCCAACTGCGGCACATTCGCCTAGAGAACAATGAGAATAAACCAGTGACCAACTCCAGGGACACTCAGGAGGTTCCTCTGGAAAAGGCTAAGCAGGTGCTGAAAATCATTGCTACTTACAAGCACACCACTTCCATCTTTGATGACTTCTCACACTATGAGAAACGCCAAGAGGAGGAGGAAAATGTGAAAAAGGTAACTTGCCAAACTGCCAGGATTTAGTAGGGAGTAGAAACAAAGGGGAAGAATTAGGTGTGATTATATGACCATGGCCTCCTCCTCCTTATAAGTGAGTTTGAAGGGGGTGTCATTGCTCTGTAAACATTTATTGAGAAGCTTGTGTAGCACAAAAATACATTATATTGGAATACTGTTAGCAAACTTCAAATAGGCCTCTTTCCACTGACACAGTGAAAGGGCTAGATGAGGCTTCTTGCAGTCTTATTCATGTGTGACTTTAACGAAGATCAAATTGTTGAGCTTCAGTGAAAAGTATGACTGCATTTTTGTTTTTGGCCAAAACATTTAATATGATTTCCCCATTTTGTACTTGCAGTTTGTTTGTATTCCTATATCTATGGTCTTTTGACTAGAGCAATAAAATTAACTTGACATCTCTAAAAGATATGCTGAGGAAAGTGTTGCTTCTTGGTGAGAAGATGCTAATAAATGGGAAGCAGAAACATAGGGCAAGATCCAAACACCTACTTTGGGCATGTCCAAGGCATTGAGAACATCTGGTGGAATACTTGACTTCTGAATAGGAGGCCCTTATTTCATATCAAACTGCTTATGAAACTTCACTGTTTTGAAAAAGCCATGTCATATGACATGAGGATTGTCTTTTGAGGAACACAAGTCCATACCTCCGTTGGGCATCGGAAGCCAGTTGCATTAGTTTTCTTATGTAGGTCTTTGAAAGATACTTTATATACATCAGGAATGGGGAATCTCTGGCCCTCCAGATGTTGCTGGACTCCAGCTCTCATAATCTTTGTCTATTGGCTGAGCCAGCTGGGGCTGATGGGTAGTCCAACAACATTTGGAGGGCTGCAGGTGCCCAATTCCTGGTACAGAGTAAGGATGAAATCCAGTGCTGCTGTTCTGCTTGCAACCCTGGGTTGGAGGACTGAAGGGGAAATAAAAGATTTTCCTCCCTATCTCCTTTGCTGGATCAGAAACACGTGGGATGACAGCATTAACACTAAAACAAATCCTGTGACATCTCAAAGACTAACACATTTATTATGGCCTAAACGCTTCACAAGATAGACTCCCTTCAACAGATGCATGTATGGACTAGAATAATTCCAAATGTATGCCACTGTAAACCAGCATAAGTGTTTGCTTCCCCTTTTGGTATACATAAGTGCAGGTTTTCTGGCACTGATGATGAAGAAATGGTTGTAACCTACCCTAGGACCTCATGGTGAAGGGCAGGTAATAAATTGAATGAGTAATAATAGGGCACACGTTCTTTAAAAAGTGTTGCATGGGAAAGGTTAATGTGCACAACCACCTATGGGTCTCAGGTTACTTTGCGAACCTGGAAGGGTGTTGTTTTTTTAAAGACTGAAATACGACCTCCATCATTTTTACAACAGTGGCTTATGAGCCACCTATGTTGTAAAAATGCAATGAGCAAGGAAGCAAAACTAAGTGGGCAAAATAGACCTTGGAGGTGCTTATGTTTATGGTTTGTAGAACTTCAAAGAAGGTGCAGGAAGGAAGAATGGCAGAGTAGTACAAGTATATTAATTCTTTCAAGTCCAGTGGGTACTTGATGGTTTCAGGCACTCCTTTTAAAAATTGAAGTACTTTTGTTAAAATTCAGCTTATGTATTAACAGCAATGCAGACAATGTTAAAAGCTGATACGCTGCTGGAAAAGCATGCTTTTAAGTTAAAAGCTCCATGAGTTGCCTTTTGTTCCTCCTTGGAGTTAGATCAGTGGACCCTCAAATAGACAAATAAAAACAGTATTATTTTGTCCTTAGTATTGTCTAAGCAAAGTGATTTTTTTTTAAAAGTATGTACATTTGTTTTATATAAGACTGCCACAGTCTGAAAAGTACATTAAAAGTGGTTTGGTTTGTAATAGTTCAGTGTTTAGCATATCAGTTTTGGATGTGTCCTCCATGTTATGAGAATCTGACCCTAGCCATGAATAGGCAGAAACTCTTTAAGTGGGAGCTGACTTTTACTTTTAATGGAATGTAGTAATGGTTTTAAGAAGAAGTGGTGCATGTCATCCTCTGTAGCCTGTTCTGTTGGCTTCTGGAGAAGAACTTCCCCATCTAAGTTGTCCACGCAGCTGTAAAGTGGCATAAGGCTTATTGGTCCACTACCATTTGTAACAGAGGTCGTTTTTCAAAGAGCTTGTTGTCTTGACAGTTGGCAGGAAGATGGTAAGAGATTCTCCATCCCTGCTCTTTGAAAGATCAACACTTCAATTTGCCTGATGTGTAACTTTTTAAAGCTACAGTTAATTTCATTGGTTGGGGACCCACCTAATACTGTAACTCCTCAAGTGCTACTTTGACATGGTAATATTGGGAAAACTTGTATTTTCAAGGGGCTTTAGATTTATAACAGTATTCTGTGAAACTGTAGCACCCTAACAGCAGTCAGAATGTAGGGATACAGTCAAACCTCTGTTCCCAAACTCCTCCATTGTTGGACGTTTTGGCTCCCAAACGCTGAAAACCCATAAGTAAGTGTTCCAGTTTTTGAAGTTTTTCGGAAGCCGAACGACCAACACTGCTTCTGCTTGAGTGCAAGAAGCTCTTGCAGCCAATCAGAAGCCGTGCCTCAGTTGTCAAATGTTTCAGAAGCTGAACGGGCTTACGGAATGGATTATGTTCTACAACCGAATTTTGACTGTACACTCTTAAACCCAGGCAAGAGCAGCTGTTTTTTGTATTCTCATGAACCACTTGTTGTTCCAAGCAGTGTTGGGGGGCGGAGGTATATTTTGCTACACAACCAACTTCTTTATGAGTGATCAGGTTCTATAATAAAGCACCACCTGGCAGCAAGTGTGAAACATTTTTATGAGTTCCTTGCAGTCTTGCATATCTGAGACATCATATGTAAAACCAATAGAAAGCAGTAATGAGTGGAACATCTCTTAAAATATAGTTTCAGAAGTCATGGTGAGAGACGCTCTTAATGTTTTACCACATCCTTATGAAAATGTTCTCAGGATGGATAAAATTGGATCATAGGAACCTGGGAAGCTGCAAGTTAGAACATTTGTCTACTTCGCCTGCAGCTCTCCAGGGTCTCAGGCAGATGGTCTTCCCCATAACCTGCAACATGATCCTTTAACTGGAGGTGTCAGACATTGAGCCTAGGACCTGCTGCATGCAAAGCATGTTCTGCACTACTGAACTGTGGACACGTGCAATATCAGGATCATGGGCTGCCAGTTGGCCATCTCTGCCTAACATGACCTACTTGGAAGTAAATCTCAGTGAAATTGGTAAGCTTTTAATGTGCCACAGTGCTCCATTGTTGATAGAAAACATTTGTTCATCTTTTTTAGAGCTCTGGACTATGTAAGCAAAGTACATACTGTACATACTGTTTAGAGCTTTAAGAATTTGCCTAAAGATTTGCATTCTGCAATGGCATTTTTTGTTTTTGGCTGTCCAGAGTTCTCTCTGCATATCTCAGAGCAATGTTTCTCAAACTTAGTTCTTCAGCTGTTTTTGGACTACAACTCCCATCAGGAAGTTGTGGTCAAGGATGATGGGAGTTGTAGTCCAGCAACACCTGGAGGCCCAAGTTAGAGAAACACTGTGAGGGTGAGAAGCCCAGAGGAGTGGGCATAATCACTTGGAGACTCGCACACCTCTGATAGCCTCAGCAGCTATTTAGGCAAGCATTTTTTCCTTAGAGAGTTACAGTGGTACCCCGCAAGACGAACGCCTCGCGAGACGAAAAACTCGCAAAACGAAAGGTTTTTTCGTTTTCGAGTTGCCTCGCAAGACGAATTTCCCTATGGGCTTGCTTCGCAAAACGAAGCTTGCCCCGGGGACAGCGGGTCTTCTCTTTTGAAGCAAGGGGCGGCGGGGAGATCGCTTCTCCCCACCGCCCCTTGCTTCAAAAGAGGTCCGGGGGCAGCTCTTCCCGCTGCCCCCGGACCTCTTTTGAAGCAAGCGGCTGCGGGGAGATCGCTTCTCTCCGCAGCCGCTTGCTTCAAAAGAGATCCCGGACCTCTTTTGAAGCAAGCGGCTGCGGGGAGATCGCGTCTCTTCGCAGCCGCTTGCTTCAAAAGAGATCCCGGACCTCTTTTGAAGCAAGCGGCTGCAGGGAGATCGCGTCTCTCCGCAGCCGCTTGCTTCAAAAGAGATCCCAGACACCTGCCCCAGCCGCTGGGCTTCGTAGCGCTGCTGCGAAGCCGGGCGGGGGGGCGGGAACACCTGCCCCAGCCACCCCGCTTCGGAACGCTGCTCCGAAGCGGGGTGGGGGGGCGGGAACACCTGCCCCAGCCGCCGGGCTTCGTAGCGCTGCTGCGAAGCCGGGCGGGGGGCGGGAACACCTGCCCCAGCCACCCCGCTTCGGAACGCTGCTCCGAAGCGGGGTGGGGGGGCGTGAACACCTGCCCCAGCCGCCGGGCTTCGTAGCGCTGCTGCGAAGCCGGGCGGGGGGGCGGGAACACCTGCCCCAGCCACCCCGCTTCGGAACGCTGCTCCGAAGCGGGGTGGGGGGGCGGGAACACCTGCCCCAGCCGCCGGGCTTCGTAGCGCTGCTGCGAAGCCGGGCGGGGGGGCGGGAACACCTGCCCCAGCCACCCCGCTTCGGAACGCTGCTCCGAAGCAGGGGGGGGCGGGAACACCTGCCCCAGCCGCCGGGCTTCGTAGCGCTGCTGCGAAGCCCGCGCCCCCCAGCCTTCAGAAGAGGTCCGGGGACAGACTGTCCCCGGACCTGGTCTGAAGGCGGTTTCCCTAGGAACGCATTAATTGATTTTCAATGCATTCCTATGGGAAACCGTGCATCGCAAGACGAAAAAACCGCAAGATGAAGAGACTTGCGGAACGAATTAATTTCGTCTTGCGAGGCACCACTGTATTTGGAGAATACTCCTTTCAAGAGGCCTGTCTCCCATTCATACTTAAGGAAGAAAGCCTTCTCTGTTCTATGGTTATTGATAGTTATAATCAATAAAATAGCAGGATAAGTAAAAACAAACAAACAACCCCAACCCCACCAAAATGAGTGCTCAGAACTTGATTCAAGCAAGTATAGAAAAACTGTAAATTCCCTGGTCTGGTGATCACTAAGTGAGGAACTATGGACTGTGGAGACCACCTTTCACATAAGGGAGCTCCATTCCTCCAAAAATATCAGAAATGTAAATCACTGAGTAGTCACATTCTATGAATACTATACCTGAGCACTTGGAACTTGGTTGTTGAGCGTTCAGTGACTTACACATTTGCTTTGCTCTGATTCAGAGTGTTCAGATTTGCTCCCTTTTTCTTTTGTGCTGCTCCCAAAGCTAGTGTGTTTAGAAGAGATGATTGATTGTAACAAAAGTGGAGTCAGAGGGGAGCTTGTGGCTTAAAGACACTCCTATACCTCTGTCATTTGAACACTGTTCTTAGTCCTCAAGCCAGTTGCTTTGGCCTCTATTTGGGACTAGATTTAAGGGGCTTGAACTTTGCCCTTGAGTCAGAGCCATAGCCAAGCTAGACTTGCTGTTCCTTCTTGCAGCAGGATGGTTTGAACAGTAAGCAGGCAAACTATATTTCAGAATCCTGTGATGAAGCCTGGTTTGCAGCATTAGGGTTCAGAAAGCTCTTCACTACTTTTCCTGATTTTGCCACTACTTAAATTTCAGTTGGGGTAATAACACTAGCAAGTACCTCAATCTCCTTATCAGATCCCCTTAGAATATTCTCTGTTTTTTGTGTGTACCTAATTCTACAGGCTTGGATTTGAAAGTAAATTTTGGCAAGTTGCTAACAGAGGGCTAGTTGCCTTCATATGGGGGAAAGGCCATAGCTCAGTGACAGAGCATCAACAGGTCCAGCATTTTCAGTTAGGTCTGGGAATGTCTTCTGTCTGAAACCCTGGAGAGCTACTGCATGTCAGGGTAGACAATACTGAAATAGATGAACCAGTGGTTTGACTCAATATCAGGCAATTTCCTATGTTCCTGTGATTGTTTTAAAAACATTTCCTTAAAAACGAGTGAAGATACCGTATTTTTCAGTCTATAAGATGCCCCCATGTATAAGACCCCCCTATTTTTAGCGACTCAATTTAAAGAAAATGAGGGGAGATGGCCCAGAGTTGTTGCTCCTCCCACCCATGCAGCTGTGAGCTCCCCCCCCCCACGTTTCTCACGCGCAGTGGCATCAGGGGAAGTTGCGTTCCTGCCAGCCGGTGGGCAGGCACACAGCTTCTCCCCCCCCCCCACGCAGCTGCGGGCAGGAAATGCTCCCTAGATTGTTTCCTGCTCACTGTGGCATTGGGGGAAGTTGTGCTCCCGCTTCTATCCCCCCCGCCATTCTACTATCTGTGTATTGGATGACCCCAGTTTTTAAACATGATTTTTGAGTCAAAAAACCTTGTCTAATACACGGAAAAACATGGTAAGAGAAATATGAGCATGATGGCCACGGTGCAGAATTTCACAGATGGAAATAACTTAAGAGAGCCAGCATGAGGTAGTGGTTAGAGTAGGCTGCAGGGGAGACCCGCCTTGAAACTTACTGGATGGCCTTGGGGCAGTTGCTTTCTCTTAGCTTTTCCTTCCACTGTCTGGTGCGCTCCAGATGTTGCACTCCATTTCCCAGTGCCTCTGAACATTTGCCCATGCTGGCTGGGGCTGATAGGAGCTGGGTAATTTTGGCTTACCCTAATCCAACACAGAAGATTATTTGTGAGGATAAAATAGAGTAACCTATATCCATGTTCATTGAGTAGGATACAAATGCAGAAAATATCATTTACCTATTTTGTAAGAGTCCTGCAGCTCTGTTGGCACAATGCAACCTCTTCTTCCTCTCCTGTTCCTTCCAGTCCCCTGTTCACCCTCAAAATCAGTGCTGGAGATTTTGGGGACCTTCCAGAGCATTTTTATGGGGCACATGTGTGAAGGAGAGAAAAGGAAAATGCTATTGCACCAGTGGAACTCAATTGGCGCAGCATTGACGCAACCTTCAGTTCCTTATAGGTCTTTCTCCTTACCTCCCCACCCCTGCCATTAACTCAGTGCCCAAAGCATAGTCAGTATTTGTACAATACGTAATTAAAATAGTTTGTGAGACACTATTCATTCTAACTTCTGATAGGACTTCAAAGTGTATTAATGCTACCAATTCTTAAAAGCATCTCTAAATAGCACCTCATGTCTGTCACGTTTTTGCTTCCTGAAATAAAGTTGCAAAAAGTTTCCTTACTCTGTTGTTTCTGAAAGGTTGTTTTGAAGCTATCTTACTAGGATTTGTTAAGAAGCATCACTGCCATTTTAGTTAGGAGTTTGGTGTAATGTACTCAGTCAGGGTTGGAAGCCTCATGCCCGGGGACTGAATGTGGCCCTCCAGGCTTATCTGGTTGGCCCTTGATGCTTTCTCTTTGGCTACTCCCCTCTTCAACCTGCCCCCCCAACTTGTGCTGCTTCATGCCTTCCTTGGGTGTCTGTGGCTGGCATGTGTTGTTGAACTTTGATAATGTCTCTTTCTTGCCTGGACAGTGGATGTAGAGATGAGCATGTGGGATAAACACGTGGCCATATAAAAACCTCTGGCTTTTCCCTGGCAAGAATGTAGCCTACTACACAAGCAGAAAAGTCACATCCACTGTGCTGCCTCCTTTTGCCTCTAGTTCCTTCCTTGTGCCATGCATGCAGCCCTTGAAAAGATCTATGAAAGAATGTGGCTATCAGATTTTTCCCATCCCTGTTCCGCATTATGATAACTGCCATGCCATTAGCTCACAATGCATTCCCTTGGGTACAAAGTTGTATTTGCAAAAGTGGAAAGCACTTCTTTTGAAGGCAAATCAAAGCTGCTTGTGAGGGTTTGTCCCATCAAACACTTTAGCATATGTCATGGGTTGGTGAAGTTGACGAAATCTTGAGGGCTGTCTTGAAAAACACTTCTGCTTGCTTGAGCAAATGTGTTTTGGACACAAGCCATTGGCTATTAAGCAATTTGCAAAACATTAGTTTGGCTGATGGGGCTGTGTCTCAAGTTCTCATGTTCCCTATTCCTCTTGCACACTCAGATTTCCTGATTCAAAGTGAAGGAGGGCACCTCTGCTTTGTGTAACCATAGTATAGTTCTAGTTCTTGTTTGGAGGCAAAACAGAGGTTGCACAAATCAGTTTGTTCAGTTTTGGATATGCTGACACACCGTGGTTTGCTGGAAGTGGGGAGTGAATTGGAACATAGAAGAGGAGAAACATGCAACGTGAAAGCATGATTCCAGTGACCTAAGCATAGTTGAATTTTTACATAGAACAAGCTGAAGAGTGTAGCTATTGGGACAAGATGGCTAACGAGAATTTTACATACATTTACATACAACATCTTAGTTGGGCCCCTAGTCCATTGCTTTGTTTGCATTGATAGTGTACATACGTTCTTCTTCCAGAAGAGAGAACTTTCATATGCATAAGGCATCAGGTTTGGGAATATGACAGATGATTTGCCCCCAGCATTTGTTTTCAAGGCTATTATCAGTGCAATGAAAGCTAATAGCATTAATTGCTTTCTAGGTGCTGTACAACGATGACTTCATTCAAATTATGGTAAATCTATATAATTTGTATGGTGATAAATCTATCAGAAGCTAAATTCTTATATAGTATTTGAAATGCTGTGTTAGATAGCTAATGCATTATAGAAGTTTCAGATTGGCTTCGGTGTTTATAGTAACTACACTCAATTTGTAGAAAACACATGGTTGTGGGAATCAAGCAGTAGAGGGCATCACCTCCAGGACTTAAACTAGATAGGCAGAGCTTGGCCACAGATCTTGAATTCTGGATTACAGCTAGGTTGCAGTAATCCCGTGGTTTGTGTTCAATGCTTGTCCTACTCGAAGTATACCCACTGAAGTTAATGGATATTACTTGCTTAGTTTCATTAATTTAAATGGGTCTCCTCTGAGTGGGACTTACTTGGATACAACGTAGAGTGTTGTGATGTTTCCCTTGAAGACTCTGGATACCTTTTTATATAGGACCACTTTTCCGTACCATGTTTTAACACAGTCCCAAACTAGGTTACCATGAATTAAACAATTAAAAAATGTAATGCATGAAACTGCAGAAAATTTTTAATAAAGCGGTTAAAACAAAAACACACTTTCAGTAAAATCCCTAACACCTGGTAGAATAAAACATTTTCATTTGTCTCTGAAACAAGATTAAGAAAGAATGTTGTTGGGCTCTCAGGCAAGATTGATTAATTAAAATTAGCAAAAAGAAAAAACAGTTTATGGTTATTATTGTTGTTACTGTTTTTAACCTCCTTCCACAAATTTTCCAGTATATTAAATGTGAAAAAAGCAAACATCATTTAAATCAAGCTTCCGGTTGATTCACCTTCATACATTTCCTAAACTATGGCACAAATCTCTCAACTAAATTATGTTAACTTGCAACTAGCTAAATTATTACACTTTTAGTCTTAAAACCAGGCGTTGCATCTTCGCCACACTGTATACCCTCTAAAGCAGTCTTTTTCTGGTGTCCTGGTGTTCTTCAGATATTTTGGACCACAACTCCCATAATCCCTGACCTGCTGGCTGGAGTTGATAAAAGTTGGAGTTCAAAACATCTGGATGGCACCAGGTTGGGGAAGGCTGCAGCAGGGTGTTGTGGGATAGAATTAGATCAGAAATGTCTACATGCAGGATGTTCTAAAGGAAACATTCTGGAATAGTATACCTGATACGATTTCCAAAACAAAAGACAACACTGGATAAATTATGGAAGGATATCTTACTCAGTTGCAGCTGTGATCCATTGAGATCAGAAAGGATGTACTTTACCTTACATTTGCTTTTTGCTCTGGAGAAGTAATTTTCTTGCCGATAAGTAAAATTCCAAATTTTGTCCCAAGTCATGTGGTCTTCCCATGTAACCTGTGTCTGCTCTTCTACTTACTCTGTGATAGATAACATCTTGCAGCATTACCTCTTTGGTCATCCTCTTCTGACAGTGTTGAGGGCTGAGTCCTAGATTGTTTTTTCCTGCATTGGGTTGTTCCTGTGTTTCATCAATAGCCTTAAGGGAAAGTGGAATTAATAGCCTTTCCCCATAGATTATAGTCCTGTCTTTCACATTCCTGTTTGACAGCGGAGTAAAAGAGACAATTGGGGTTTCCCTATGGTAATCTGGTTGGCCACAAAGGGAATGACATGGCGGATAAGATAGGCTTATAGTTTGACCCAGCAGAGCTTTTCTTTTCTTACAACTTTGCCAAGACCATCTAGAAAGTTAATGAAAAAATGGGGATTTGAACTGTTGATAGGTTTGAACTATTGAATAGGCTGGCCTATCAAAAGTCTAGCATAGTTCAGCAAAGTGCCCAGGCAAACTTCTGTGATGGAGTACAAACTTAAAGCATCAGTACAATTTCCATTAAGGAGCTTTGCATTCGTATGTAACTTAAAGCTTGTCTCTGCATTCCTTTAGATTTATATGGGAGCAGAGTCTGCACTGTTGGCATCCCTGCCTTGGTATCAAACATGTGATAACCAGCTGACATGATGTTATCAGTAGCCTGAAGGGATCAGTTATGCCTGAATAGTAAAGGGATTTCTTTGCACTCTTTCTGAAGTGCTGCTAGTTAGCAGCTTAGCCTTCATCTTTTAGATGGGATGCATGCTGAGTGTCCTGCAATATATAGGTTCAGACCACATTAACTTTCTGCTTTTAGCGGTTAAATTATAAAATAATCAGGTAAATGGAAGGTGCAGCATGATTACATATAGTTTGTTCACATAAATGGAATGGAATGCAGCTAAATTCTATCCTGACACCTTTTGAGTGGGAGTGTTGTGTTTTCAGTTGCCATCACCTCTGGAGAGCTTTATGCCTTCATAGCTTAGTTTTCAGTTGGTGTGTTGATAGCACACTTTATACCAACTATTGCATTGCCACTTGTTTACTAATTTTTTCACAATGTAAAAGAGGAAGAAGAAACAGAAATTACCACTATCTGGCTATGGGGTAGCAACATTGTGCTCTCCAGGTGTTGTGAATGACAACTTCCATCAGTACTAGCCAGCATGATCAACGGTCAGGGATGACTGGAGTTGTGGTCCACAACATCTAGAGGGAGCCACGTGCCTACCCTGATCTAGTTAAGGTCCAAAAATTTGCTGATTGTTAGAAATATTGGGGTCTCTAGGAGGACGCAGACCCAAGTGAATGTTTTTCATGATACAGACTGGCTTGCTTCAAAAGATGTTTTAGGGATTAAAATGTGCACAAAGCAGGTGCTGTCTGGTATATTTGGAATATGAGGAGGTAGCTCAGCTCAGCTGAATATCCACAGAATGACTCTCATCTTAAGTCATTAACCTATTCAGCAGTGAAAATAATACTATTAAAAGTTTTACAAAACTGCCGTGCCACTAACCACCGCCTTTCTGTCTCTCTCTCCTGCAGGAACGTCAAGGCCGTGTCAAGTAAAATGCTGAGCCCTTCCACAGAGACTGCAGCAGACATGCTGCAACATGGATATCTTTCAGAAAGGACGAAAAACTACACCAGAGAAAATTAGAACTTGTTTCATTGACTTCATACAAACTCTTATAAACTTACAGTTTTAAAAAAAGTATTGGAATTTCACAAGAGACATAGGACTTAAAAACAAAAACAAAAAAAACCCTTCTAGGTAGAGTAGAGGTGAAAACTGTCCCCTTTCTTTTGGCTTTGGTTGTGATTTCAGAGCATACGCTTTGTTTTTTGTCTTTTTACTATGTTGATCGGATTTTAAAGTCCGCAAGTGGCATATGCCTTTTTCTCTAATTTTTAAACCTGCCGCTTCCCTGGTTTCCTGGCCTTCTAAACCTCTCTTCCCTCTGTTTTTTTTGACATTTGCACTTGGAACACCGAGTTGTGACTTTCTTTTGGACATCTACCATGGAAAGTGGAATAAATAACATTTTTTTCCATGGACTGGAAGAGGAATTTTATGAAGAATTTGATTTTTTATGCCTAGAAGATTTGAATGGAATCTGTCGGCAAGGTCGTGTCTGAGGGGTGGTTCATTTTCTCTCAAAGTCAAATACGAAGAGTCCTAAGAAATGTTCTGTTCTTGTGCATTATATGGATTACAGATTAAGTCTGGCTTGATTTGATTTGAAGGCTGAGAACAGTGGTAAAAACTTGTTTGTTTACAGGAACATTAATTTTGGAAGAAAAATATTGTAAACTGTGTAGTGAATGTTTCTTCAGTTTTCTTGTTAAGCCAATGAGGAATGGGCGCTGCCTTTCTTTCACCATTAATCACTTCTCAATAATAAACGTGAGATCCTGTTGAGCATCACTTTTTGGCCCCTTAGTTTTTAGTCCGTAGGCCACTGCTTTAGCGCTTGTGCACAGCAACAAGAAGCTTCAATATGAGGAATAAAAGTGGGTGTGGTGAACTTCAGTGAGGCTTTCCAGCCTCTAGTTCGTTGGCTAGTTCTGGTCTTTCTCTTTTAAGAATTCACTTCTCAGGGAGTTGCTGCCTGACTATTATCTTAACACCAAAGGTGACCCCTACTCTAAAGCAAGTAGCATTTATGAGGTCTCCTTTTACAGGCCAGGTTTTTGTAATTGCAGACCTGCTTTACATCACAGTGGTGGTCTCTTTGATATTGGGGGATGATTTGTTTGGTGGTATGGGGCATTTCTGCCTACGTAAGTGAACTCTTGTTTTCCGGGCGGGGAAAGCTATCCCAAGTTTGAAGCGTTACCTGAATTGCTGAGGTTCATTGTTAGCATATTGCAGCTGGACCAAATTGACAAGTAGAACAATGCTAGGATTAAGTAATACCTGTTTAAGTAAGTTGCAGTAGGGGATGAAGGACAAAGGGACTTGATTAGGATTGAGATGATACAACAGAAATAATGACAAAAGTTCAGGCCAAATACGACCGAGGCTGTAAAATTATGTTGAGAGCTTGTGATTAGTACTAATGTGACCTCTGTAAGCTTTTTGTCTAGACAAACAACATTTCCTCTTTTCCCATTAGTCCAAACTTCTGTTCCATGCAGTCGATTGGCTCAGGTGATATGTCTAAAAGACCCTTCCAACAATATATGCACGACTGTTCATGTAAAAATTTGCAGAAATTTGACCAAGTCAATAGCAATTGAACAGAAATGAACCCACAGGTTATAGACTATTCTGCTCAGAGTGCTATATAAACAGGTCTTAACAATGGGTAATTGAGCTAGAATAAAAGGGGACACTTATCACATGAGACCTTGCAATTGAAGGGCTGCGAGTGGTGGGAGAGAATGTGGCCACCTAGATGTTCAGTTTTCAAAATTAAAGGAACAAAAAAATGCCCTGTCCATTTTCCTTTGATCTTGCACTGCATGTTTTTGGGTGTGCTTCACAAGAATACAGAGGCAAACAAAGGTCTATACTTCTGACTTACCTCATTCATTTTTAACACGCTGCCCCTTGCTTTGCCTCTGTGTACTTGTCAGTCTCAAAATTAAGCTCATGGTTTCTTTGGAGTGAAACATACCATGTGCCTCAGTTTGGACAAACCAAATCTTGGCTTGTTTCCCGGCAGTGTTGCAGGAGTAGAGCAAGAACAAAGTTATTTCACCACCAAGTGCTAACTCAGACCTACTTGCCACCCTGGGCTCCTTTGCAAGGAAGGGCAGGATATAAATTTAATAAATGAATAAATGCAGCAACTTTGCTGCAGGTAGATATCATGGCCTTGCCAGACCATAGAGCTATATAACACTTCTTATTGTTTGTGCTTTCTAGGCCTAATAAAAGATGCAAAGAGGAGATTCATATGAGCTTTGAATCTCTAACTCTTAATAACTAAAGCAATTCACAACACTCAAAATGTCTCTGCCACTTGTGGCTAAAAGACATTGAATTTCTTGTTGTGTTAGTGGTTTTGCAAAGGGCATTCCCTTTAGGCAAGCCTTTGCCAGCTGATTCTTTCCAGATATTTTGGACGACAACTCTCATCAGCCCCAGCCAACATGGCCATGATAGCTGGGACTAATGGCAGTTGCCCTCCAGATGCTTTGCAATATCCCAGGTTGGTGATGCTTAATGTTCTAGAAAGGATACCTTTCTGGTATGTGTTCCATTTAATTGCATATACTTTGTTGTCCTCCCAACATCTGCAAAATCCTGACCATGACATCACTCAGTTGTGTATGGCACTAAATACCCACGTCTTTGCAAACATGGACCTTGATTTGAATGTGTGTGGAGTGCTGCTCTTTAGATAGGCATGGTATATACAAACAAAAAGATGTGCATGACTATCCTGCAGATTTTGAATATTGTTTGGTCCATTATGATGGAGAACTGGACTCTGATTTTTATTTTTAAAAAGGCTTCCAAAACTCAGGATAGATCCCTGCATATGAACAGGGTGGTATGCATATTCTGCTGTTGCAGTACACAAGTGCAGAAATTAACACTGGGCAATTTGAGTTTCCTGGACTGCAAAGGTTTAATGGGCGTGTGCGTAAATGGAGAGATGGGGTGGAAGGCAGAGAACAATTTCTAATTGTTTGGTGGTGTTGCTGCAACTGCAAAATATACTTAGAACTGTTGCATGATTAAAAAAAAAATCTTACCGGAGTTCTAGTAGATTCAGTTTGCATATAAAGGAAGAAAAAAGCTATAGAAAAAAATCGCACTTTGTTTTTAGAGAGTGCATTGAAGATCCATTCATTACCTTCTGTGCTGGAGCGGAAGGAGGATCCTTTTTTCTTAAGACGATACTTGCTATTTGCAGTTTTTAGAAATGCTGCTCTTTTTTTTTTAAAAAAAAAATACCCGTTTATCAAATACACTTTTTGGTCGCTTAGAAGGTTTTTTAATCTGTGAATCATAACTGAGCAAAGAGTGCAACCTTATAAATTATAGAAAAAGCCCCCACAAATAAAATTTGTACTTGTTAACACAGAGATAGCCCTGCATATGCCGCATGCTGGCTCTTTTGCAATGAAATTGCTGCAGAGATCTTTTTTAATTATTCGTAGCCAGACTTGTAGGTGAAAGCTCCACTGCAGGGTAGTTGCCAAGGTTGCTGGAAAGGAAGTGGCAGGTAGGACATGTGAAATAGGTCCCGTGAAGTGAGACTGGGGGATATATCAGTGGCCATGGCTCACAAGTACACGGGGTTGTTTTTTTTATCTAAGGCAAAAGAGACTTTAATCTTCTGCTCCTTGTAGCCTCTTCTAGACTTGCTTTGTATTGCTGCTGGTAGCAGATGTTCTAGCTTATTTGTGGTTTTTCAGAATTCAATTTGAACATCAAATGGAGCACTTAGGCGTAGAGTGGCTTGTGTGTCTAAAGCAAAACAGGCTGACTTTCCCTCCTCCCCATCCACCTATGCTGGCCTCAACCAGGGGTGGGGATCAGGGTGACCTCATAAGATAAAGTTGGTTTTTCTTAAGTAGTGTGTTGCCTTTAACAGAGAAATGCATTTTCCGTTAGGCCATTTTTTCAAAAGCATCTGACTGTACATTATAAAAACAAGTATTTCCATTTAGCTCAGTCATCCTTTGGAATCGTGGCTTGCTCATACTTGTTCATACTTGTAGTGTGTGAGAGCAAAGAGCTGTAACTTGGTGGCGGAGCAAACATTTTGCTTGCAAAAGGGTGTCAGGCTCAACACTTGGCATCTCCAGATAGGGCTTCTCTCTGAAACCATGAAGAACCACTTTCTGGGGAGACCTCAGATTTGCTGTGCATCCGCTTTATTTTTTACTAGAGCCCCAACATCCACCAGCTAGGGTACCAACCAGTGCAAATGGCATTCACATAGAACTAAATAATTCTGAGGCTTCCACAGATTGCCCCATTCCTGATGATCCCCAACTGATGTAAGTTGTGTATGTGTGCTTATGTTTGTGGAGTGGAGTCATTTTGTTACCTTTTTAAAGCAGGTGTCCTTAGGATCAATGTCTGTACCTGAGGACTGGATAGGCCAGAGTAACACCAATTTTAAAATAGGTATTAGAGGGAAATCTGATAAATTTCAAGCCAGTTAGCTTGATGTTTTTCTGGGGGAAGTGGTGGAAAGCATGGCTAAAGATAGAATTGACAAGCATACAAAAGAACAAGTCTTTGCTGAAACATGGCTTCCGCAGCCCTGCCTCGCTAACCTTTTTGTTCTTTGAGAGTGCCCAAAAGCATATAAATAGAAGTGATCCAGTCAATATTGCATACTTATAGTTTCCAATAGCATTTGATAAAGCACCTCAAAGACTACTGAGTAAATTTAGCAGCCAAGTTGTAAGAGGAAGAAGTCCTCTTACGATCAATAACTCTTTAAGAAACAGGAAGCAGAGGGTAGGAATAAATGGACAGTTCTCCCAGTGGAGGTATGTAGAAAATGGAGAGCCCTATCCAAGGATTTATATTGGGACACTTGTTCCTAAATTATCTCGAATTAGGGGTGGGCAGTGAGGTAAGACAGGTTTGCTGCCAGTACCAATTGTTCAAGGTGGGTAAAACAAAAATGGAATTGTGAAAAGTTCCAAAAGGATATCTTTGGAGCTGGGTGAACGGGCAGTAAAATGGCAAATGCAATTTACTGTAAACAAGCATAAAGTGATACACATCGAGGTTAAAATAACTTAGTTTTACTTGAACCACATAGGCTCTGGTGGTGATTGACCAGGGACAAGACCTTGGGGTAATAGTAGATGATTCAAAAACGATGTTGACAGAGTAGCTGTGGAAACGTTAAAATCCATGTTAAGTTTAATTAGGAAAGGAATTGAAAATAACACTACCAATAGTAAAGGTAAAGGTACCCCTGCCCGTACGGGCCAGTCTTGCCAGACTCTGGGGTTGTGCGCCCATCTCACTCAAGAGGCCAGGGGCCAGCGCTGTCCGAAGACACTTCCGGGTCACGTGGCCAGCGTGACATCGCTGCTCTGGCGAGCCAGAGCTTCACACGGAAACGCCGTTTACCTTCCCGCTAGAAAGCGGTCCCTATTTATCTACTTGCACCCGAGGGTGCTTTCGAGCTGCTAGGTTGGCAGGCGCTGGGACCGAACAACGGGAGCGCACCCTGCCGCGGGGATTCGAACCGCCGACCTTTCGATCGGCAAGCCCTAG
The DNA here is from genome assembly GCF_964234715.1 of Podarcis melisellensis. Classification (NCBI taxonomy): domain Eukaryota; kingdom Metazoa; phylum Chordata; class Lepidosauria; order Squamata; family Lacertidae; genus Podarcis; species Podarcis melisellensis. The sequence continues at coordinate 67,552,678 of NC_138540.1, read as the reverse complement.
GTGCTGAGGCTTTAACCCACAGCGCCACCCGCGTCCCGCGAACACTACCAATAACCTAATGCTATTGTAAAAAAAACTGTTGTGACCACACTTTGAATACTGCATACCGTTCTTGTTGCCTCACCTGAAAAAGATATTGTGGAGCTGGAAAAGATTCAAAAAGGGCAACCCAAATGATCATATTTACATATTTACTGCATTTATATTTCCAAGGTGATGTACATATTTCCATTGTACCCTCACAACAACCCTCAGGTTAGGCTGAGAGTGAATGACTGGCCCAAGGTGACCCAGTGAGCCACATGGCTGAGGATTCGAACCCTGGTCTCCCAAGTCCTAGTCCAACACCCTAACCATTACACCACACTGGCTCTCAAAGCTAGTGCCCAACATTCTACTGTGTTCTGTGACAGGCAATAGACACTTGCCTTATGCCAAGGCAGACGACTGGTCCACGTAGCCCAATGTGGTTCACACTGACTGCACACTGCAGGGTTAGGATTCCACTAGCACTTTAGGGTTTCCAACAGGATGCATTCCCAGTCCCACCTGGAGAAACTGGGGGTTGAACCTTGGACTGTTTGCATGCAGAGCATGTTCTCTGCCAACTGAGCTACATCAGTTAAGATTCATATAAAAACCCTATGAACGGCCATTTTTTTATATTGCAAACCACAGCAAAATAAAATGACTTGGTAGTTATTGCAACTTCAGTGAACTAAGTTCTTTAAAGAGCCAGATTCATTTTTCAGCTTTTGCCTGTCATCAGATCTAGATCCTTGCTTAGCAAAGCCATGGTTTGGACTTGCATATATTGATTGAAACAAGTTTTATGTTCTCTTTTTTTGGTTGAGTCCCACAACTGTGTTCTGTATCTCTGCAGACCTTTCTGTGGTCGAGATGGAGAGCCTGTGACTTTCTAGGTGGACTACAGCTCCCCTGATTCCTGCCACAGTCCATACTGGTTGGGAGATGGGCTCCAACAGCATGGAAGCGCAATCTCTTACTCCCTCTTCTAGAGCTTTTAGTCAGGGAGAAGACAATCTTGCCCCTCTCCTCAGGTAAAGAAAGCAGGTATCTGAAGAAGTGTGCATGCACATGAAAGCTCAAACCAATAACTAACTTAGTTAGTCTCTAAGGTGCAATTGGAAGGAATTTTTTAATTTAATTTTAATTGTTTTATTTTGTTTTGACTACAGCAGACCAACACTGCTACCTACCTGTAACTAGGATTCTCTGAGTGTGTTCTGACAATCTCGGTAAACTCCATTCTGCTGGGGATTCCTCTGACCATTGCCACAAATTAACTGAGAATGTCATCTCCAGTCACTGCTTAGTTATGAAAATCATGGCTGGGAACGGTGCAGATGCTGGTAAAACCTTCCCCCTGTGCAGAGCTAACCCTGGATGCTTCTACAGCTTTAAATCAGGGTGAGATTGACGCTCACCTCTTGTCTCTCTAGGGTGGGAACCTAAGTTCACATGTTCTAGGATGGGAAACCTTTGGTCTTTCAGGACTCTAATTCCCATCAGCCCCAGCCAGCTTGGTCAAAGGTCAAGGATGATAGCTGTAGCCCAACAACAGCCAAACAGCTGCAATTTCTCCATCCTTGCCCAAAGAAGTGAAGTGAGTGGTTGCCTTTTCAGTTCTCCGCTAGTTGTGCTTGCAGCAGCTACAATGAACTCAACTGCAGCAACTTGCTTTAGTCTGTCTTGGGGCCCCTCCAGACTGATCCTTGCTTTTTTGAAGGCATATTCTGCAACAACTCACTGATACAAGAATACTGTGTTAGTAGCAGATTTGGATGGGGCGTGGGTGGTGCTGTGGTCTAAACCACTGAGCCTCTTTGGATTGCTGATCAGAAGGTCGGTGGTTCGAATCCCCGTGACAGGGTGAGCTCCCTTTGCTCAGTCCCAGCTCTTGCCAACCTAGTAGTTTGAAAGCACACCAAAAAAAGTGCAAGTAGATAAATAGGTTGCGCTCCGGCGGGAAGGTAAACAGCATTTCCGTGTTCTGTTCTGGTTTCGCCAGAAGTGGCTTGGTCATGCTGGCCACATGACCCGGAAAAACTGTCTGCAGTCAAATTCTGACTCCCTCAGCCAGTAAAGCGAGATGAGCGCACAACCCCAGAGTCATCTGTGACTGGACTTAACTGTCAGGGGTCCTTTACTTTTACCTTTTTAGCGGATTTGGACTGGACAGTCCATCCTTACTTTCTTAGTTCTTCTGTGATGCTTCCATGGGCAGCTCCCCCTCCCAATCAATGAAATAAATAAAAATACTTAGCCAACTGACCAATTGTATCACAGATCTTGGTTCTGCGCCCCCCCCCCAACATCAAGCCTGCCCCATTAAAATTAATCCTGGCTATGCCTGTGGATGCTTCCCCAATATTATTCTATTGATATCTGCAGGGTGTGCTCTTGTGTAAGAAAAACAACAAAGGTAGTGGAACATTTGTGGTATGAAAAGTTATGGGATTTCAATAGAAAGCTGTGGACCTGCATTGATTGGAAATGAAACGGTATGGCTGTCCTAAAATTCTGCAGGTGCAATAGTATTCCTGCTTCGTGCCACTGCTCTCGTTTGCCCCAGCTTGTATATGCTAGTGGAGCAGAAGCACTTTGCAGGCATTTTGCTAGAAGCGCCGTGTGGCTTGGCAAGGCCACCGTATTGTCAGGTGGTTCTGCCGCCTCCCAGCTCAGCCACCTGCTCTGCAACCTGCCCATCACATTGAATTTCCTGACAATTAGGCTAACCTTCAAGCTTCTCCCACCCGCCATTCTTTTGCAAAGTTGTTGGCTGGTTCCCTTTGGTTTAAAGCCCTGATGAACCTAAATAATAATGCATGGTTTGATGGACTTCTATCAGGAATGGGAAATATTTTTCAGCCCAAGAGCTGAAAAATTACAGCTGCATTACAGTGGAAGGCAGAGTCAGAGGCAAAAGTGGGCAGAGCAATGGATCTGACCCTTGGGCAATGGACCTTTGTCCAGTATTCCAGCCATGGAATAAAACAATTATGGTGGTGGTTGTTGGCAACCACCTGTCTTGAGAGACAATGGAGTGTGCTTCCGGGGGGTGAAGTCATAGAATTATAGAGTTGGAAGAGACCACAAGGGCCATCGAGTCCAACCCCCTGCCAAGCAGGAAACACCATCAGAGCACTCCTGACATATGGTTGTCAAGCCTCTGCTTAAAGACCTCCAAAGAAGGAGACTCCACCACACTCCTTGGCAGCAAATTCCACTGTTGAACAGCTCTTACTGTCAGGAAGTTCTTCCTAATGTTTAGGTGGAATCTTCTTTCTTGTAGTTTGGATCCATTGCTCCGTGTCCACTTCTCTGGAGCAGCAGAAAACAACCTTTCTCCCTCCTCTATGTGACATCCTTTTATATATTTGAACATGGCTATCATATCACCCCTTAACCTCCTCTTCTCCAGGCTAAACATGCCCAGCTCCCTTAGCCGTTCCTCATAAGGCATCGTTTCCAGGCCTTTGACCATTTTGGTTGCCCTCCTCTGGACACGTTCCAGTTTGTCAGAGTCCTTCTTGAACTGTGGTGCCCAGAACTGGACACAGTACTCCAGGTGAGGTCTGACCAGAGCAGAACACAGTGGCACTATTACTTCCCTTGATCTAGATGCTGTACTCCTATTGATGCAGCCCAGAATTACATTGGCTTTTTTAGCTGCCGCGTCACACTGTTGGCACATGTCAAGTTTGTGGTCAACCAAGACTCCTAGATCCTTTTCACATGTACTGCTCTCAAGCTAGGTGTCACCCATCTTGTATTTGTGCCTCTCATTTTTTTTGCCCAAGTGCAATACTTTACATTTCTCCCTGTTAAAATTCATCTTGTTTGTTTTGGCCCAGTTCTCTAATCTGTCAAGGTCGTTTTCAAGTGTGATCCTGTCCTCTGGGGTGTTAGCCACCCCTCCCAGTTTGGTGTCATCTGCAAATTTGATCAGGATGCCCTTGAGTCCATCATCCAAGTCATTGATAAAGATGTTGAACAAGACCGGGCCCAAGACAGAACCCTGTGGCACCCCACTAGTCACTCTTCTCCAGGATGAAGAGGAACCATTGATGAGCACCCTTTGGTCAAAGCGCTGCATTAGCAGCACCAAAGTCCTGGAGCGCAAGCCTGAGCAGTGTGTGTGGAGTTCTTGGGCTGTCCAGAGGACAATACCTCCTTCTCGGCCTTGCTGATGTGGCCCAAAGGAAAGCACAGCAATATGTTTGGCACCAGCTTAGCCTCAGGAGTTGCTGGAAGGAACTCCTAAGGTGCCATCCAGCTGTTTTAGGATGTTCACTTTGGATTTGTGTAGAGTAAACTCCCTAGCCTTTTCTCTCTCTCTCCCCTCCCAAGATATTCTGCAAGGCAGCAGAGGTTTAGGATCAGAGTTCTCCTAGGTGAGCTACCTTCCCAGGTTGATGAGCCCCATCTGCCCCTCACTTGAAGGAGAGTCTCCACCCCCCATCGTTCTGCCCAGACACTGAGGTCCAGCACCGCGGGCCTTCTGGTGGTTCCCTCACTGCGAGAAGCCAAGGCAGAGGGCCTTCTCGGTAGTGGCACCCGCCCTGTGGAATGCCCTCCCACCAGATGTCAAAGAGAAGAACAACTACCAGACTTTTAGAAGACATCTGAAGGCAGCCCTGTTTAGGGAAGCTTTTAATGTTTAACAGACCACTGTATTTTAATACTTGGTTGGAAGCTGCCCAGGGTGGCTGGGGAGACCCAGCCAGATGGGCGGGGTATAAATCATCATCATCATCATCATCACTTCCCTCTACAGCATGTGCAATAACCACTTCCTCAACTGTTGGACCCACTGTTGGTCTCGTCTGCTCAATCCGCCAGTGTCTGTCTCTGCATGCAGGGGAAGTTCCAAACTCACTGAGGGTTTAAGACCCACCAGCTCCCCTCACCTGGTTTAGCAGCCAGTCGAAGCTGTTTCTCGGGATGTGGCCATTGTCACATGCTGACAGCTTCTCAGAGCCACAGGTGAGAGCTGAGTGCAGGGTGGGGAGCAAAGGCAGACAAACTACCCCAGAGCTACTACCCCTCCCCTAACATCCCAGACGCAACAAGAGGTTTATATCGGAACTTTCCAAAGTTGTGTCGCACAAATGCTCCCCACGCTGGAAAGGGGTTAGTTTAGCTTCCGGTTTGCTAGGAAAACTGAATTACTGCATCGTGAAATGATGCGTGTGTAAAAAGTGTGTCACCAACAAGAAAAGTCTGGAAAGCTCTGGTTTATATGCAAACGTCTTTCCTCCAAAGAAAGAAGAGGCATTATTGCAGTTGCAAGGACACATTCCAACCAGGAATGGGGACTGAGGTTGAGGTGTTGCCTAGGCAGTGTTTCCCAACCTTGTGCCTCCAGCTGTTTTTGAACTACAACTCCCATCATCCCTGACTAGCAAGACCAGTGGCAAGGGATGATGGGAATTGTAGTCCAAAAACAGCTGGAGGCACAAGGTTGGGAAACACTGGCCTAGAGCAAGTCCCAAGGGCCATATAGAGAAGTCTGGAGGGCCACATTTGGCCCTGGGCCCTGAGGTTCCCCGGTCTGTTTCCTGCAAGAAAGATGACAGCTGCAAGAGTTCTGATGCTGGCAGTTCTGTTGCTAAATTGGGACCAGGCCACAGTTATTTCTTGTCCACAGTACAGTGGTACCTCAGGTTAAAGACGCTTCAGGTTACAGACTCTGCAAACCCCGAAATAGTACCTCAGGTTAAGAACTTTGCTTCAGGATGAGAACAGAAATCGAGCGGTGGCGGTGCAGCAGCAGTGGGAGGCCCCATTAGCTAAAGTGGTACCTCAGGTTAAGAACAGTTTCAGGTTAAGAACAGACTTCCAGAACGAATTCAGTTCCTAATCTGAGGTACCACTAGCTGCTCCAAGGCAGAAGAAAGCTGTACAGCTTTGGAAGGCTTGTGGCCTCCGCTTATGATAAGTGTGGGTTCAGTATCTTGAGGCAAGAGGTTACAAGGGTTTATTAAGCAGAAGTTAAAACAAGTGCTTTTCGCTGGAGCCCTCTCAGCCAGTCAGGCTCTATAGCCTGCTTGCACCATTCTCCAGGGAACATCTCTAAACTCTCATTCCAATGTTTCCTGCAAGGAAATGTCTCTAAATCACTACAGTGGTGACACACATTTACAATTCACTTCTTCAAGATAGTATCCGTGATGTTCACTTGAGGCCTCCTATCCAGGCATAGACAGATCTCAGGCTCTGCACATGCTCCCAGTGCACTCCAGCTGCTGGCTTGTGAAACCATGTATATATGATGTATTTTTATTCCACATAAATACTGCATTTTGATGGATCTGCTCTCCCCAAGCCAGCATCAATCCAATTTGAAAATGTAAGTCCCCTCTCTCTGTACATTCCACGTTCTCTGTGCACTCACAATTTTCAAGAAAAAGAAGGAAATACAGCCATTTTGTAAGTTTAGGAAGTGCTTTGAAAGAGTAAAGGATAACTTAGGATGGATATTTTTACAGAATGCTTGACGTTTTCTCTTTATTTTACTCTTAAACTCTTACTTCTTGCTGCAAGCAAGCGAACATGCTTCTTTATTCTGAAACTGAAAAGCAAAGGAAAGTCCATAGGGTAGAATCTTATTCTAGCCCACAATGCAAAGTTCTAATATTTAATTCGTCAAGTGTTATGTTGCTACACAGATTGACTTTCCCCACGGTCACGGAAGTAATTATACGGGCTGCTTGCGATAATGCAAAATCCCTCCTCTGCCAGCGAAAGTCTTCAGTGAGTAAACACTTGGGGTTTCTTCTAGATGAGACTTTTGCTGCGCACTCACCCTGCCTTATTTGCCGAATTTTTCAGAGGATTCTGCTCTTAATTTGCTCCTGCTCTTAAAGCAAATGGCCGTTCCTTAAATGGAGGCTGTCTTAAAGGTAAAGGGACCCCTGACCATTAGGTCCAGTCGTGACCGACTCTGGGGTTGGGTGCTCATCTCGCTTTATTGGCCGAGGGAGCCGGCGTACAGCTTCCGGGTCATGTGGCCAGCATGACAAAGCCGCTTCTGGCGAACCAGAGCAGCGCACAGAAACACCGTTTACCTTCCCACCGGAGTGGTAACTATTTATCTACTTGCACTTTGACGTGCTTTCGAACAGCTAGGTTGGTAGGAGCAGGGACCGAGCAACGGGAGCTCACCCCGTTGCGGGGATTCGAACCGCTGACCTTCTGATCGGCAAGTCCTAGGCTCTGTGGTTTAACCCACAGCGCCACCCACGTCCCTGGAGGCTGTCTTATGTCACAAATGAAAAAGACAATTTCCCCAGAAAAATCCTGTGTGCGAGGAGGAAGCACCCAGCCCCCACGTCGCTACAGATCTGCTTATCAGCAGATAAGGTCTGCTGATAAGCTACCAATCTGCTTATCAGTATATTTACTCTAACTTGGGGTACAACCCAAAGGAAGGCTCCTTATGCAAATAGTTGCATTGAAAGGATGTGGCTTCCTTGGAACTGTACTTTACCCATTACAGAAGTAGAATTCCCAGTTCCTTTAACAAACTACAGTCCCCAGAATTCTTTCGGGGAAGCCACACGCTTTAACTCTATGGGGTGTGTCTACTCAGCCATGTCTTATGCAGAGTTCTCATCTTGATCGTAACCAGAACTTGTCCTTCCAAGGCCAACCAGCAGAGGGACCCCTTACCTTGCTGCAATTTTTAAAATTTTATTTTACAGAGAACCTTTAAAGAAATATAAAAATGTAGCCCTGTTGGCTGGGAAGAAAGCAGTATCTCCCCACTTTAAACAGTCACGGCTTCCCTCAAAGCTTCCTGGGAACTGTAGTTTGTGAAGAGTGGTGAGAGTTGTCAAGAGACCCCAATTTCCCTTACATAGGGCTGCCATACGTCCAGAATTTCCCAGACAAGAGACTGGGAAAATGGCATTCGGGCAGAATTTTTGCAAATCGACCAACAGCTTTTGTGTCCGGATTTTCACATTTGGAAATATGGCAACTCTGCCTCACAGAGCTACAATTTCCAGAGTCCCCCTGGGAAGAGGATTGTTGAACCACTCTTGAGAATTGTAGCTCTGTGAGAGAATTAGGTGTTTCCTGACAACTCTCAGCACCCTTAAGAACCTGCAGTTCCCATTATGCTTTTGAGGAAGCCATGATTGTTTAAAGTGGGTCAATGCTTCTTTAAAGGTATAATAATAATAATAATAATAATAATAATAATAATAATAATAATAATTAATGAAACTTGGTTTTCAAAGAATATCTGAAAAATAAATATAGTAGTTTAAATTCTGTTGCAGCATTCGAGGAACTTCAGTAATAGATGCAAGGTAAATATAAGAAATTAGATAATTTAAGAATAAGTTTAATTATGATAAAAGTGTGTATTGGCAATAAGTAATATGAAATTGAAATATGGAATAGACGGGAGGTTGGGTCTTTAGTGTTAAGACCAATATATGTTTTATTGTTTGCTAAGAAAATTATGTGTCTATGATTATTCTTGTGTGTAATTTGGTAATTGTGGTTTTTTTTCTTTTTCTTGTATCAATAAAAATCTTAAAAAACCAACAACTTGTATACTGCCCTATACTCACAGGTCTCAGGGTGGTTCAAAAGATAAAATCACAATATAAAAAGACAGAATACATAATAAAATAAAAACAATAAACCCCAATAACCCCCCCCCCAATATTTTAAAAGGGCATTGGATGTCAATCAACCAAAGGCCTGGTTAAAGAAGAATGTTTTGCTTTATAGATACATACTCTGCATATTTTATAGATACATACTCTGCATATGATCCCTGCATATTTTATATAAACTAAACCATTCAGTATTCCATTATTACATCCATCAAAAATTATTTGCACTGTTGAATTTATCTGAATGCTGCCAACATTTTCAAGTGCACACAATCCCCCCATATATTCGATAAACATTTTCCAGTTGTCTTTAAACGTACCGTATTTTTCGCTCTATAAGACGCACCAGACCACAAGACGCACCTAGTTTTTGGAGGAGGAAAACAAGAAAAAAAAATATTCTGAACCCCAGAAGCCAGAACAGCAAGAGGGATCACTGTGCAGTGAAAGCAGCAATCCCTCTCACTGTTCTGGCTTCTGGGATAGCCGCACAGCCTGCATTCGCTCCATAAGACGCACACACACATTTCCCCTTACTTTTTAGGAGGGAAAAAGTGAGTCTTAAAGAGCAAAAAATACGGTATGTTCTTCTCGTTCTCTTATTCTGGGTGTTAGGTCCGCAAGCTGCACGTATTACTAATGGCAACTTTAAAAGGGACGTTTTTGCCTGGTGCCTAAAGGTGCATAATGAAGTGCAAATGGGTCTGGAGACTTCCAAAATCTGCACCAGAACAGTACTTTCACATGCTGTCCAAACCTGGATGTCCTGATTTAATCGGGACAGTGGAGGGGTATGCTTTCATCACCCAAACATCACAAAACAGGGTGTGAGCCTCTGAGTCTTTCAGAACTCTTCATCAGGCCTAGATGGCAAACATCTAGGGGGAAGAAGAGAAGGGAGCAAGTAGGCTGATAGGGAAGCCATGGAGTCTGCATCTGGTCACCATCTTAAGATGCAATATGAGAGGAAGTAGCAGGCATTCAAGTGAGGGAAAAGTGACTAACATTTGATAAATCAAATGACTGCCTCAAAAGGAATAGTTGTAAACAAAAGCAAACCAAAGAGCCTTGTTGCACCTTAAAGTCTAACACATTGATTTTTGTTTGTGTGGCCTAAGATACATCTGATGAAGTGGGCTTGAATCTATGAAAGTTTAACATAGCATCATGTGGGAATGTTCAGGGAGGCAGGAGAGGATATATTGTTTATTAATATCCTTCCTAACTTGCGCTAGCAAGTTCTATAACTTAGCAGAGTTTTACATTCCTCTTTTTAAACGCACAGCGGGTAGCTGGTTGCAGGCTTGTTTGGTTCCTGGAAAGTTCCCTTTTATCCCTCTTCAAAGAATAAACACGCCACAATCTTGTGTAAAGTATATAAAAGAAGTTTACTCACATCATCAGTTCACAGTTGGATCCCTGAAGGCAGACTTAGTTGCAAATACAGTGGTACCTCTGGTTACAGATGCTTCAGGTTACAGACTCGCTAACCCAGAAATAGTACCTTGGGTTAAGAACTTTGCTTCAGGATGAGAACAGAAATTGTGGTGGCAGTGGCGGCAGCGGGAAGCCCCATTAGCTAAAGTGGTACCTCAGGTTAAGAACAGTTTCAGGTTAAGAACAGACCTCCAGAATGAATTAAGTTCTTAACCCGAGGTACCACTATATGTACATGTGGATCTACCCCATATGGCGGTTAATCCCAGTGACAGCAGACTGGCAGTCACTGCAGTTCACACGATGAAAGGAAGATGGAAAAAGAGGAAGTCAAAGACAGGGGGTGTGCTGCATGCCTTGCCCTTTTAAGGAAAGCTTTTAATGTTTAATAGGTTATTGTATTTTAATATTCTGTTGGAAGCCACCCAGGGCGGCTGGGGAAACCCAGCCAGATGGGTGGGGTATAAATTATTATTATTATACCTGGGTAGAAAAGGTCAGCCCACCTCTAGTCACATGCAAAGGAAGTATGTCCCAGCCAGGAGGAAACAGGAAGTTTTTGACTGGCTGGACCAAACATTCCCCCGCATGTCCACTCTAGGAAAACAAGGAATGTTGTACTTGACTGCTACTTATGTATCACATCCCACACATAGAAGTGCAGCATTGGAAGGGACCCCAAGGATCATGTAATCTAACCTCCTGCAATGCAGGAATCACAGCAATCCCTGACAGCCATCCAACCTCAGTTAAAAACTCTCCAATGAATGAAGAGTTCACCACCTCTCATGAGAGTCTGTTCCACTGCTCAACACGCTTACCATAAGAAAGTTCTTCCTAATATTTCATTGGAATCTCCTTTCTTGTAAAGCGAATCCATTGTTTTGGGTCCTACCCTCTGGAGCAGCAGAAAACAAGCTCACTCCATCTTCCATGGGACAGCTCTTCAGATATTTGAAGGTGACTATCTGATGCCACAATAAATCAAGGTATTCATCTTTAAGGTGGAACAATACTCCTTTGTAGTTGTTTTTTTTTTTTTTTTTTTGCTGCAATGTGAAGCTTATAAGCAAGTCAACTTGGGAGCCTGCCTACACAGGTTAAATGGCAGGGAATAGACATGCACCCACATTCACCAAGGGTGAGGAACCTGTGGTCTTCCAAGTTCTCTCTGACTCCATCTCCCCTCCAAAACCTTGCCTATGGGGCATGTTAGCTGGGGCGGATGGGGAGCTGAGCAACAACATCTGGAAGGCCACAGATTTCTGATCCTTGATACGTGTATAAAAATAACAATAGCAAGCCCAGGACTTTTTCCTGATGCGTCCAAGACCCCTTGATTGCCTCTGCTGCTTAAATAGCTCATCTTCTTGCTTGCCTGTCAGGTAGAGATGGGAGTTCCAGGTGGCAGATACAAAAGAAGTATTCTCTAGAGAGAGATGTGAGCCTTGTAAATCTTTTTTTTTAAAAGGGGTGGGGGTGGGGAAAGAACAGAAAGGGTTAATGAAAACAGCTAATGCTATGCATGAACCCGGTTGGGGGCGGGAAGTGGTGCAGTTGGTGCGCTCTTGCAGTCTGTTCCCTTGGGAGGCTGGTCTGTGTGTTCCTCTCTCTGAGCCTGTGGCTGCTCCGAGTGATGCATTTATGTATGAGATGCATTTATTTATGAACTGCTGGCCTCTCTACAGTGGGGAGCAGCCCTTCCCTTCCCTGTTATCATCCACGCTCTGTCAGATTAATAGAACCAAGGCCTGGAACTGCGCTGAAATATATCAGCAGGTTTGATCCTATTCATTCAGGACTCAACTGAGACCAAAGCTCTCTTTCCCACAACCAGGGTTAAATCAGCTATGGCCAAGGTAGGGAGGCTGCTGTGTTGCCCATTGCTGACTTTGTGAACGGTCTCTGTGCTTGTGTGGCACACATTTGAGCTTTGCATGAAATGTTTCCGACTGAGCGACTCCTGCCTTCTTGCCCCACAACGTAGAACTTTTTTTGCGCGTGTGTGCGCACACACATCCTTGCATATGTTATACACAGACTAAGGTTAACGCATCACATGATGTGGCCTCTCATCAACAAAATGTATAATTGGCTAGTCTTTTAAGATGCCACAAGACTCTTGGTTGTATTTTGAAAACAACCATACAGTGCCTCATCACCAGTAGTTCCAGGGTGGAACTAAATACGGGTGGGGTGGGACCCTATAAATAAGTCAGAAATTAGATTGTTAAAGCAAGAGAGGGGAAAAAATCCCTATGGAAAATCACATTTTAAAATTTCCTGCTCTCTGGTGCCATCTGGTGTTGCATGTTTATAGCACATTCAAATTGCTGTTTCTTTACTATTGTGCCCGAGTCCCCAGTCTCTCCTCTCCTATATGCTGCAGTGGCTGCACCATACTTTAGTGGGGACACTGCTCCAGCCATAGTTTAGTGTTGCATACATACCATCCATTTAAAGCACAAGGGTTGCCTTAAAGAATCCTGGGGACTGTGGTTTACCCCCACAGAACTATAATTCCCAGCACCCTTAATAAACTAAAGCCCCCAGTATTCTTTGGTGGAAGTCATGCTTTAAACATGCTTTAAATAGAGCACTGTTCCCAGTAAACTATGGCTGGGAAAAATCAAGAACTCAGAAGAAGTCAAACCAATGTCTACTGCTTCCCCTTCATTTGATGAAGAATATTATGGTAGTTGCCAGATTATTTTCAGCAACCAGGGCTGTCTGGCTCCCTGTTTGAAACCCTGGGAAGCCTCTGCCAGTCAGTCAATACTGAGTTAGATGGACTAATGGCTTGTCTCAGTATAAAGCATATTTCCTAACTTTCTCAAAGAGACTCCAAACAGTGGTTTATATTTGGAAAAACCTCTCTTGCAGTTGCAGTGACATATCAGCCAGAATCACTGGGGAGGGTAGGTGACATATTTTAAGCTATAGAGATGCAATAAAGTTATCGCAAATGTCAGTAGTTCAGTTCAGGTAGATAGTCACTTAATCACAAAGGGGATTAGGTAATATTGTGCACCTGTAAGGTGCAACAATTTCCTACATTTTGTTTTGAGTTTCTAAGCAAAGCCCCATTTCCTAGATCAGGGGTAGGCAACCTAAGGCCCGTGGGCCGGATGCGGCCCAATCAGCATGCTTTTACATGAGTAGAATGTGTCCTTTTATTTAAAATGCATCTCTGGGTTATTTGTGGGGCATGGAAATTTGTTCACCCCCCCCCAATATAGTCCAGCCCACCACATGGTCTGAGGGATGGTGGACTGGCCCACGACTGAAAAAGGTTGCTGACCCCTGTCCTAGATGGAGATGGATTTCTTCCATACACCTCCTGCTCCTCACAGAGCTATTTTGGCACTTAAATCATTGCTTCATTATTTGGTTCAGGGATTTCTATCCTCCCCTTCAACAAATCCCCAGGGTGGTAAATTTACCACAAAGAGAAACCCTTAGTTTCTATTGAGCCTTGAATGAATAGAATCAAACTTACTGCCAAACCCAAGTGGGTTAGCCTGGGCCAAAATGCTCCCCCTCCCCAAAGCCCTTGCCCCAAATGCCATGCTCATCCTTTTCCTCTTCCACTGCAAACTCATCCCTTCTCTCTGTTTGGAGGGAATTGTCCAGAAGACCAGACTGGAGACCATGTCAGAAGCATTCCTTCGATCCTTCTTGTTGATGCAGCAGCTGCTGTCTGGATCAGGCTGCTGGTCCATCTGTCAACCTACCCACCCGAAGTCCATGTCTTCTGAGGACGTGCATAAGCCCCTTTCTTGTTTGTGTGTGCATGCACACACACACACACACACACACACACACACACACCCTTCTTGGTCAGCCTTGTGCATCCAGGAAAGTAGGCTGTTTCTAACCAGAGCCCATTTCAGCCTAACACTCTTGGCAGAATCCCATTCGTCTTTCTATAGGGCTGGTTTGTACTCCGTCTACAAGAAGAGAAGAAGATGCTGCCCTGTGGGTAAGAAAATTTACCAATAAAACCAGCATGTTTGCATTTTGTCTTATAGATAGAGCAGTAGTTGTAAAAGGATCAAACAGCACTTCATGCAAGCTTGGTTTAGATCCCTTTTAGGATCCAGTTAATCAGTAACATAGTATACCTGTTACTGTGATTAACAAATTGGAGTTTTTTCAAATTTACATGGCAACACATTCCGACTTTTGCATTCATCAGCTGCTCTGTATACCTGAAGGAGCATCTCCACCCCCATTGTTCAGCTCTGAGGGCCTTCTGGCGGTTCCCTCACTGCGACAAGTGAAGTTACAGGGAACCAGGCAAAGGGCCTTCTCGGTAGTGGCACCCACCCTGTGGAATGGCCTCCCATCAGATGCCAAGGAAATAAACAACTATCTGACTTTTAGAAGGCATCTGAAGGCAGCCCTGTTTAGGGAGGTTTTTTAATGTTTGATGTTTGATTGTATTTTTAATATTTTGTTGGAAGCCGCCCAGAGTGGCTGGGGAAACCCAACTAGATGGGCGGGGTATAGATGACGACGACAACAACAACAACTCTGATAAAAATGAAATGATGTTATTTCCAAGGTGGCAGTTATAGAGCTTTGAGGATGCAGTGCTCAGAGGGGCTTCATTCACTGAAGGTAAGTGATGGCTGAGACCATAGAATCATAGAGTTGGAAGGGACTGCAAGGGTCATCTAGTCCAACCATCTGCAATGCAGGAATCTTTTGCCCTATATGGGGCTCGAATCTACAACCCTGAGATTAAGGTTCTCAATGTTCTACCAACTGAGCTTTCCCCCATGTCCTGTTAATGTGTCCAGTGTGCACACCCATAAGTTATTCCTCTTTGCTAACATTGTTAGATCTGTTGGTATCTCCATAGCCATTATTGATAGGTCTGACAAGCTGTGGTTCTCAGAACCAAATGTTTAGCAACTGGCTGCTTCACCTTTTCTTTTTTGGAAAATATTGTAGATTTGTGGTTTCTAAAACATCTACATAGGCTGGCTGTAGTTTTACCTACGTACTAGATGTGGCATTCAAAAAAATTTGCACTCTGTGATATGGCTTATATTGTAGGGCCTGCAGGTGGTCGGCGTTTGTTTGGTTTTTGAAATAAGCAGCTAGTCCTTACTGAGGCTGAGAAGTTCTTGGAAGTGTATAAGGTGACACCTCCAAAATGTTACATAGTGTGTGCTTGTGTGTATATTGTATGGCAAGTGACATTTCTTAATAGCTTTTTACATGTAGTCGCCTCTTCGTGGCTATGACAAGCAGGCTATCTTATGGCAAACATACACATAAAACACAATTGCACGCCCATTTTTTCGGAGTATGGACTTTTGAGAGTTAAAACATTCTGTCAGAATCGGACACAGAGCACTGACTGTTCTGCTTGTAGTAGAGGTGTATGCAAAATGTCACCGTATAGCATAAATATTGTGCGGCTGGAATGAGTGCAGCACAGATAGCTTGAGTTGCCCTCACAGGTGATGGGAGTTAATGCATTACAATGATCCACTGAATCGACACAGTGACCCACTTTGTGTATCTGCATGTGTAGTGGACAGGGAGAAGGAGTGCCGTGAACCAAGTCCTTTATATATAGCAGGACCTGGGTGTGTGCGTGGTGGTCCAGAGAGAGGGAGCGAGAGAGCGCACAGCCATGCTTCGTCAGCCTGCAAAACTGCTCCGCAGCCACTGCCAACACGGTCTTGATGAGTGCGACTTTCCCCTCTGCAGTACGTCAGTTGCACAGAATGTTCTTTGTGCTGGAGCAGATGCCTCTTGTATGCAATCTGGCCATGTTTGCAAAGCCGGGACCAGGATGGGGGCAGGGGAAGGAGGGAGGGAAGCGAATGAGCTCAATTACGTAAGTGGCAGAGCAGCATTTGGGCAAAGAGGTCCTGATGATGCGTAACAGTTTGGAGGATCTTTAAAAATAGCGTGTGGGGTGGGTGGGTGGCTGCGTGGAAAGTCCAGAGGAAGCCAAATGGTGCATTGCTTGCTTGTTGCAAAAGTAAGCAAAGGGAGGGATGCTTCTTCTGAATTTCTGTGTAACCTCCTTCAGTGCCCTGCGGATCCTCTCCTTTCTGATTGCTAAACCTTGCAGCTTTCTTTCCATCCTTGGGCCCGTCTCCTGGTCCTGGTCCTCTCCTACTCATTATTCTGGACCACTCCCCATTCCCATTTGCTTTCCTTGCTTCCTCATCCAACGACTCTTTTCCTAGGCCCCTTTTTCCTATCCCAGGTTGGGGTAATAATAATAATAATAATAATAATAATAATAATAATAATAATAATAATTTTTATTTATATCCCGCCCTCCCCAGCCGAAGCCGGGCTCAGAGTGGCTAACAACAGTAAAATGATAAAAACATTCTAAAATCATTTCATTATAAAATTAATTCCAATCAGATAAATGGCAACCATTGGGCTAGAGTTCTGTGAGGATTGCCAAAGGAGTCAGGCTGTGCCCTGGCCAAAGGCCTGGTGGAACAGCTCTGTCTTGCAGGCCCTGCGGAAAGATGTCAAGTCCCGCAGGGCCCTAGCCTCTTGTGACAGAGCGTTCCACCAGATTGGAGCCACAGCCGAAAAAGCCCTGGCTCTGGTCGAGGCCAGCCTAACCTCTCTGTGGCCTGGGACCTTCAGGATGTTTTTATTTGAAGACCGTAAGTTCCTCTGTGGAACATACCAGGAGAGGCGGTCCCGTAGGTACGAGGGTCCTAGGCCGTATCCCTGAGGTTGTTCCCCTCACCCTGTTCCATGGCTGTGGTTGCTATGGAGATGGAATGACCAATGAGAGGCAAGGTGGGTGGAGGAGTCCAGTAGGGCATTCTACAGAAGGTTCCTGGTTCAATCCTTGGCATCTCTGCTTAAACCAGGGTTAAGGAACCTTCTGTCTGAAGGCCATATCCAGGCCCCTGGCTGGCCGGCCTAATTGCATGCTGGATAGAAGTAGAGATGGGCAGGTAATTATTATTATTATTAATATAATGGATGTAGTGCTGCCTGCTGAGATTGCTGTCACGGAAGGGCTGGAGCAAAAGATTCTTTCCTTCTGCTGCAAAAGATACCCACCCTACTGCTCAATGCATGTATCTTGCAACCACAAAGGAGTAGAAGAGAAGTGGATTCTTCTTCCTCTTTTTCCTCCCACAGGCACCCCCAAAAGGCAAAATACAGACATGGATTTGTGAGAGTCAAGTCCCAGAAAACAGAGTCTGCCCCTGGCAGGTGGGGTAGTTGGAGGCCTTGTGGAATTTGCCCCACATATTGCTCCGTTCGGGAAAGACTCTGCTCAGCATAACAGTGGATCCGAATCTCAAATCTGCTGCATGTTGCAAGGAGAATAAACTTTTCCTGGATAGCCCTTGTGGCTCATAGCAATGACCATCACAAAGCTTGACTCTGGTTCTAGCTTTACACTTTTTAAGAAAAAAAAAGCAGATAAATTGACTTCAGTTATGTCCCTGAGGTTGTTCCCCTCACCCTGCTCCATGGCTGTGGTTGCTATGGAGATGGAATGACCAATGAGAGGCGAGGTGGGTGGAGGAGTCCAGTCGCTTAGTGCAGAAGTGTCTGCTGACCACAGGAAGAAATGCAACGTAAGCCCTTTCCCTACTTTCTTGTACAACCAGCTTTAAGGACACCTAAAACTCAAGGGTGGGGATTTTTTTAATGGTCTGAGGACTGCTTTCCCTTCTGGGAAGCTTTCTGAGGGCCACATGCCCAGAGCCAGATGTGAAAGTGGGTGAAGGAATACATATAATTTTACCTTTGTGCAGGAGGTTGGTTTCTGCACACAGCCACTCACCTTTCTCTCTATCCCTGCTTCAGGCATCCTCAGAGGGCCAGGATCCATTGCAGTCCACCCTGGATGTGAAGCAATACCCAGAAAGGGGTGTGAGCAGTGGAGAGTGTGAGCTTCGAGAGAGTGTCATGGGCCAGGAAGAGAAGCCGCATACCGTACCCCTGGCCTGATGTTCCCCACCCCTGCTATAATAATAACAGTTGCTATTGTTATCATCAGTATTAATTATTTGCTCTTCGCCCTAAGTCCCCAGGAAGCCTTCTATTTCGCCATTAAGAATGCATTCTTCCACAAAGGTTTATTGATGTCTGTTTTTGGCTCTTTTAAATGATTTTTGTTGTATGTTTTTGTTTATATTGCTGTAAATGGCTTTGATATATCGTATTTTTCCACGTATAAGACTATGTTTTTTGCTAATTCTTTTAAGTAAAAAATTGGGGGTTGTGTTATACACGGTTGGTGAATGCGCAGGGGTTTGGGGTCAGGCTCTGGCGCAGTTGGCCTGGGTTTGGGTTTGGGCTCTGGCGGGGGTGGCATTGGCTTGGGTTCGGGCTCTAGCTCTGGCCCAATTTCTTAATTTAGGGTTCAAAAAGATAGGGGTCATCTTATACATGGGGGCGTCTTATACACTGAAAAATACGGTATATTTTCTGACTGCCATAATAATAAATCACAACAACAATTTACCTACCCTTGACCCTAAGGTCAACATTAAAACGCAATGCACTGGTATCTCTGGTTGCAAACGGTATCAGTTCTGGAGGTCCGTTCACAACCTGAAAAGAATGCAACCTGTGTCTGTGCATGCGCGGGTCGCGATTCGCCGCTTCTGCGCATGCACGTGATGTCATTTTGCGCGTCTGCACATGCGCAAGCGGTGAAACCCGGAAGTAACCCTTTCCGGTACTTCCTGAAAATGCGCAACCTGAAGCAAACATAACATGAGGTACGACTGTATGGGGGAAAAAACAACCTGTTTAAAACCAACGTAAGGCTCTGACAAACGCTTTGTGATAAGTGTGAGGACGAGAACCCGTCCACTGACTTCGCATTGCACCAGCTCCTTCTGTACCTTCTCTCTTCCCTCTCCTTCCTGTTGCCGACTCCTCAACAGTCTGTCCATTTCCAGGCTGCAGGCAGAGGGAGTCTGGGGTGGTGGAGCATTCCTACAAGTGCCGAGCCCAAGAGATCGGCATTGTGCTAGCTCCTGCCACATGGAAATATGGCGGTGCAGCTGCTGCGTAGGCAAGAGCAGGAGGTGCAGGCATGCGGTCCAGGCAGTTTTTTTTAAAAAATTAAAACCCCCAAACCCATCCCTCCATCACTTTCGGTAGCTCAGCCAGGGCTTCCCCTGGATGCAAGTCAGCGCATCAATCTGCGAGAAAAAAGAAGCTTGTTTCCTTATCATCCAAAGCATGGTCTAGGCCAGGGGTGGGGAGCCACAAGTCAAAGGGTCCTCCATGCTTCTCTATCTGATCCTCATTACCCACCCCACATCACATACACCTCCCCATCTTCTCCCCCTCCCCAAATGTTTCCCCCTGGCTGGAACATATCCTTCAACCCGGAGAATGCCTTTTGCTTGCCAGCATGGAGATTTGAGAAGAGTGTGTGTGTTTGTGTGTGTGTGTGTTTGTAAAAACTAGCTCAATGTACACAGGGAAAGCATGCATTTCTTGCTCTACCTAGTTTTGCCTCTGGCTCCGCCCACCACTGTCATGTTACCCCAGCATGCGGCCCTCAAGGTTGTGAGACCCCTACTCCTGTTCTACACTGTTCAAGACCTGCCAGGGGATGTGGCTGGGAGCCAGGGGGTGGGATTGTTGGGGGGAAGGAGGCACTTAGAGAACAAACCAAAGTTTTGACAAAATCAAATCTGCTAGCCTTAGCACCTTCCAATGTGCTATGATTAGTTTAGAGATGCAGATGAAAGGCAGTTTCTCACCAGCTCAAACAGGCTGAGTGCCTTGCCACAAAAAGGGATATTGGCTGGTCATCTTCCAATGTGCCTGGTTCCAGGGAGGTCCTTGAAGGTCAATGACACCTTTTTCCTGCCCTCCCAAACAAGGCAGTCCCCTGGAAGAATGGAGAATGAAGCTGTTAGACTATGCGGAGTTGGACAAATTGACAGGGAAGATTAGATATTTAAGAGACCAAAAGTTCATCGAGGACTGGGGGAAATTTGTGGAATATCTGGAACATACAAGTGAGGGACAGATCACGCTAAAGGGATTTAAAGAAGCACTGTGAAAAATCAAGAAGTATTGTCTAAAGGGAATAGAAAGAAAGATATAAATAATGTCAATATAAATCTAAGAAATGCGTAATTTAAATAATGACTACGGATGATTTACGGAAAAGCTGAAGGAAGTCCAGAAAAGGAATAAGTTGTGAAAAATTTGATGTGAAATTAATATGTTTTTGTTTTTGAGCCAGTGTGGTGTAGTTGTTAATCTGGTGAACTGGGTTCGCGTCTCCGCTCCTCCACATGCAGCTGCTGGGTGACCTTGGGCTAGTCACACTTCTTCGAAGTCTCTCAGCCCCACTCACCTCACAGAGTGTTTGTTGTGGGGGAGGAAGGGAAAAGAGAATGTTAGCCGCTTTGAGACTCCTTCAGGTAGTGATAAAGCGGGATATCAAATCCAAACTCTTCTTCTTCTTCTGATGTAAACTAGTAAAAAGTTATTTAAAAAACAAACAAACAAACAAGGCAGTCCCCACTCCTTGGACCCAACCTGCCAATCTGTTTGTCTAGCTTTTATCAGCCATGATGGTCTCGGGTGGAGAGGACATGGTGCTGGCCGAAATCCTTCAAGCAGCTAGCTCACATCCTCAGATTGCAACCGTGGAAACTAATCCAAGACGGCACACAGCCAGACGGCGCTCTGTACACTTCCTTATGTGAATGCTGGTATCACTTTGTGTGTGTTTATGAGTGACTTTAACCTTGGAGTGTCTCGCAGATTTGTCACTGTAGGCCTCTGAAAGTACAATCATCTCCATCTTCTGGCCAGATGTTACTAGCCCTTTCATCACTTGGAAAAGCTCTGCTGAACAGCTACTTGAGGATGCAGTGGCAGCAGCAAAGCATGTTTTTGCCACCACCACCTCCTCCTCCAACACCACCACTTTATGGCAGATATGAAAGTGATGGACCCATGGGTCAGAATCAGTCTTGCCGCCGATTTGCAATAAAATGGGTGGAGGCAAGTTCATCTAAAGTGTGTTGGGGGAGGAGAGGCAGGAGTGCTGAACTGTGCGTTTTCATTTGAGATTGCTTCTTAAAGCTGTTCTCCTAGCCAATAATAATGGTATGTCATATAGCAAATTTATTTTATGAAATAAAAAAAGTTAATTAAAAAATACTACCCCTCTTAGTGTCTGGGTCTTTCTGGGCAATCTGTGTTTCTGTACACATGTTCCTTATTTGTTTATTTAAATGCTTCCAGACCAATTGCTCATATAACAAGACAGTATACAAGATAACAATAAAAAAAAATCAATAACATATCAATAAAGACTAGTTAGTAAAATATTTTTCATTCCAAAGGCCTGTCTGAACTGCACAGAGCAATAAAAAGACACATGAAAGCAAGCAAGGTGTAACTCTTCTCAAAGTGTCCCATCAGAAGATGTCAGTGACTAAAGTGGAGCATAAGGAATCAGGTGATCCTGCAAGTTTTTTGGCCCAAGTTGTTTAGAGCTTTGTGAATTAATGCAAGAAGCCTGAACCTGGCTTGGCAATGAATTGCTCCTCTTGTTGCAGGGACATTACACTTTGCTCCTGGCGAAAGGAGATGCACACATTGCTTCTCCCACACAGTGATGGCCCTGTGATGGCTGCATGGTTGTCACCACACCTCCTCCTGACATTGTTAGCGGTGGGATGAGCAGCATGGCTTGCTGCCTGCACCCTCGTTCTGAGCTAATCTCGCTGCGCAACTCCAGCGTCAAAGTGTTCTTCTATCTGTATCACACCCACCACTCCACTAACAGATGGGGCACCACATGATTGCTACTGAAAATCATTACGCAAAGGCCAGAATGAACATTGTGACAGGCTTGGATGGCATACAAGGCCTTCTTCAGATTGAAGAACTATTTGGAATTCAAAATGAAACAATGGTTTAATACAAGGGGGGGGGGAGATTTGGGCCTCCAGACCTTCCTGGGGTACAGTTCCCATCACCCTTGACCATTGGTCGTGCAGATGACAGCTGAGGGCTACACATTTGCCACCTCTATAGATCCAACTTGCCCAACATCTACAATGTGACTACAGATTCAGGTAGGTAGCTATGTTGGTCTGACACAGTCGAAATAAATTTTAAAAATTTAAAAATTGTCCAGTAGCACCTTAGAGACCAACTAAGTTTATTCTGGGTATAAGCTTTCATGTGCATGGTATCTGAAGAAGTGTGCATGCACACAAAAGCTTATACCCACAACAAACTTAGTTGGTATCAATTTTTTATTTATTTAATGTGACTACAGTGTCAGATTCAGGGACATTTTGCTTCCCCTATATTTATTTACCCTAGCTTATTTATATAGCTGCCCTATAGCAGAAGTATGCTAGGAAGCCAGGGTGGTGTAGTTGTTATAGTGTCAGACTAGGACCTGGGAGATGAGGGTTCAAATCCCCACTCAGTCCTAAAGTTCCCTGGGTAACCATGGACCAGTCACAGCCTCTTCACCCACCTCATAGGGTCATTGCAGGGATTAATTTAGGGGTGGGCTGAACCATATACTCTCAGGAGAAAAAGGTGGGATATAAATGCAATAAATAAGCTCTTCTGCTTACCTGCTTGAGAATGCTGAGGGGACAGGCAGATGGAGATATCAGCCAACAACCTGGCACCTAGAGATCTCCACATGGTCGCAACAGGACCCGTGCAAGTCGCAAAATGCACCTGGCGCCTGGCTAATTTCTAACACTGCTCTGACTCGCGTTCAGCCTAACTTGTTTCACAGTGTTGTTGTGAGGATAAAATGGGGAGAACCATGTGTGCCAGCTTGAGAAAAAGGTGGGATATAAATGCAAACAAGCAGACAAGCAAATGCCAAGGCATTAAAGGCTTCAGTCTGGCTCCAAGCTATCTCACTAGGAGCTCTCCGTGGTCCTGCCTTGTTCCACCAGGAGCTACTCCAGGGGTCCAGGACAGAATGTATATGACCTTACAGTGGTACCTCAGGTTAAGAACTTAATTCGTTCTGGAGGTCTGTTCTTAACCTGAAACTGTTCTTAACCTGAGGTACCACTTTAGCTAATGGAGCCTCCCGCTGCCGCCGTGCCACCACTGCGCGATTTCTGTTCTCATCCTGAAGCAAAGTTCTTAACCCGAGTTACTATTTCTGGGTTAGTGGAGTCTGTAACCTGAAGCGTCTGTAACCTGAGGTACCACTGTATTCAGCTGTGTATGTTGATCAAGCTCCACTTTGAAATTCATCCCAGCTTTATCGTGTTCTGTGTGGGTTGCGAATTGCCTTGCAGGCTCAGTAATAATAGTAATGGAAATAATAATTTCCATTGGACTTTATGTAGAAGCTGAGACTGACAAAATGACCACCATCCAGCTTTTCAGTTCATGCTAAGATGATATATGTTGTAGTTGATCTTTAATTTCTGTCCTGGAAATGCATTTTCATGAGGGCAGGATTTCATAGAAAGATACAACGAACACAACACTCTTCTCTCTTTTTTTTAAAAAAGAATAAATTATTTTCATTGTTCAGTGCTTTAGCTAATGCAGCATCCTCTCCCCCCTCCCCCAAATGCCCTCCATTTATATTCATTGTTTCCACTCCATTAAGTTTTTGCAACAACATATAGGGGCCTACACACACGCTCTCCGTGCTGAGACACACATCGAGAGAGGGAGAGAGCGCGCGGGGGTGGGGGACGGGACAAATTAAGAAATAATTTAAGCAAACAGTTTACAGACTTCTTAATATTTCCCACCACCGGATAAGTAAACAGCACCAACCAACAAGAACATTAGATCGGAGAAATCCTGAAAGGAGCCAACTAGCTATTTCAGTCCTTGCAGTTATAGAAGCTATTAGGAGAAAGCTTTCACCCAATAGCCATAATGTTGGGGAAGGAAATTGTATAGAATAATGGGATTGGCCCCATCTTCTCAAGTGGCACTAATAAAGCGGGCACAAGATCCACCAGGCAGTCCTTCTGTGCCAGCCCCATTGAAATGGATAGGAGGCCTCCTTTGTTCCAAAGGTTCGTTTTATTTGCTTAGGGAAGAATCCTTAGGTCCTGGGAATGGGAGATGGGACAGTGCTGGATATGGTGGTCTCCAGGTGCGCCGACTCAGGAAGGAGATTGGGCGTGGTTGACATCATGCTGGTGGCCTGGAGTCTCACGCTGGTGGCCTGGAGGCAGTGGTGTCACATGGTGGGGGCGGGGGCGGGGGCGGCGGTGCGCCCCGGGTTCCAAGTCTAGGAGGGTGACAAGAGGGCACCCTGCGGGGTGCTTGCCCTGCCACCCCAGCCTGGGCTCAGCGGTGTGAGCAGCCATCACACTGCCGCAGCCACATGTGGAGGATCCTTTGTTCGCGGCTGCAGCTGCTAGCAGAGGATCCCACCACTGTCCGTACGGCTCTCGGGCAGCACTGGCGGCGAATGCTATGTACAATGCATGCACAGTGTTGCATGCATGCGCTGTGTGTAGCGACGCCACACATGCGCTGTACATAGTGGTTTGCCACTGGTGCCGCTGGAGCGCCATACGGACGGTGGGGGGATCCCTCTGCCGCTGGCAGGAGACGCTTACGGCGAGCCGTGGGCCCCCCTCCCAGCCTCCCTCCCTGGCTCGCCGTAAGCGGCTCCTACTTTGCCGCTTTGCAGCGAACCAGGGAGGGAGACAGATGGGAGCCGTGGCTCCTGAGAGGACACAGCTTTGCCAGTGCACTGGCAATGCAGCATAGCTCCCCCCTTCCCCTGATGGCTTGGGGTACTTGGGGGTCGCAGGGGTGGGGGCACAGAGGTGTAGAAAGGGCGGCAGACATTCAGCGCCCACCTGTGACTCCCAAGCCTACCCCGAGCTATTGATGGGGAGGTGGGTTGACATTTTCCCCCCACACTGGGTACCACCTGGGCTTGCTACACCTCTTCCTGGAGGCATTGCACTGGTGGCCAGGGAAGCCTTGGTGGCCTGTTGGGCTTGTGGGTGGGGAATATTTCCCCTCTACTCTCTGGAAACAAATTGGTAGATTTTTGCAATCAAAACCAGTGTGGCTATGCAAGCTTGGGAATTTCAATCTGACATATTCATGTTGAAGCAGAGCTGGAGGTGCTAGCTTCTGAAGAATAATAGAAGGGGGGGGAGACTGGCAGAACGTGGCCCACAACGTTGCACATGCAATATCCCAACGTTGTGACATCGGGATGTTGGAGGAGCCAGAGGCAGATCCGAATGTGGCAGAAGTGTGGTGCAGCATAGCTTCAATTGCCTTGTTGACTCCTCTTCTTCATCCTGCCGCCATGGCCACCACAACCCTGGGGCTTCTTCCTGCCTCCTTCCCCTCCACAGCTGGAGGAGGAGGAGCCAACCTGGGGCCATGCTCGACTCCGTGCTCAGCCTCCTCCACCACTTCTGGACACGGGGGACAGCCCCCTCCCAGGAGACTCAGAAGGGCTTAACCCCTAGGAGATGACGCCCCTCAGCACGGCAGTCTTTAATCCAGACTAGTTAATCCAGAACACTTTTGTTGCTGACGCTATCCAACATGGCCTCAGGCTCTTCCACCCGCTGCCACATGCCATTCCCCCTGCATATTACAACCCCCTGGAATGTGCCCCTTGACTGGAAAAAAATGGCCCTCTTCATGTAGAGGGTGGATTGTAGCCTCATATGTGCCAAGAGCTCCTGATTCAGGTCTGGGAACCCATAGTCCTCAAGACTGCATAGTGGGACTGCAGCGCCCATCATCCCTGATTATTGGCCATGCTGGCGGGGGCTTCTGGGAGTTGAAGTTCAACAATGTCTGGAGAGGCACAGGTTCCCCACCCCGTTCTACTGCTTATTTAGGGTTGCTGCAGAATCTGGGGGGTTGTTTACAGTGTGCTGAGGGGGAGAACCATATATACCTATCCTCTTCAACTCCTTGGAGGGAAGGTGGGATATGAACATGACAAATCAAGGAATGTGGCTTGCCTGTGTTATTAGAAAGAGGGAGCCCATTCATATGTCCAAATTACTATGAAGTCACTTCCTCTTTTTGATCACCCTGACAGGCAGTAGGATGGCTTCCATCACCACATGTCAGATATGAACATGTAAAATATGTAGGAAGGTTTGTGGTGAAATGGTTGCCTACGTTTAATCTCTACCATTAGGAAGGTGTGAATTTATCTTTTAGTCCCATTTTTGCTGATTTCAATGGGGAATAGGAAATGATGTTGCACTTGTGGTCTTCCAGGGTCATAGAGGTAAAGCAAGAAGGTCTGTCTTTGTTTTTAGTCTGCCTTAGCAGATGTTCTCCACAAAGCAGGAAAAAGGCTTAGCTGCTTAGGCCAATTATTGTATACAGTACAGGAAATCTTACCTTTAAATCCCTGGGATACTTGAGCAGATGCCTTCTTCCAGATGTGTCTTCATGCTCTTTAATAGGATATTCTGATAGTCCCACTGTGAGTGGCCAATGACCACTGAGCGCACCTTCGCTTTGGTGGCCCCTACATTCTGGAACCAGCAGTTCAAATGATTCCAGCTGCTTCCCCCTCTTAAGCAGGCCATTGCTTTATTTGAACAGGTCACTTGTTCTGTTTATGGTTTCCGAGCACAATTCAAAGTGTTGGTGCTGACCTTTAAAGCCCTAAACGGCCTTAGTCCTGAAGGAGCGTCTCCACCCCCATCGTTCAGCTTGGACACTGAGATCCAGCGATGAAGGCCTTCTGGTGGTTCCCTCACTGCGAGAAGTGAAGTTACAGGAAACCAGGCAGAGGGCCTTCTCAGTAGTGGCGCCTGCCCTGTGGAACACCCTCCCATCAGATGTCAAGGCAATAAGCATCTATCTTGCTTTTAAAAGACATCTGAAGGCAGCCCTGTGTAGGGAAGTGTTTAATGTTTAATGCTGTATTGTGTTTTTAATCTTTGGCTGGGAGTCACCCAGAGTGGCTGGGGAAACCCAGCCAGATAGCCAGGGTATGTATGTATGTATGTATGTATGTATGTATGTATGTATGTATAAATAAATAGCTGGAAACTGCTTCCATAGCTCTGACCTGTTCTTCTGCCTGTTTTATTGATTGTTTAAAAAATGTATTTGTTTAACCATGTACCTCATTTTCAGACTTGCAAACTGAAAAGTGGGTTATAAATCTTCCAAGGGCCCCTCCTGGCACCCTATCTATTGCACATTCCTGATTATTTATGCTCATGATGGTATCTGGGGGAGGGTGGTGTGTTTTATGCAATTCCACTTTCAACCCTGTTGGCATCTGCAAATGTCTTGGGAAGGGCACATTGGTTTATTTCTAATCAGTGTATTTTCCCTTAACTTCCTGCCGAAGTCTTGTGAGGTTCCATGCCACAAATGTTCCAGTTTATTCATTTTATTTTATTGTCCCACTTTTGTTACTCTACAGAGCAAGGGTGCCCCTACAGATGGTAAACAGGAAGCTGATGTTGGGGAAGAATCACAGAACAACTAATAAAGCAGAATGATGTGTAGTCAATCTACCACTTATGCATGGTTATTAAGTCTATGCCACATTGCTGGATATGCCTGCCTCCACCCCCTGGTCCCCCCAAAACAGCCCAGAGTGTAAAGGGCTTAGTACAATTATTTAACCCTCAAAATCTTTCAGCCACAAAACCTAGGCATCTGAATGTGGATTGGTTATAGCAGTATTAAACTATAAGGGCCAACGACCCAGGAACTTCTCCTATTGGCCTATCTAGCTCAGTATTATCTACACTGAATGGCAGTGGCTTTCCATGATTTCAGGCAAGGAGTCGTCAATGCCATGGATTGTACCCGGGACATTCTGGGTGCAATGTGGATTCTCAACCATGGAGCTCCAGTCCTTCCCTTCAGCAAGGGTCCCATGGAATGGTCCTGTCCATCTTTCAGGGTTGTGTGTATGCAGATGTGCATAGTTGTCCTCCACGTCACCCGTTGTTGATTCATTTGGAGGAAAATGAACCAGGTAAGATCATGGAAGGTTTTGAGCCTCCTAGCATAGGATGGGCATCTGGCCCATAGTGGAGTGCTAGCACACGGTTTGGATTGTGTGATGAGTTGATTAAAAGGAGAGCCTTGAGGAGGCCTTGTGTTCCTAGGTGCATTTTTTGAGGCTGTAGAAAAGTTCGCAAGGCAGCAGAGAGCAGCATGGTGTGTGTAGCCATTCCTTACCTGGGTTTGAAGTATTCCATGTCACAATTGTATTGGACAGATGGGGGTCCACTTCTTGGATATGGGTTATAATATATTTCTTAAGGATCTGCAACACAACCTATTGGTAGTTATCCAAGACAGTTGAGTCCTCCCAGATTTCTTTCATTGGCAGGGCCAATGCAGGGGAAAAGGGGGTACCTTGGCTGTTAAAGGAGATTCTTTAAACCAGGTGTGGGGAACCTTTGGCCCTCCAGATATTGCTGCGGTACAACTTCCATCAGGCCCAGGAATATTGGGCTCTGTAGTGCAATGACATCTAGAGAGCCAAAGATGCCCACTCTAAACCAACATCTCAGGGCCATTGGGCTTGGGGGACAAGGGCTAGAACCCCTTGGGAGCTGCCCAACTCACCAACTCAGGTATTAAGAGTTCAGGGAAGTGATGCTGGGGACAGAGCGCTCTCAAGACATCTTGACAGAGGAAGCTAGGAGGTGCTGGGCATGTGCAGAATGTGATGGTGGCCACCAGCTTGAATGGCTTTAGTGGGGGGTTAGACAAATTCATAGTGGGAATGTTCTAACCTCTAACTTCAGATGTAGTATATGCACCAGGATACTAGCTGCTGGAGAACAACAACGAGAGAGCGCCATTGCTGTCACGCCCTGGCTGTAGGCTTCCTAGAGGCATCTGATGGGCCACTGTGGGAAATGGGATGCTGAGCTAGATTGGCTGTATCAATCCAAACCAGAAAGACCCTTTTTACATTCATACTGATCAGTGGAACTGTATCAGGTTGACTTGTCCTGTTGAGCTGCAGCTGGTGAGAAAATGAGACACACTGTCATGGCCTGAACACATACTGGAGGGTTATAGTATTAATTAGAGGAAATCTGTTGCAGATAATGTCTATAGGTTAATAAAGTTGTGGTCCTTCTTTACCCCAGTGATAGCATTTTGCCTCATTATTGTGAGGCTCAGAGGCAAAACTTTGTGTGGCATGCTGGAACCAAACAGGATGAAAATCTCTCAAATGAGTTTCTAGCTCTTTCAGAGCCCAGGCATGAGACTGTTGATTTTTATATACTCAGGAAGCCTGGCTTCATTGATGACTTGTTGGAACCTTTTCTTTCACTATCAGTTCGACTTCAGTAAAATGGGAATAAGAAGAATCCATCTCTCACACCATATGGCTATTGTGAAGATGAATGCAGTGAAGACAGTGAACGCCACTGATCCTTAGAGTGTAAAGATGGATAATGACATTTTCCTCTTATTGCCAGTGGTGGCTCCAAATTTCAGATGTCCCTTGGGGAAGACACCCTCTATGGACCCACCATCCCCTCCATCAGTGAGTCTACTTCCTCACTGCCACTATCCCCAGCTGATGCTCCTGCTCCTCTTCCCCATCATTTCTCCCATCTGCTTGCTTGCCTGCCAGGCAGAGAACCAATGAGCAAGCAGGCAATGGCATCTGTGACTCCTCCTTCTCACCATCAGCTGTTGTCCAGGCCAAAGCAAGGAGTGGGAGAACAACCTGAATCCGTGGATGCTCAGCAGATGCCTCCTCAGGCCGACTCTTAATGCCAGCTTGCATTTATTGCTCTGTAGTTGTGCTGAGGGGACACAGGTGGCGCTGTGGGTTAAAGCCTCAGCGCCTAGGACTTGCTGATCGAAAGGTCGGCGGTTCGAATCCCTGCGGCGGGGTGCGCTCCCGCTGCTCGGTCCCAGCGCCTGCCAACCTAGCAGTTCAAAAGCACCTCCAGGTGCAAGTAGATAAATAGGGACCGCTTACCAGCGGGAAGGTAAACGGCGTTTCCGTGTGCAGCTCTGGCTCGCCAGAGCAGCGATGTCACACTGGCCATGTGACCCGGAAGTGTCTCCGGACAGCGCTGGCCCCTGGCCTCTTAAGTGAGATGGGCGCACAACCCCAGAGTCTGTCAAGACTGGCCCGTACGGGCAGGGGTACCTTTACCTTTACCTTTAGTTGTGCTGAGGACACCAGGAGATAGACTTCTTTGATGTCAGTGGTCCTACTGTCACTCGAACTGGAACAGTTTGGACACATGGTCAAAATCAGCTTTAGCCAGGGAAAGACAGTAACATTTTATTTCTGGTTACAGATAGGTAGCCATGTTGGTCTGTCATAGTCATCTGAAGAAGTGTATCTGAAGAAGTGTGCATGCACACGAAAGCTCATACCAAGAACTAACTTAGTTGGTCTTTAAGGTGCTACTGGAAGGAATTTTTTAAATTTTATTTCTGAACACACCTTGCTGCATTTCAAGCCGATTAAATAACACCAGTGTAAAAAGAAATTGAGGCCGAACTGTGTTTTTATTTCCTTCATCTGTCGTGTGAGTACAGTTCAAGAAGAATATAATCAGAAAAATATATAACAATAATAAGATCATCTCTGGAATCTACAGGCCATACATGACGTAGGTGCTCTGTGAGCAGATTTCCCAATGTCTGTCTGTTTCTTTGTTTATTTTTCAAAGCAGCCATGCTGGGTCTCAGGGTTGATCAGAGAAGTAGCCCATGTTATTGGTTTCAATCTACGTCATCCCTTGAAGCTACTATAAGCACTGGAGTAGGAAAAAGTATATATGCTGAGACTTAATCCCAATTTCACAAAGCATCTTGGGGCAGGGGAGATCGGGGTGCTTAAGCTTCCCTCCCTCCAGTTTTCCACTCTCTCAGTATAGTTGCTCTGATCAAAATCAGAACCCTGAAATAGCTTTAAACTTACTTCAAAATATACAGTGAACCTGATCACAGATCTCCTATAGCATGTGAAGTTTGCCCTTAAACTGCCAGTGGTTGTCAGAAGCACAGACTGCAGGCATGTGGCATTCTATGAGTCAATACCAATAAAAGACGAAGAATTTTGGTTGAGACCCCAGGTATGCAAAGTGGAGAAAATGGGATATTTACCAATCCTGGCTGGTAGTACCTCTCTCCTGATGGTCCAATGCGTCTGTTTCACAGTCCCAAAACACCATGCCTTTGAATGGTTGAGGAAGGAAAGCCAAGCCAATGTCCCAGGAGATGGAAGTGGAGCATCAAGGCGATATTAAACATGGTTCTAATTATATACTGTAAAGTATAACTCCAGTTGCAGGAGACCGCCCTACAGTTGTGATGGTGAAGTTACTCTAGCCTCCTCCAACCTGGTGCCCTCCAGATGTTTTGGACTACGTCTGCCATCAGCCCCAGCCAACACACAGTCATGATCTCTGTATCTGATGGGAGTCGTCGCCCAAAAGAATATGGAGGGCACCAGGTTGAAGAAGGCCGATTGGTTTTACATCAATGGTGCAGTGCTGAAATACCACTGGAGACGTGAGTTTGGGTGGTATGGAGTTTTGCCCTGATAACTTTCCTCTTGAAAAGATTCAAGTGTGTTGCTTTTGCCCACAGCCAAGGTATAAGGAAGGAAATAAATTTCCAGGAAGATCAGGGATAAGGGAAGCTGTAGGCCTCTAGCTCTTGTTGGACTACAGCTGCCATCATTCCTGACTATTGGCCAGCTGGAGCTCATGGGAGCTGATGCTCAACACCATCTGGGCAGCTGCAGGTTCCCATCCTCCTGCAATGGGTCACTTTGGCTGATGGTTGGAGATAGAGGAGATGCCTTGCTGTGTGGAGCTTGGGCTTCCAACATCTGGAAGGCCACAGGTTCCCCATTTAGGGATGGGAAACCTGTGGCCTTCCAGATGTTGGTGGATTCCACCTCCCACCTGGAATGTCTAATAGTCTGGGATGATAGCAGCTGTACTCCAACAACATCATGGGGGGACACAGGTCCACCCCCCTACTCGAATGTTTTGGCCTATTTTCTCTTTGTATGTGTAATTTCCTTCTGGCTCTCTGCCAGAGGGACACTGAGGTCTAGATTATATGGATCATCTTGCTGGAGTAGTGGTAGTCTGTGGAAGGTCCTGACTTACAGCAAGCAGGTGGATAAATAGACATCTGATCTGATTCAGCAACTGAGAGGCGAATGGCATGTTCAGGCAATATCATACGATAGATGAGCTGCAGGCAGCATGTTTGTGCTGCACTGCCGAATATGTAAAAACAGGCAAACCTCCCTGTGCATGAAAAACAAAAAATCCCAAATGTATCAGGGAGAAGACTAGGCTACAATTCTTCTCCTTGCCATGCTAGCTTTCAAAGGGCAGGGAGTTAATGAATGACAGAGAATTAAAACATACATGATGTGATATTTCTCAACGGACTATGCAACAGCTACAACAGAGCTTGGGCTACAGCTCTCCAGAGCTCTGGCAAAAGGGTTTCTTCAATCCTGGCCTCAAATATCTCTTCATTAGACACACAAAATTTGTGTCCTTGTGTTCATGAATATCACGTGCTTTGTCGCTGAGCTAGAGCCCCTGTCCTTTGTGAAAGACACTCAAGGGAGCAAAATTATACATCGCCATCTTTCCCAAGCTCATTTTTTGAATATAAAAACCAAGCAAACACTCAGCTGCCCTTGGAAACCAAGGCTGTGTCTTAGTGACTTCACTTTGCGGTGAAAATATCAGTGGTTTGGTGCACCACACCGAACACCAAGGTTTTTCTTTCATGGCTGAGGGGAAAAGACCTTAACACAAGAATGTCTCTCAAAAGATTGCCAGTTACATAGCCCTATATTGGGGTGAAGTGAAGTGAAGGGAAGGGGAAGCCATTTAGGAGGGTTATAATTAGCTGTCACTCCATCTCCAAGGATGCAGATGGCTTGACACATGCTTGAATGGTTTGTTAGACAGATTTCCTCAGTAGTGGGATGAAATATATTCCTGTGGAGTTCTTTAGCAATTTATAAAGACTGCAGAATATGTATATGAGTGTGGGTGTGTACATGTACACACGTGTGCAATAACTGGTCCCCTGATTCTTTTCTCACCACTGCCTTTTTCATTCTGAGTAAAGTTGTTTGGAGGGGAAAGTCCTGTGAACGAATAGAAAATATCCACATAGACTCCAAGAAAGATTGATTGTCCTATTTGTCCCATGGAGCTGTTTAACCTGGAAGTTCTAAAACAGAAACAATTTTTAAAGAGTTTAAAAAGCCAACAAAACAAGCAAGGAGCATCAGTTGTATTGCAAGAGGCTGCGACGATGTTATATCAGGGGCCGCCAATCTTTTTGCAGTGCACATTTCAAATTGTGAGTGGATGCTGGGGGTACCAGTTGTAAAACAGCTGCTGTGGAGGGGTGTGGTATAAAAAAATTAGGAAGACATCTCCCTCCCCCAACAACCTAATGCTTACCGTGGAAAGTCAGCTATGTGCTGCAGGTCCTGATTGTGGACATCACACAATATTGATTGCACACAGATACGCAGAGGTGCTATTGCTGTCTAATAGTACCAGGAAACATTCCTCAGTACCAGGGAAAAGATACAAGGTCACCACACCACACTCCCCCTTATTTCACAAAATTCACTTAAAAGGTACCTGCACATTTTGTCCCATAACTTTCTTTCTAGGAGGGCTAGAGACTTACTTTAAATTTTAAAAGGCTCAGATTCTGTGGCACAGGGGCACTAGTGAAAGCCTTCATGGGCACCATGGTGCCCATAGGCACCTAGTTGGAGACCCGTGTACATGATAAAAGATTGTGCTTATAAAGGGATCCCTAGAAATCCAGATCTGCAAGGGAAATAGTAAAAAATAGGTGATTCTTGGAAATAAGCAGTTAGAAAACACTCTGGTTTTCATCAAGAAGAAAGATTACCCACCCACTGCCTTTTTATCTGTGCCAGGTTTAGATTAATGCTTTATGATAACCAACACACAAATTAGGCTCCTCCGCAGAAGGACTTCTAACAGCATGTTTATGCAAAAATAACTCTTCTGGTGTTAAATGGGGTTTCCTCCCACATAAGGGTGCATAGGTTTCAAACAATCCTGTGGACAATATTTGGGAGTAAATCCCACTGAACACAATAGGATTTACTTCTGAGAAAACATGCATAGGATTGAGCTGGATGTCTTTTTCTTCTTCCATAGTTTAATTTTAAAATATCTATCTATCTATTATCTACCTATCTATCCATCTATCTATGAAAGATCAGTGAAGAGGTCAGCACATTGCCCTGGTTTATTGAGAGAAAAAGAGACCTCATCTCCCGAATTAACAGGGCAACAAAGTTCAAATGCAGATTTGCTAGATGCATCCCCTTCTATCAAATCTACTACGAGCAGCAGCAATACTAATGATGATGACGATTGTCATTATTATTAAGTTTAATAACTTTGCAGTATGAGTGCTTATGACTATATTATTTGTCACCTTGCTTATTTTGACAGAAAGACGGGATGGAAATGTTAATGCAATAAATAGGAACAACAATAGTTTTCACTCCCCACCACATATTTTCATTTCTTCCCATCCACATAGATACCCTGTTTTTAAGCACTTAGTGGGAAAATGCCTTTCCCCCCCCCCCTCAGCCCAGTATGGAACTAGCACCGAGCAATGAGTGATTAAATAAAGAGCCATTAAAGAAGAAGTAAAGATGGCGATATGCCGAGTCTTCAGCTATTAGCATGTGCTGGGGAGGTGGGGGGGCGCTGCATATGCCTCCTATGATGAATGGACTCTAGGCTGATTTCTTATCTGATTGTGTAGTTTAACCCGAGCGGGCAATCCAGTTCGTTCAGATGGTTTGGCTATGATGATTAAAAAAAATAATAATTAAATAATTCCCCCCTTGAAGGGAAACGCAGGTTGGTGGTTTTTTTCATTCTCTGGGCAGACTAATCCCCTTGCTTTGCACCAAGCAGGAGCTGGGACTGCTCCTTCGGCTTCCGCTGGATTAACGGTGTAATCCTGTGCGTGTCGACTCAGATGTCAGTCCCATTGAGTTCAACGGCGCTTACTCCCAAGCAAGCAACAGAACAACCCTATGCAGATCTAAGCAGAAGTCAGTTTCCCTGAGCTTCCCAGGTAAATGACAGCAACCAATGGCTTTTGTATCTCAGCCCCGCGGATCGGGGCCCTATCCTTCTGGACGAGGGTGTGGGGCTGCAGCTCAAATCAACAAAAGGAAAGGCAAGGAAAGGAGCTAAAACCCTTTTTTGCATAATCTGGGCGGAATCCCCTGAACAGCTGGCCGGGGGTAGGAGGGAAGCGGGGGAGGAGGGAGCGAGGAAGAACGAGCGAGAGAAGGAACAGAGCAAAATGTTCCGCGTTAGAACTGAAGCCCAGGCTCCATGGCTGAAATCCTACAACTGCTGTCCAAAATCTGCTCCTGTTTTTTTGTGTTTTTTTTAAGCCAGTCCGTCAGGCGCTGCTCGCTCATCTCTGCACTCCGCCCTCCCCGCGCGCCTTCCCCCGCGATTCTGTCCTTAAGAAAGCTAAAGGTCACACAGGCAGATGGTGCGGACCGCGGGGGGAACGGCTGCTCCTCCCCTTCCTGCAGAAATGAGCACAAGAGATGCGCGCAGCGGGGGCATTACGGTAATGGGCAAAAGCGCCCGGCACCGAGAGGCAAAGCAACGCTGGTTTAACATCATTATGCTCAAAAAATAAATAAAAATAAAATAACGGAATTGAGAAAGAAAACTCTATCTTTTCCTTACTGCAATCTTTGATGCTGCAAGAGACAGACAGAGAGAAAGGGACCTCAATCAACTGTAGTGTCTATATCTGTATATATCTGCCCTACAGACGCCAAGCAACCGCTTAAATGATTTTACGCAGAGAGGCTCTTCGGAATCATTTAAAGCCCGGTCCTATGTCACGTGTTTACTCAGACACAAGTCCCATTGAGATAAAAAGAGGCTCACCCCCAGGTAAATAGGAGGTCGGGTTGCAACCTTAACCACCCGGGATTATGATGCCCGGTTTTCTCATTCTTTCTTTTGCTTAGGAATTGGGGGGGGGGGGTAGAGAAGCGAAGTCAACAAAGACCTGTTATCTCAGCGCTGCTAAGGTCCCCGCGAGGAGCTCTCCGTGGTGCTGAAACTAGAATCTCCTCTTTGGGTCTCTTGCTAAAAACCGAGATCGGACCACATTTGAGCCTGGGGTTAGGGTCGCTGCCTCTCATGAAATAAATCGTGGTTGTGTGTGAAGTTTGGGGGCAGGTTAGACTTTAAAAACACACAAGAGACCCACGTTTCTTCTAAATCCAAGCTATCATGTACACGGGTCTTCCACGGCCCCTCTCACCAGTCTCCAGATCGTGTGACAAAATGGAGCTGAGATGGGGGGGAAAGAAATATCTCACCCTCTCTCTTCCTGCTTAGCCAATCTTTGTTTTTTCCAGTCGTGGATTCCCCCCCCCCCCCAAAAGGTTTTGATTGTTTGTTTGTTAAGTCCATTTAAACAAATGAGAGAGAAAACCCGTTGCCTATCTATCTATCATCTATCTATCTATCTATCTATCTATCTATCTATCTATCTATCTATCTATCTATCTATCTATCTATATCTATCTATCTATCTATCATCTATCCATCTATCCATCTATCCATCCATCCATCCCCTCATCCCTCCAACCTGGCCCGGTCCTCACTCTGTGAGGGCTACAGAAACCCGATCAGGTAGAAGAAACAGACAGAAGACTTCTCACTGCAGCATTTACTATTCCACCCTCAACACACGCGCCACCGACGCCCCGTTTCAAGCTGCTCCTTGCTCTTTCAAGAGACCCACAAAGCCAGCTCGCTCTCTCCCCCTCTCAACACCCCCTCGACTTTTTTTTCTGTATGCGCAGGACAATACGCAGCCTGCGGGCAGGCGCTGTTGCTCCGCTTATCTATCTATATACAAAAAACCTGCCTGGAATTGACATCCTCTTTCAACTGCATTTACGCGTTCGCCTCCCCTCCGCACCTGCCGCCCACAGCAAGAGGAGTGGGGACCAGCCACCTCCAGGCACAGCCGGTTCTCTGCCCCCCTCCAAATAATCTCTCCTTTCCTTTACCTACATTTAGTCATCTGTGCCTGAGAGGGAGAGGCAGGGACGGGGGAGTAACGAGAGCCTCTTAGCGCGACCACCTCAATGCAAGCGATCGCTGCCAGCACCGCAACGCCTTACAAACTCGAAGGTCCCTCCCGCCCGGAGTCTTCGCGCAAGAAGCAAAACCCGCACTCTCTGAAATCGTTCACAGAGACAATATTTATTGCTCGCTCTTTGCGGCACGCGCGCGCGGGCACACACACACACGCAGCAAAATAAAAAGGAAAAAGTGCTCTATTTTCTCATTTTCTTACCAGCCAGGGAGGATCTGATCTCTTTAATTGCATACATATATATATATTGGAGTTCGATCCCCGGGAAAATAGGTAGCGAAAGCCTCTCGGCGGGTCCCATCCAGCAACAGCGGAGCGCATCGCGGCCAGCAGTGAAGGCAGCAAGTGAAGGCAGGCGGGCAGGCAGGCAATGGCTTCTCTCTTGGCATTCACCGCGTGCCTTAATTGTATTGAAATTAAATCAAGGTCCGCTGTGAACACGAAGGGCTTAAGCCAAGCGCGGAGGGAAACGGCACCACCGCACGTTCGCAAGGGAGCACGAAGGACGTCCCCCCCCCCAATCTTGCGGAAGGCTCGCTCAAGCCCAGGCTCTTCTTATTATAAACTGGCATCTGCGTCTCTCTGCGTCTGTGTCTGGGTGATGCGCTGCTGGTGGGCGGATTAGCCCGGATCCCCGTATACCCTTAATTTCTTCTCTCCTCTTGGTAGAACTGCACCGTTTCTTATTCTTATTCTTTTTTCTGGAGCAGAAATAGACAGGGAACATCACGCTGCGATCCAAGTTGTGTGTGTGTGTGTGTGTGTCTGTTGCGGGGAGGGGGCCGTTTTGCTGCATGAGGATGATGTCTCCTCTTGTCTCCAGAGCTGCTGCGTTCTTGCTGCTGCCGTCGCTGCTTTTTAATTGTCCTCTCTCTCTCTGCTGCTGCCGTC
This sequence comes from Podarcis melisellensis, assembly GCF_964234715.1. Lineage (NCBI taxonomy): Eukaryota > Metazoa > Chordata > Lepidosauria > Squamata > Lacertidae > Podarcis > Podarcis melisellensis. The sequence goes on along the minus strand of NC_138540.1, from coordinate 67,514,510 downwards.
GCTTCTTCTCCAGGTCTTTGCGGCACCCGCTTCCAGAGGGTTCCCCCCCTCCCCACCCTCTCTCTCTCTCCCTCCCTCCTCTCCCCCACCCATTTTCTTCTCCAGCTCTTTTCGAAGTTGTTGTGACTTGCTTGCTTAATTCTTGGCGGCGAGGCTGCTCCCTGCTCTTCTTCTCTCTCTCCTCCCCACCCTCAAATCTACAGCTTGAAATCAAGTGTGTGGGAGGGCGGCGTGGATATGTGTGTGCGTGTGCGCGTGTGCATATGGATGCCTGGGAGAGAGCGAGGGTGGGGGAGAGGGAGAGAGAGAGAGAGGGGGGGGAGAGGGAGGGAGCCTCTTCTTCCACCGCCTCTCAGCTTTGCATCAACTAGCCAAAATCCCTGCTGCTTTGCTTGCTCGGGAACCGAATTGCGTCTTGATAGCAGAGGTCAACGGAGGAAGAGAGAGAGAGGGACAGAACAGGGAGGAGGGGGAGGAGGGAGAACACAAACAAACAAACAAACAAACAAACAAACAAACAAATGGCGGTAGGCAAGAGGGAGAGAGGTTCTTTTTAAAAAAGAAAAGAAAAAAAGAAGATGCAATTTTATGGCTCAGTCAACAAGGAAAATAGGGCAGATCTTCTAGAAAGAGGGTTTTCCTCCCCGCGGGGGGTGGGGAGGAGTGGAAGGCAGGATGAGTGCCTTGCAGGCTTCCGTGGAAGGAATATATTTACGTGTGTGTGTGTGTGTGTGTGTGTGTGTGTGTGTGTGTCCGTCCCTCCTCCTCCTCTCTTCTCCTGTCTCTCTTTGCGCAAAAGCGACCAGCATCTTTCCCCGCTACCCCTGAAGCCCCGTCGCGGGCCAAAGAAAGGCTTTCGGTGGACTTCCTGAGTCGGATGCAGCTCTTCAGCAGTGACCCCTGGACCACTGCGCAACATCCCTCCCTGCGGATCTGAAGCCGAGCGAGCGAAGGAGTCTAAAATCCTCATCTCCTCTGCTGGGCGGCGGCGGGGCGTGAGAGGGAGGCGGCCAGAGGGAGATCTCTTGACATCAACAAAACAACAAACGTCCTGGGATCCTCCTGGTCCTTCTCTCTCCCTCTCTGTGCATCCAGCGACCAGCATCCGCGGACTGTGCGGAAAATGCCTTGTGATGTACAATTTACACTCTCCCTCCCTCCCTCCCGCCCTCCTCTTCCCTCCCTTCTTCTCACTCCCCTCCCGCCCCCCCCGCAACCCAAATGATGCTGAAAGCAGGATTAGTAGAAGAGCCTCAGCTGCCTCAGATTACTGAAGCCCCAGGGACTCACAGGCCGAGCACAAAACGAGCAGGAGGACGGGACCTTCTTTTGGGAGGGGGTGCGGGGGGAGAGGATGCCATATTTCAAGAGGGGGGATTTAAGGAGAGGCATTGGGGTGGGGCGGGGGTGGTCTGAGGGCTTATGATGTTTCCGAGGTGGAGGAAGCGGTTATCTAGGGAACCTGCACTATATTTTATTCCGGGGGGTGGGGGCGGGGGGAGAGCGAGAGTCAAGGACGCGTTTTATTTCTTTTTATTTAATACTCAGGAGGATCTCGAGGTAAGTAAAGGCAGGTCGCCTGTTAGCAGCAGGCTTGGAGGAGAGAGTCCGTGGGTTTTTTTAATCATCTTCATTATTATTGAAGCGACCTACATACTGTGATGGCGCGGTTCTTATTTTTAAAACAAAACAAAATATGGCAGCATAAACGCCCCAGAAGTACGCCAAGAAGAGACGTCGGTTCAATTTAACCTCTCTGTCTGGTTTCTGCAGAGTCTATAGGCACCTACATATCAACCAAGCAGAACACGAACAAACACCCCCCCCACTCTCTCTGTGTCTCCTTATCAGTGTGTGAGACGACCGCAGAGGCAAAACTATATGGCCATCCGAAAAACCTTTCTTTTTTGAAAGCTCGTTGACCATACAGGGTTGATGCCAAAAATCCACGTCCAGTTAAAACCGAGAAGCTTGAAGCTTGTTTAAATGGGTCAGGATTATGGAGGGAGGGCCAAGTGGAGGAAAGAAGGAGGGAGGAAAAAGAGAGGGGAGGGAGAGAGAGAATCTTATAAAATAACGTAAAAATTCCCAACGCTACAGTATTTACAATTCCGTTTAATTCCAAGGGAATTGAGCGAAGGAATGATTAGTCTGCATTATGAACGGATCCAATAATATCACCTTCCTTCCCTTGTCCGGTGAGAGTCTCTCTCTCTCTCTCTCTCTCTCTCTCTCTCTCTCTCTCTCTCTCTCTCTCTCTCTCTCTCTCTCTCGGATTAGGCCTGTACTAGAAGCCAGAATGAGAGCGAGGAGCGCTTTGCAGTTTTGGAGATAGGTTTATTGACACAGGGGCATCCTGGACGCGCCCTCCCCACCCCCAACATTAACCTCTTGGAGGTGTGTAATTATTGCAGAAAAAAATCAGAGAAGGGCCGATCGATATCAACCTCACCCCCCAGTTCCACTGCCCCGCAACCCCTGATTTGGCAAAGGCTGGCTAGGTTGCTGGGGAGGAAACAAGCGCATCTAAGGATGTGTGTGTGTTGGGGGGGGGGGGATGAAGGGGAAAATCAGAGTAAAGCGAGCAAGCCAGCAAATGATCTGGAGGAGAGGTGTATATGTGCTGGGAGGCTAAGGGGTCGTTGTCTAGGACTGGGACTCTTGACCTTGGTGAGCTCTTCGGGATTAAGGGCGATCCCCCCCCCCGTTTATTTCATAATCGGTGGGGAGAAGTGCGCGTGGAGGAGGAAACAAACCTTAAGGTGTAGCGATGAAACAAAAAACAAGCCTGCGGTCCTCTGAACTTGGGAGTCAGTTCCATTTAACTCAGCGGCTCTTACTCCTGAGTAGACGCGCCTAGCATTTTTCACTTCCAAGGGTGTTGCATCTTGAAGTGGCACCTTCACAGTGCAGCCCCGTGTTTGTCTACTCAGAAGTAAGTCCCATTGCGCTCCATGGGACTGACTTCCGGGTAAGTTTGCAGCCTTTCAAAGACTTTAACCAGCGCAGTTCTCTTGAGGCAGCGTTTTGCTCGGGAGCAAATCCACCGGGATTTAGGTCCTGGTAAAACGAGCGTAGACAGGACTGCAGCATAACCGATTACGCAACCTGCAAAGGACTAAAGGCGTTTACTAAGGAGTAAGGCCCACTGAGCACAGGGAGATTTACTTCGGAGGAAAAATCCGTTTAGGAATCTCTTTCCTGCTAATGTGGCATAAACTACCGTGGGCCATTTGGAGCTCATATATGCATGTGTAAATTTATATATATATATTATATATACGGAAGGGAGGACTCTCTCCCACCATAGAAAGCAGAGGCAAAATACTGTGAATTGTAACGGCGTTTCCTTTTCACGGTTGTCTTCTGATGCACGTGTCTGTCTGTCTGTCCAGTACATTTCCATTGAAAACAATGAATTTTGCTTCCAAAATTTTCTCCCCAAACATATTTTTTAATGAAACGAGTCTCTCTGTGCGTTCAAACATGAAAAACACGTCAGCTATATTTACTTAAATTATTTTGCTAAAAGAAAAGCAATTAAAGAGAAAAAATATGTTAAGGGTTCTCCTCCCCGCCCCCACACTGTTGGGTAGGAGAAGAAGTTGGGCCTTGAGGTGCGTGCAGGATAAGGCAATGCGGGATGGGAAGTGGGGGGGGGGGGAGGCTGACCCACCGAAAACATCAGAGGAAGCCAACCTGAAAATAAATTCACCCTTTGCAGCGTTCTGTTCTAAAAATAAATCCAGATATGTAGGTAAGGCATGCCTGCAGCGACATTGTGTACATTTTAAAAATAGCAGTGTAACAAGCACAACCTGCTCCTATGTTGATGTGCTACACACACACACACACACACACACACACAGCCATATCTTTATCGATCGATCGATCTATGGAAAGCCCAGAAATGGAAGTGAAATTGACATGACCGAAAATTTTATATATATATATATATATGTGTGTATATATATATATATATATATATATATATATATATATATATATATATGGTGTATGTGTATAAACTGCGCCCCCCCCGCCCGCCGCGTGGGGGGTGGAAGAGAAAAACAACCAGGAGCAACTCTTTTTTTTTGACTGAATGCACAAAAATGGTACAAAATTGTGTGATAGATCCGTCGGTTCTATTGACCGAGAGCGTAGCTATAAAGCAGATGTTAGCTAACGGGAGTATTTCGAATTGTGGTTTCGAAAAGACATTTTTTCCCTCCCCTTCCTGAAAAATAAAAAGGCTTTGCTAGGGGATACATACGACACCCCTCCTCCGATCCTCCCAGTTGTGTGTCTGTCTGTCTGTCTATCTGTCTATCTATCTATCATCAGCACACACGCAAACGAATACCCATAGATGCACATATGTGCCTGCCTATATCAAATATTGAGCCCCCACCTCCCCCACCTCCGACCCCGTGTGTGCTGTGGCTTCAGTAGCCTCGCATAAATATTAATAGAGACGCCGGTTCACCCTATAGAAAGACGTTAACCCTTTCGGGCAAGCCGCCCGCTGCGACTTAGAGAAGGATGCGCCGAGCCCAGGTGGTCCTCACCCTTCTCTTAAGTTTAGGGGAGGGAAAGAGACACTTTCCTAGGCGTAAAGTTTGCCAAATGAAGGCTCTCACTCAGGCAGCGGTGAGACCCCCTAATATGTTAATAATGGCAAATCTGCGGTGGAATCTTGGTAGATTTTTTAAATGGCTTTATTTTTTTTACTACCTCCCGCCTCGGCCCTTTGATAGAAGAATTTGGGAAGATTTTGGAGCATATTGTGGTCAGGACTGGGGTTGGGGGTCGCGTGTGGCGGTGGTTGGAGGGAGGGATTCTGAGCCAAGGGAGGCGGAGGAAATTCCGTGGGCGATTGGTGGTCTCACCCACAACCCAGTTAAGGCCCCCAGTCGTTCGACGCAAGGTAAAGCGTTGCCGCGCATCAAATCGGCTTAAAGCCAAGCGCTACAAGGAGGAGGCGGGCGGGCGGGCTTTGGCGGCGAGCTTTCGCTCGACTGTTTTCATCGCTGCCTTGGTGAAATAAAATGCCATCACCACGGACTTTGGGTCGAGATAGATTCCGTAGGTATATCTGCCTCTGTCTCTAGCGGTCTGCATTCAGACAAACAATAAACCCATTTGCTGAAGGGTGAACAGGAGGGACCCCGGTGTCTGCTTCTATCCGCCTTTCATTTCCATTTTTATTTTATAGTAAACACAAATATTTTATAATAAACATAAACAAACATTTTCACCAGATTTTCTAGTGGTTTCTGTCTTCCCTTTTTGTGGAAATTTCTTTTTTCTGTGTCCACCCCAGTAAAGTAGATTCTATAATTTCAAATAATGTGTGTTTGTATGTATGAGATTCTCCGATCCACACAAACACAGGAGTGCAAAAATTCACCCTATAGGAAATACGAAAGTTAGGAAATTCAGCGTCTCTTTCTCTCCCGCACCTATTTGTTTATCCACTTACTTTCCTGTTTTAATCGCCAAATTATCAATAGTTGGGTTTTTGTTTTGCGGTCAGGTATAAGCTAAGGGTCGTATTTCGAGCACATCTAACAAAACCAGTAGCCTAGACAACCCGTCTATAGATGTCAATGGGTCTACTCAGAGTACGACTTCGTCGGAGACGATCCTAATAGCACCATCCCATCAATGCCTACTCGGAAGTAAGGCCCACTGAGTTAAATGGCCTTACTTCTAGGTAAGTGGGTAGGAGCTTGCAGACCAAGTGACTTTTCCCCACTGCTGGGGCGGGGTCTCGTTCTAAAAATTTGTCTCTGAGATGGTGGTGGCGGTGGAACCACGAGCCCCCCAAACAAGCAAGCAGAATGGCTTTGAGCAAAGGTTATTCCTGGGGAAGCAACGTCCTCAGCTGAGAGGGCGGGAATGATCTTCCTGTCGCGTCATCACAGGCCCTGTCATTTGGGAATCAGCGGTCAGGTTGCTTGTGCCTGGGGGAGAGGGAATGTTCGGAATCCGTTTAAATCGTTTTCGCTTCGGTGCAAGGCCCGGTCCACTCCGAGATGTAGGATCATCGAAAGCAACTGGTTCTCTCCTCAAAGGCTGGGGTTTCTTCCTCCTTCCAAGAACCATCGACATCACCACCCCCTCCCCTTTCCAGAAATAAAAATAAAATAAAAATCGAATTGATTCTCTCAGTGAGTCCCCACTCCCCAGACCGGAAATCGGGAGGCGAAAAAAGTCCCCAGAAAGATAAAAGAAGAAGACCGGGGCGGGGATCGTCCCCTTTTCGATATGGTTTTAAAAATTCTCCATCTCTCCCTTACACCTTGTTATTTAATAGCCCTTGTTATTTATTGGATAAATGAATGGACCCACTGAAGTCCCGCCGTGCTGGGCGCAAGCTGAAAGGGGAAAAACCCGATGTAAAGCCCCACTTTTATTTAGAGGAAATCTACCAGACTCTGAAAACCCTCGTTTAATATATACAATCCTCAAAAGTTGGTTCCTGTTCTCTGGCTCTGCGTTGCAAACTCGCCTTAGAGAAGCTTTGCTTGGCACAGAGGACCCTCGTCCGCCCCATCCCAGCGCGCGCACGCGACTCCTCTGAATCAACCCAGGGTTCTGTAGTTGGAAAATGCAGCCCTGGGGACAGAGGTGGGACCAGAAATTTTTTTTGGGGGGGGGGCGTGAGCTCAGATGGAACAAAGTGCCTTTCTGGAGTTTTGTCCCACGCGTTTGATTTCTGAAAGTGGAATCGTGGTGTCTTTCACACGAATGCCGCCATCCCACCCCGACACGCGTTTTCTCTGAGGTCAGTCCTGGTTTTTTTTAAGCTTTCTTAACCGCCTTTCGCTCTAAGGTGGCAGGGCAGGTTACAACAATGCACCCCCAACAAAGGAAAAACAACAACCTCCCCCAAATACTATATTAAAATCAGTTAAAGCAATCTGCAATCCAAAGAGTAGGGAGGTGGTCCTAAAATTATGTATCTCCCAGTGGTCAAAAGGCCAGGGGTAAAGAGATGCGACTTCAGCATATATGACCAAAATAAAATATGAAGGTACTAGACGCACCTATGTGGATAGGGAATCCCATAGCTTTGGGATTGCCACCCCTCCCTCTAATTTCCGTGGGTAGCAGAACTACCAAGAAGACCACGCTCGAGTGATCTTAGCAGTGGCGTAGCGTGGGTTGTCAGCACCCGGGGCAAGGCAAATAATTTGTGCCCCCTAACCCGTGGATTTGCACCCCCTAACCCGTGGATTTGCGCCCCCTAACCCGTGGATTTGCGCCCCCTAACCCTAACCCCCCAGATGTTGCGCCCGGTGCGGCCGGCCCCCCTGCACCCCCCACGCTACGCCACTGGATCTTAGCACCTAGGAGGGTCTATAGGGGAGGATTAATTAGTTTTGATGGAGTTAACTTTCAAGTAAGCGTGATTAGGATCGATGCCTTTTTTTTTTAGTTTAGTTTCCAGCTTGTGATTTGGTTAGAATAAATTGTATGTGAAAAGAGCTTTTTCCAAGTCAACGCAGTAATCTAGCAATGCTGCTGCTGCGGCGGCGGGTGGGTGGGGGAGGGATGTAGGGGGTAAGGTATTTGTGCCCTCCCTTCCGAGAGTTAAGCTGTAGGCAACCCTCTCCATTCCCCCCCCCCCACAACCCCCCACCCCACCCCATAGTCAATGGTACAACTCCAGAAAAAAGATCTGATTTATGATGCACCGAGAGCCTATGAAACTATTAACACTGATTCCGCAGTATAAACACAGAGATACTAGGGTTGCAACATGTATTTGAATAAGTGATTAGATGAATCAATAAAAAATTCATCTAAAAATGGGACTCATATCCACCCAGAAGCAGATCAAGTGCGTGAGAGATACTTTTAATAGAAGTGCTTCTAAAAACTGAAGATGGACCCCCCCTCACAAATAATATAGAACACCTCTTCTAAAAAAATTCAAAGGGTGACACACACATTCTGTCTAAACCCAAATATATTTTAAGGATTTCTACATTGCCAAACCTAAAGATTCTCCAAGGCAGCTTATGATCAGCTGAAAGACACATTTAAAATAACGCCAATATCTAAAAGGTACAAATGCAGCAGTAAATATAGCAACAGACCAGCTGCCAGAAATATAGTTTGTGCAAATGCATGCAAATTTAAACAACTAGAAATTCATTAATGATCTAGATAGATGTAGAAAAATGTAGATAGAACATTTTTCATTGGGATGCAGCTCTGATAATTACATCTATGTGTATGCAAACTCTTAAGTGGTCCAATTGGTATTTTACAAACCAATCCCCACTCAGTCACAAGGCTCTCTTGGTGACTCTCAGCCAGTGGACATCTCTCAGCCTAGCCTACTTTACAGGGTTGTTAGAGGATGAAACGGGTTGGGGGAGAGAACCACATATCCCACCATTTAGTCTTTGGAAAGGTGAGATAGAAAGGTAATTAATTAGAATAGAACAAAAATTAACCCCCCACTCACTCTCCTGCCTCATTCAAAAAATATTTTAAAAAATAGACATGAGGTCATCACTAGAATTAGCTCTGCCAAGAATATCCCAAGGACAAGAATCAGCTCCCCTCCCAGCCATCATCATAACAAAGCAGAAGGAAACTATCCTGCTTCTCTTTTGCCCTTAGCAATAAAATGATCTGAGGGTCTGCTGCTGGCACTTGGGGATTAACAGATGATGCTCAGGGCCCTATATGCATGTCCATCCAATATAGGCAAGCTTTGATCCTCGGATGAAGAACGGTATAGAAACATTAATAGTAGTAGTAGTAATGATAATAATAATAATATCCTCCCTATTACAGATAGGTAGCCGTGTTGGTCTGCCATAGTCAAAACAAAAAAAATTCCTTCCAGTAGCACCTTAAAGACCAACTAAGTTAGTTCTTGGTATGAGCTTTCGTGTGCATGCACGAAAGGTATCTGAAGAAGTGTGCATGCACACGAAAGCTCATACCAAGAACTAACTTAGTTGGTCTTTAAGGTGCTACTGGAAGGATTTTGTTTTGTTTTGAATATCCTCCCTGTAACTCTTCTGCTGCATTTTCATGTAGATCGAGCTGTGATAGGCAGAACACTGGATCAACCTCCTGGAGACTCTTAGCCAAGCACGGCTGGGATAGGAAATGCCCAATCAGGAGGGAAAGAAGCTGGAAAAGGTTGATTTTGACAATTCAAGCACTGGCTAGGGAAGTAGCTAGTGGGACTTAAGGGTTTATCACTTGGTAAATTCCCCAGGTAGAGTGACTAGAAAGTGTTATAGGCAGGGCAAGACAGATACCCATTCTATGGAGAAATAGATATCACAGAAATAGTTGAAGAGACTCCTAAGCAAAGTTTTCATGAAAACCTACCATAGTATTTATGACGGATCGTGTATTGTGCCTTTACCTGTGAAACTGTTAAGCATTATCCCTTGTCCATTGCTTGTGAAATAAAGGACAGTTTCGTTTCCAAGATGCCTCAGCTTTAATTTATACCCAGAAGTGGGAAGAAGTGGCCTTATAAACCTTGCTGCAGATTCATAATGTACGCTACTTCTCAAAGATTTCTTTGATATTTCTTAGATGATTTTCACAGGGCAGGACCAAGGATATATCTCCCCAGTCTTGCTCATGTTGCCTCTCTCCCATCTTCATGGACACAGGACACAGAAAGGCGGAGGCAGTCCCTGCTGAAACCTATGATTGCCCGCAATGGAGCAGGAGCAGGGATCTGAAAAGGATTCTCCACCCCCACCCCAGAACTGAAGCAGCATACAGAACTGCAGCACAGAAAGCCCCAATGTTCAGTTACTCAGCATCGACTTGTCTAATCAGTTCCTTCAGCTTCTTTGCTCATCTTGCTTTCTGCATCTGATGGGCAGATAACTGGGGCACATTAATGCGGCCCAGAGATCCCTCTAGGGCTTAAGATCAGTCCCTGCTTTCATCCGAGATGGATGTTGCAAGATTGCAGCTGGATTTCGGGTTTTGTTTAGAGGTTTTGAATGGCTAACCATGGGGTGCATTTGCCTGGGTGGGGTGTGTGGGAAAGAAGGAACCTGCTGAAGCAGATATTCTCTTTAGGGAAATTTAAGGGATAGGCAAGAAAATACCAAGGCTTTGGAATATTAAGGACAAGTGGGACCTGCAACAATATTATCCTGACCTGGAGCCCTATTGTTCAGGGTTCTTGCCAACCGTACACTTCTCCAAGATTCCACCCCACCCTCTGGTTTTCCAGTTTTATTTTTCAGCTGACTTGCTACATTTCATGACTTCTGAGCATGTTTAGACCTCACGGGGGGGTTTTGTGTGTGTGCGGGAAGTCATACCCAGTTTTTTCTTTCCTAATAAACAAAATAAACCAAAAACAAAGAGCGTTAAAAAATACAGCTGGTTGAAAGCAGCATAATGTTGAATTTTTTTTTTTTTTTTTAAGGATTTCTTGTAATTCTCAATAGTTGATACTTCCTTTATTTCACAATAGCCACTGATTTGGCTTTAGTCCTATTGTTTAGTAACCATCTGAGTTCACTATTAGAGGCTGTGATTTGATAACACAATTGAAGTGCAATAACATATGTGCTATTGTGTTCTATCTTGAATACATTGCCCTATTTTGGAAGGAAGGTCTTTGGATTTGCTGGGTGTAGTTCAACTTACAATCACCACCGTCTCCCTGTTGGTCTCTGCAAAAACAGGGTTTGCGGGATTTGGAAATAAAACGAAAGCCTGCAAAACCTGTTTACCAAAGGCAGATGTGGAACAAATATACCTCTTCACATCCATATAGATAGACTAAGCCGGGGTAGTCAACTCTATTTTAAAAAATATTGTTGAAAATTATGCTCTGGACCTATTCCACACTACATTATATCTATGCTTTTGTTGGCAGTTTGCTTATTGGCTTATTAAACCATTTTACCCCAGCCTTTTGATTTCTAAAGTGGTTCACAAATCCTAGGAAACCCACACTGCAAATTAAAACAGCAATCAAAGTGAACAAGGCATCGTAATCATATGTAGAGCAAAATGTAGGCAATTAATATTAATAGCTAATTAATTAAACTGCAACCAGGCAACTAGCAGGAACAGTCTAGATCAGTGGTTCCTAAAGTGGGCAGTACCACCTGCGGAGGGGTGGTGGGAGGTGCTAAGAGGCCAAGGTCGGGGGGGACGGGGGACGGGACGGACTGGAGGTGTGAATGACTACCAGCCTTTGAAAAGCTGGTATTACTGGATCAAGCTTGTTCTGTTGAATTAATTAACTGAATAGTTTTAATTGGATTTAGAATAAATGTACAATTAACCATTACTGGCCCATCACCCACAACAGCATCCATTCCTCCAAAACAAACTAAGGAAAATTCCCACAACACTAAACAGGTTCACACAACCCATGCTTAAAACATGGAAGGGGAAAAGTAGGAAAGCTCTCCCTTCCCCACTAATTCCCTTGGCCTGTCTAAGCAATACGAGAATAACTATACGTTACTGCATCGTTGGCATTTAACACCCCAGTGACTAACAAGATTTTATGCAAACCTCGAGGACTGCTGTCGGAAATGTGGTTGCATAGGTGATGATTTTGTGCATGCCTGGTGTGTGTGTGTGTGTGTGTGAAAAGCTTAAGAATTTCAGGGAGACGTTTGTTCAGGTCACTGCCATTATCATGAGACATGCAGTCCCTCTCTGTGGCGTTTGCCCTCCTAGGTGGGTCATAAGGAAAGGGTTAAATGCGTGTGAAGTGATTGGCCAGTGGGAACCCAAGGGGAGGAGTTAGAGTTAGAGCTGGAGTTGTTGGGAAGTCAGTTGGGAGTTTGAGAAGGAAGAGGGAAGATAAGTCTGTGGGTTGGTCTAGTTTTGATGTGTGAGAGTGAGAGAAACTGTTAGGAGGAGTCCGATAAACAGTTGGGATAATCAGTTAGAAGTTAATATGAAGGTATAGGCCGGTATAGGAACTAAGGATAAGAAACTGACCAGAAAAATTATCTGAAACCATAAACTTGTTCATGCTTATAAAATAAACTTGATTATTTGTTTTGATGTTAACAACTGTCTGGACTCCGTGTGTACCTGAGAGAAACGGGTTGGTGGCAGCGGGGAAGTGATCATAGTGGTGGCACAGGGATCAATAGACCGTCAAACGTCCGGGGACCCTGTGTGATCGCCACACTCTCCATGCACTTCTGACTAGGAACTTAAGAAGCTTCCTAATACCGATTCAGGGGACTGATTCATGCCACTCAAGAGAGTCAAAATGGACTGGAGGCAGCTGGCCACTGTTTCTAACAGGGGTCTTTTCCAGCTCTACCTGCAGCCCTGGGACTTGAACTCAGGACCTTTAGGCATGCTAAGCTGATGCTCTACCACTGCGCTACGACCCTTCCTCCAAAGTAGACCCAGTCTGTGTTAGTTATCCATATTTTGTAGCGAAAACATAGAAGCGGGCTTGGTTAGGTTTCTGTTTGTTGCAGTCTATTTGATTATCACACTGCCTTGTGAAAATGCCTCAGGACTGAATACCCAGAATTGGGACACCCAATTTTGGGAGCTGGGAATAGTGGAGAAAGTAACATGCTACCTTAAGTCACTTAGAAACCCAAAGGCAACAAACTCATTTCCAACAACTTGGAGTTCACATTTGGGCATCTTACTTTCAAAGATGGCAAGGGACAAGTCTCAGCCAGATGTCCACAGATTGGAGACCCATAAAAGGTTCGTTAAAATTTGTAACTGCAGTCCGCAGCAGCATCCCAACTAAAACAGACGGGTTATACTTCCATGTTGCTGAACTAACAGGGAGGATAAGAGGAGATACTATGGAAATTTGGCTGACCTGTGCAGAAGGAATAAAAGTATTGTTAGGTTTGAGTCTTCCCGAGATCTGCTCTTTAGCATTAAAGAATATGAAGAAGACCTGCAGAAGGGACCTGGAAAAGAGTTAAGAGCCTCGGACATAAGATCTCCAGGTTGATGTACTATATGGAATTGACGGAAAGGACTGGCAGAATCCGAAACCAGGGAGAGGAGATGGTGGAAGAAGATTGGAAAATTTAAAGTTTATATATAGAAATACTGTAAAATTAATGAGTGATAGAAAAATGGTGGAATGAAATTTTATGGCCTTAGCAGAAATGTTATAAGGAGTTAAGCAGATATAAGTACTTTAGTTTTAATGGAATAAGGTTAAAAAATATGTTAAGATATTTATAATATGATAGAAAATAGAGAAAGATGGAAAGGATTTGCTGAAGCAATTAATAGAAGTGGAATACAAAAAGGGAGGTGTGAGGAGGTCGAGAAAACAAGGGAATGAAAGATAGAGTATGGAAAAGGTGTGATGTATGTTTTTAAATTGTTTTTGTTTTGTTTTATTTAGGGTTAGGGTTAGGGATAGGGTTTTGTTTTGTTTAGTTTAGTTTAATGTGTTTAGGTTAATGTGTTTAGGTTGTGTTTTGTATTGTCTATATATTGTATTGTATTGTTTTTTTTCCTCTTTTGTTTTTTCCTCTTGTCTTCTTTTCTTTTCTTTTCTTTTCCTTTCTTGTAATTTTTAAAAGTAAAAAATATTTTTTTTAAAAAAAAGAGGAGATACGATACAAAAAGTGAATAAGGAGTGGGCTATCTTTAAGGAATACATCAAAATTTATTTGGAAAATGTAGAATTTCTGAGAGATATTGAGTGAATTCAGAAAATGATTAGAGTGAAAGGAGAGTAAAGTCAAGACAGAAGAAGAGATTAAAGAAATAATGAAATGCGTTTAAGCTAGTTGGAAAAATAAAGTAGCATAACAAGAACGGCTGGAAGTCAAGTCACTTGGTGGGTGTCCGTGTGGGGTAGGTGTGTAGGTATGTTGATATGTACAGTATAGGTAGGTATTATATAGAGTAATGTAGGTATGTTTTATGTTATGAAAATAAGGTAGTGTGTAGTGTACATCTATTGTGTAAATGTATATGTATGTGTTTTATATGTTAATAAAATTTAAATTTAAAAAAAATTGTAACTGCAGTCCAGAGTTGTGAGATGCTGATTTTAAGGATAGTCCCCAAGATGAACTAAATGCTGGAGAAAGACACCAAAAAATTGACAGAGAAATCTTTCTCCTCACCTGCAGCTGGGATTTGATGTCATCATCCATTGCTCTATATTGCTATACTGTTTTGATATGTTTATACTATCCATCTTATTTTAGAAGGGCCAATGTGGCATAGTGGTTAGAGTGTCGGACTAGGACTTGGGAGACCACGGTTCAAATCCCCACTCGGCCATGAAACTCGTGGGGTGATCTTGAGCTAATCACAGCTAACTTACCTCACAGGGGTGTTGTGGGGAGAAAAAGAGGAGCAGGAGACCTATGTTCACCACCTTGAGCTCCTTGAAGGAAAGGTGGGGGAATAAATGTAATAAATAATAATAATAAACAAATCATATTGCTTGTTTCTTATAATAAACATTTAATTTTTAAAAAATAGATGTAGACATGCAATTCGGGCTGAAGGATCTGTTGATTATAGTTCTCTCTGTTCCTTATTTTTAAAATCTTAAATTGTTGCCTGCCTTTCTGTAGCAATTTGCATTTAATAAAAGGCTCATGAAGTTCCTTCAGCATTCTAGTGTGGATTTCTCCCAATAAAGCCCTTTTTTTTTGTACCCCGTTTTGACCAACGTATACATTCTTGCCAGCAATTTCCCTACTGCCTTGCATGTTTGAACGTTCTTTTCCACCAATATGTTCATTTTTACGTGCACTCTCTCCTCATAGGTGCATTTTTGGTAAGCATGGTTTGGTTCGAGAACCGCGCTGCAAAATTCAGGTAAGTGTGAATTTTGTAGGACGGCTTGGCATATTGTTCCAGAAGGTGCAAACCTGAGAGATTTGTCTTTAAATGCAAACTGAATTGAACTCCTCCATGCAATGCACACAATCAGGAGGAATGTCTTGGGTGATCCCCATTTCCCAAGCCCACCCCCTTCCCAGCTGCTGCTCAATCAAACCTGGGTCCCTCTCTTTGTCGCTGCTGGTTCCTCCTCCCCTCCCCTAAATGGGAGCCTCATCGTCCACTAAAACAAAATGAAGAGGGGGAAATGGGGGCCAAGGGAGAGTCACAGCTGCAATGCTTATGACTTAATTTTATGATGTGCGCTTTGAGAACAGGCATTGGACACTGGTGTTCCAGCGACAATGGTGTTTCTCTGATTGTTGTTTTGCATTGTCCTTATAGCTGGATTGTTTTAGCTTATGGATTTTATTTTATTTTTTTTAGCCACGTCAAGGCAAAGGAAGATGGGATAATCACAACTCTAAAAGTATTTTTTAAAATAAAATAACAAACATAAACTAACGGTCATTTTCTATGATTTGACATTGCGTGTGTGCATTAGGGACGGAGGAGAAATTCAGCTCAGTAGGCATTTAAAAGCAGAGCTATCAAACCCACGTTTTCTGAAACAATATGCAAACTGAAACACAGCCATCCTTCAAAATGGACCCCTAATGGGATTTTGCAATGCAGTTTGCCATCCAAACAATGTTCGCGCATATATTGGGGGGGTGGGGGGGTGCAGAAAAAGGAAGGTATTTGTGAAAATAATGTACAGAAGTGCACTATTAACTGAGGAAAGCGGCTTGCAAAAAATGTGTGTGTTAGTCAAAACTGCATATACAAATGGGTTTATTAAGATAAAGAATAACTGAAATGCTGATGGATGGTTTCATACCTGCTTAGCCTGACTTTATTTCATTTGTAAGCAAGGAAGAACAGGGCCGAGGAGCTCCCTTGGCCTACGAACGAATAAGGCTGATACAGTGACTCAGGGCATTCACATACTTTAATTACTTTCCCTTAGTACAAGAGGGTCCATGTTTTGTAACCCAGTCTCGTTTAACCATTACGGCTATGCTATAAATAGTCCTTTAGTCGCTACCTTCCAGGCATTCACAAATCTGCTGTTTTCTTATTTTGGTTTTAGTTTATTCCTGTTCCTGTTTTTCAGTGATCTATGATTGTAAATGCCCCCCCTCTATCTCTCATAATCAGATCCTGTTTGAGAGCACTGTATTTTTGGGAGGCAATTAATAAAAAACATTTTTATAAAAAAAGATAAAATTGTAAACGGCTGCAAAATATGGAGACCTGAATTTAAGATTGGAAATATGAGAAGCTGAGGGAAATGAAACTGATTGCTTAATCTATTGGGGATGGAATAATCTGAGGATTAAACAGCAAACCCGGAGCTTGGCCCCCACCTTGTGAAATGCTGTTGTTGTCCTTGTTCATTACACTGCACAATTTAATGCTCCAGGCATTTTGATCATTCTTAAGAACCCTGCCTGCGAGGTCAGCCGCTGTTTGGGGTAGGGGAATAGAGAGGGTTGGAAATTATGGAGTCACAGAGCTAGGACGGCTCTCAGAAATAATCTAGGCCAACCCCAAGGATGATGCAGAACAGCCACTGATAGGTTTCCATCTAGCCTCTGTTTAAAAACACCTTGCCCAGGGGTGTGGAACCTTTGGCCTGCCAGATGTTGCTGAGTGACATCTCCCATCCGTCCCAGCCACCTCTAATAGTCAGGGATGATGGGAGTTGAAGTCAGGCAACATCTGGAGGGACATCAGTTCCTCACACCTGGCATAAACAAAAGCCCACCATGTGCAGATTCAGAACCAAAAGGATGCCTGCTCTTTCAGTGAAAGGGCAGGTGAGAAAAGCATAACTTTGCCCTCACATCAAACTGAAGAGTTCAAAACGAAGCTCCCCAGCTGTGGTGGGTGATATGGTAGGGTTGCGCAGCATGTGATGTCTCAAAGCCAATCCAAACCTTACACAGAATGTGTGTTAGACCACAGAAGAATAGTGGACTGTACCACTTCAGAACGCAACTGGGAGATGACCCCTTTTTTGGTATGCTACTCCCCTGTGTAATAAAAATAACTTGCATGTAGCAAACCAGCCTTTGTCAAGCTGATGGTGCTCTCCAGGTGTTTTAGACTACACTCGCTGGCTGGGGCTGATGGGAGTTGTAGTCCGAAACATCTGGTAAAAGCTGCAGTGAACTAAAAGACCCCTTGATGTGCAGGGGAGCATTTGATCCGTGTGCCCCCCCCCCAATTCAAGAACCAACTTGAACTTTGATTTCTAGAGAGCCTGAGGAAGGGATCTGAAATGAGAAGAATGGCAGGCCTGTTTCATCTGTGCACATGCTGCCACAAATCTGGGAAGCAGCAAACCCCCTCTAAGGCAAAAGAAGAACAGAAGATGTAGAGTGATCCTCCCACCTGCTTTGCAGGGACAAGTCTCACAAAATCACTTATGTAAGAAACAGGGTGCCCTGCTCGGCATAGTTCATAGCTTCTCTGAGTTCTTCAAGCCCCTTCGCCACGGCAAGGCAGTGATCCATGAAGGGGATCTGGAAGTGAGAGCTGGACCATAAAGAAGGCAGATCGCCGAAGAATTGATGCTTTTGAATTCTGGTGCTGGAGGAGACTCTTGAGAGTCCCATGGACAGCAAGAAGATCAAACCGATCCATTCTTAAGGAAATCAGCCCTGAGTGCTCACTGGAAGGACAGATCCTGAAGCTGAGGCTCCAATACTTTGGCCACCTCATGAGAAGGGAAGACTCCCTGGAAAAGACCCTGATGTTGGGAAAGATGGAGGGCACAAGGAGAAGGGGACGACAGAGGACGCGATGGTTGGACAGTGTCTTCGAAGCTACAAACATGAGTCTGACCAAAGTGCGGGAGGCAGTGGAAGACAGGAGTGCCTGGCGTATTCTGGTCCATGGGGTCACGAAGAGTCGGACACGACTAAACGACTAAACAACAACAAGAAACAGGGACCAATGCACACCCTCCAAGATTTCTCCGAAGAAAATAGGGATGTCATATTCTTCTTCAACAACAACAACAACAACAACAACAACAACTTTGTCCTACCAGTGTCAGCCTGCCCCTCCCTCCCTCCCTCCCTCCCTCCCTCCCTCCCTCCCTCCCTCCCTCCCTTCTTCCTTCCTTCCTTCCTTCCTTCCTTCCTTCCTTCCTTCCTTCCTTCCTTCCTTCCTTCTTATTTACAACCAGCAGTTTCCTTCTTCTTAGACGCCCATCTGCACTATACATTTAAAGCAGTATTACACCACTTTAAACAGTCATGGCTTCTTCCCCCAAAGAATCCCAGGAAGTGTGGTTTGTTGAAGGTGCAGAGACGTGTTAGGAGACCCCTCTTCCCCCATCACAGAGCCGCACAATTCCCAGAATTCCCATGGGAAGTGGGAATGCCTGTTAAACCACTCTGGGAATTGTAGCTCTGCCTTCGGCCCTTTGTCTTTCTCCTTGCTTCCTTGGCTTCCTTTTGGGCCATGGCATCATACTCCTCCCCAAACATTTATCCATTTCTCTGATGAAAATAGGGATGTGCATCCTAAATAATAATACGTTGCCATTTGACTGGGTTGCCCCAGTCACTCTGGTTGACTTCCAACATATATAAAAACATAATATAACATTAAACATTAAAAAAAACCCTTCCCTATACAGGGCTGTCTTCAGATGTCTTCTAAACATTGTATCATTATTTATCTTCTTGGCTCGGGGAGTTGCATAACTCCATTCCCCTCCAACAGTTTTCTGATGGAAATAGGGATGCCCTAAGGAAAAACAGGATATTCTAGGATCAAATCAGAAACCGGGACAGCTTCTGTAAATCCAGGACTATCCCTGGAAAATAGGGACACTTGGAGGATCTGTCAATATAGTATGGGAGATCCAAAAGCAAACTGCAGATCAATGCCCTGGTTTGGTTTCCTTCCTGGCTATTACTTCTTCCTGCTCCTTCCCTCTCCACCCCAATGTCAAACATATGTGTGGGAAGACGAATGAGGAGGTGGGGAGAAGAAGCTGAACGCCGATGTTTGCATGGGACACAGTGGGCCCAGGAGCGTGTGTGTTTTAGCTGGGTGGGAAGGCTGCTTGTAGGAGGCCAGAGGAGCCAGCACCGCACCCGCTGCTCTCCCCATTTCCCCCCTGCTTCTTTTGAATTTGCGGGCAAGGCAGAGGCAGGGCCTCTCTGCCTCCAGCCAATTAGCATTGGCGCTGGGCTGCACTGCCGCACCCTGAGCATCTATCGGCAGGGAATCACAACCGGGCTGACCTTGATTGATTGGGATCCAAATCCACTTGACAGCAATTAATTTTTTGAATTAACTGCCTCCCTCCTCCTCGTGGCTGTGGCCTCCTTTCTCTCTGCCTCACCCCCCACCCCCACGACTGGCCTCTCCGCACCCAGGCCAGGCCCAGACAGATGAGAATCTAATCAATATTTGTAATTCATTTCTTTGGAGTGCAGAACCATCAATCATGCTGCCACGGACACAGGACCCTCCCCTCTGCCAGGGCCCAAAGAACAGCGAGAAACCCACGAGGCTGCTCAGGCTGGTGGAAAAGGACTTTCTGTAATGCTGCACTGCATTGTACTTTCCTAAGACTGAGATGGGATTATTATTTTTTTTCTCCCTCTCTTTTTTGGCAAACGGAGGACCAGGAAGCCTCCTTCTCCCCTCACTTTCTTGGGACAACGTTTCAGCGCTTCTAGGGGAGATACAGTGGTGCCTTGGGTTACAAACACCTCGGGTTACAGACTCCACTAACCCTGAAGTAGTACCTCAGGTTAAGAACTTTACTTCAGGATGAGAACAGAAATCACATGGTGGCGGTGCAGTGGCAGCAGGAGGCCCTATTAGCTAAAGTGGTACCTCAGGTTAAGGACGGTTTCAGGTTAAGAACAGACCTCTGGAATGAATTAAGTTTGTAACCAGAGGTACCACTGTATCTGTTTCGATTCCTTTCACTTCCCCTCATCTGCCAGCACCCTCACTTGCCCTTAGCGATGGCAACACACAACCAAATGGAATTGGCTGGGCAGCGTCATGACATTGCGCCATTCTCTGCATGCTTTCTCTCATTGGGCGAGGAGAAGAAGAAAAATAAGCAGCTGGACATTCTGAGCACTAAACTGGATGAAATAAAAAGCAAATACTCAATATTCGAAAGATTGCAGTCCCAGGACACGTACTTAGGAGAGTAAGTCCCAATGAATTCAATTGATATTGAAGAGTTAAGCCTCCTGAACCCCCCCCTTTTTTTACAAAGCTATTAAAACTACTGGAGCACTATAGTTCTTCAGATATGGTTAACTTAGGTGCCTGCCTCACCAACAAGGCTACTGGACGTGTTGTGGCAGGACCTGCCTGGACACTTGGTTTGTCCAGCAGGAAGCTCTTTCAAACAATCAAGGAACAGGGAAGGGTTTTCTGCTTCTGTTACTGCCTTTTGCCCAGGGCCAATTTCCTTCTGTAATCAGAAGGGGTGTTTTTTTTTTTTTTGGAGGAGTTAAGAAACATATATTGTTCTGCATTGCTCATCAGTTATTCTGCATGCCCGCCCCCGCCCCCACCAAGGGTTGGATTTAGAAAAGTGACATAATCTGATGGATGGAACAGGGGATTTGCATATATTGGCATCAAATTCAGAATTACCTTCTACGAACACTTGCATTTTTAATTACACAAATCCAGCATGCCATTTATTCTGAGGTGGGGGTTAAGATAAGCATGGTGTCTATGTGGCAAGGGGGTGCAGATGAGCTGAGAGTGTCTCCCTCCCCCCTCTTTAAAAGGGGAATTATAAAGTGGGTAGCCTCTCACTTCAGTTCTTAGGGCAACACTAGGGCAAATAATAAAGCTGTTTTTACAACAAAGAGCCTTGTGGCACCTCAAAGCTGAGCAGATTTGTTATGCCAGAAGCTTTTTTTCAGACCGCAGTCCACTTCATCAGATGCACAAAAAATGTGGCCCATAATAAATGCCTGGTTCCTCCAGGTGTCACAAGATTCTTTTGTTGTTTACGCTGCAGAAAGCTTGATGGAGCTACCCTGATGAAAAGCATGTGATGGGTTGTCTCCGGTGCTGACACTGTGTGGAGTAGACCCTTTGGAATGAATGGACATTGGGCCATTAATTTCAATGGGTCTACTCTGAGGAGGGCAACGAGGGTTAAGGCAAACACAAGCTATCTAGTTGGATGTTTGGAAGCAGAGAAAGACACCAGATTAATTTGAGTTTGTAAATGGTCATTTCCTTTGCAGACACGCAGCCCAGTTCTGCATGTGTTCATTTGGAAGTAATTATTGCTAGGCTGTTCAGAGCCTAGAGATCCCCCTTTAAGATTGGATAGGAGAGCTCAAACTTGCCACCACTCCATGATCAGACAAAAAAAAAAAAAGGCTGCTTACTGTAGTTTGGGGTACCCAGGGGGTTCCTTTCCAAATGTGGTTGGACTACAACTCCTATCATCCCTAACCATTGGCTATGCTGGCAGGGGTGAATGCGAGTTGTAGTGCAACAGCATCACACCATGTCAACTACATAGTCAAAGTTCTCTATCAAGAATGAGCAGAAGTAGGTAGACCTGGATTGACCAGCAGATCTTTAGGTGATTTTTTGCAGTACGTTGGAAAATGTTACAATGTACAAGGTGTAATGGTAGTGTTGCAATGTACATGCGTTCAGATGCATACATTGTAACAACAGACTCCCCTCCTAATTGCAAGAATGAAGAAAGCCTGAGGAAATCAGGATTGGTTTGGTTTTTTTTAATGTCGAAGGGCTGTGAGCTCTGTTTGGCTCTGGTACGCAAAACAAATCCCTGGGCTCAGGATTCTTCAATTTTGAAAATATATGTCTTTTCCAACCAGGCTTCAGTTAGTGGCAGATCTCACATGTGTGAAGTCTCCATGTTGAATGGTCTTCATTTTCACTTTGATCAGTTACTAGTTTATGGATCCTGACTCCTCTTTTTTGCTCAAGTGCATGCATGCTAATGCTAAACACATTGCAACATTATTGAACATGATCCCTTGCAACTTGGTTATTCACCCATTAATGAACTAATGTGTGTGTGTGGGGGGGGGATATGCTGTATATTGCAGCCACCTTGAGGCTCCCTCTGCAGTTCAAAAGACACATCTGGGATCCCTGTTTTCTACCTTCAGCAAAGCTGAGTCCCAAATATGTGTGCCTTAGAAAAGAGCCAGAAAGGAATCAATGGAAGTTGGTGCTTACATGTGTGTCATGATGGTACATTTCAAGGTTTCAGAAACACAAGGGAATCCATGCATCCATTTTAAGGGGAAATAATAATAATAATAATAAGTTTTATTTATATCCCGCCCTCCCCAGCCGAAGCCGGGCTCAGGGTGGCTAACAACATTAAAATAGTACAACATTATAAAACATTATAAAAATGAATTAAAATCAAAATTGATGGCAACCATAAACTAAAGTTTTGTAAAGATTGCCAAAGAAGGGAGTCAGGCTGCGCCCTGACCAAAGGCCAGGTGGAACAGCTCTGTCTTGCAGGCCCTGCGGAAAGATGTCAAGTCCTGGAGGGCCCTTGTCTCTTGTGACAGAGCGTTCCACCAATGAAATGGGTTCATTGAGCTCATGTCCCTAAAACCACTCCTTTTTTCTGGGGGCACGCAGGGGTAAGCATACCCCTCAATATTTTGTGAATCTAAGTTTGGCCTCATTGAGGGAAAGTATTTCAATACAATTAGGAAAATGAGAGTAACCCTAAACATTTTTAGGGGGGGGAAAGCACTGCCTAAAACAGTTTTACCTGTGAGATCGAAACAAAAACTGGCAAAATGCACATGATCCAAGTTCGTAATTAATTCTTTTGAAATCTTCCTAGGTGAGCCAGAATCCGGAATGAAAGGAGCAAAGCAAGAAGGAATGGGATATGGAAGGCAAAATCTGTGGTTTACTAAACTACCGGAATTGCAGATTCCAGAGTTAATGGTCTTACAGAGGCCTCTCTTTAGATGGCAATGTGTATGGCTTCACTTTGTTTGCAATGTGGTGAGGCAGCCTTGCTGTGTGGGGCGTGTGTGTTCCTCCTGCTCATTCTGCTGACGGGGGCTCTGGACACCTGCCCCAAAGCCCTATCCCAATGGCACCACTGGGCAGAATCTGCTCTTCAAATACTCCAATATTTAGAAGTAAAAGCTGGTTCTAAAAGGCAGCGTTGGGCCTTTTTTGCTTCATTCAAGTCTTCCCCCTTCATTATACACAAGAGGATGACCCGGGGATCCACAGTGGAAGGTTAGGTAATAAATACGCTTCTTGATTTCACAACCTATGGGGTCATCCATAACTCACAGGGGTCAGGCGAGGCACAGCTGTGAGATGCACCATGCTTACTCATGCCTAATGAATGGAAATGAAAGTGCATTATCCCACAGCCTTCACCATCATGTGCTGCTTGCTCCACATGGCTTTGTGTTTGTGAACCGCGCCTGCTGCTCAGGTCAGGTTTGTTGCTTGTTTGGGAAACCAGAGATTATGGGTCTTAAAGGACCATTGCCATCATTATTAATACAGCTAACATCTCACTACTGCAATAGGGAAAAGATCAGACTCGCAACGGCTGGGTCAGACCTGGGCAAAGAGTGTGTGCCCGCTTAAAAGCTCTGTGCATGGTGAAGGGGTGGTCCCTGGGCAGGCTGGCAGGATTAGCCTCATACTGCCCTGAAATGCAACCAAGCTTCCATTTCAATCAATATTAGGGTGGACGAATCCATCAATTTTCAGTCCTCTATTCCTTAATTTTTTCCATCTTCAATTTCGTCCCTCACATCTTTTGCAATTTTTTTTGCACTTCTTCCACTAATACATACATTTATATGCACTTTACTCAAATAGATGCATTTTTACTTACATTGCTTTGGCTTGCAAAATTCAGAAAAGTGTGGATTTTGAAGGATGGCTTTGTTCTGGTTCCCATCTTGCTTTCGAAAGTGCAAATTTGGTTAAGTTCTTCTTTAAATGAGAACTGAATCAAATCCCCCCCCTATCACTAATTAGGGCCAAGGTTCGGGACCTGAGTTTAGCATGACCTGTTTTTTTATTCAGCCCTAATAGCTGCCCTCCTCTAATACACTGGAGCAGAGTTCCAGAGCCTCATTCAGTGGAATTGAGCAAGAGGACTCACAGATTCAAAATGCTGGCTTGCCATGCTTTGAAGCGAAATGATATGCATTACTGTCTAAAGAGCTGGCCCCTTGTAAGAGCATTAAGTCCAGACTCATCCCACCCCCTCTGGTTAGACCATTAAATACAGAGAGCCTAAAATTACCAAACTGCACCACTGCCTTAACAGCACTTTGACTGCAGCACTTAGGAACCGAATATAAACATTCTGCAAAAAGCTTCCCTGTTGATGGTTGTACCAAAGCAAACATCTTTTAACCTTTTCCAACCTGGTGCCCTCAAAATGTTTTAGACTACACCTTCTATCAGCCCTGGGAACATAGGAAGCCGCTGGAAACTGAGTCAGATTGCTGGCCTGTCTAGCTCAGTATTGTCTACACTGGCTGGCAGTGACTTTCCAAGTGCAACTGCTGGAACATCTGGAGGGCACCAGGTTGGGGAAGGCTGCTTTGGATTTTTCATAGAATTGTGGAGTTGGAAGGGACCCTGAGGATCATTTAGTCCAACCCCATGCAATACAGGAATCTCAATGAATACATCCCTATTTGGATGAGCCTTATTTGCATCAGGGTCTCCAGGTTCTGATGGAAATACAGATTTGGAAAGAGAAACACACGCACACTTTGCATTTCAGACAACAGTTCTTATGTTAGTTCTTATTCATACACACCCAATGCCAGATTTACGTATAAGCTAAACAAGCTATAGCTTAGGGCCCCACTCTCTTGGGGACCCCAAAAAAATTTAAAGGGGAAAAAACTGGATGTACATTTCCAAAATATAAGAGAAAAAACAAATAAAATACAACCTACATACAGCAACAGTGTTTTGTGTTGTGTAGGTTCCTATGATGTAAATGGGCCCCGCCTGCTAGCCTGCTCCCTATAATATCACTGGTTTGCTCATTTCTATATACAGTGGTACCTCGGGTTACATACGCTTCAGGTTACACATGCTTCAGGTTACAGACTCTGCTAACTAACCCAGAAATAGTACTTCGGGTTAAGAACTCTGCTTCAGGATGAGAACAGAAATTGTGCTCTTAACCTGAGGTACTATTTCTGGGTTAGTGGAGTCTGTAACCTGAAGCGTATGTAACCTGAAGCGTATGTAACCCGAGGTACAACTGTACACAGCCTGAGAGTCTAAACACCGCAGTTGTATTTCTCTACTAGAGCAAAGAGACAAGAGGGAACGAGTGGGAGGAAAGATCTCAAGCAAATTTATATTATATAGGTCAGTTCATATCATGCACAAAAACACAAATCCAGTTCTGTTGTGTGTTTTTTTACAGCCCCCTTCCCCGGGTAAGCATAAAGTCTGTGTTCAGGGAAAACAGAGAATCAAAACCAGGCAAAGCAATAACATTGCATACATTTGCCGGGTTTCCATAAAATGCTTTCTTGAGAACTCCCTGCACAAGGGGGGTAGATATTCTGGAGGTGATAAAAGGAAAGGGGGTGCGTAATGATATTTTTACACATGCTTTGGAAATTGCTTTAATGATCTTCAACACTTCTCCAGCTCATTCATATTTCTTTTGCTCGCTTATAAAGGCTCCTGCTGCTTTAAAGTCTCAAAGCAAGCAGGTTATATATAAGAGAGGACACCTTCCCAGTTCTCTGTTCCTGACTTTATACAAATCTGTCTATCTATGCTAATAATGCTGGATGCTTCTTGTTGTTTTAACTACTACTACTAAGTATTATTAACAGCTAGTGTGGCATAGTGGTTAGGGGGTTAGGCCCTGGGATGGCAGGGTTCAAATCAGCTGGTTAGAGCGTGGTGCTGATAACGCCAAGACTGCAGGTTCAATCGCTGTATGGGACAGCTGGATATTCCTGCATTGCAGGGGGTTGAATTAGATGACGTTCAGGGTCCTTTCCAACTCTACAGTTCTATGGTCTGTGATCTAATTTGCTCTCTCTAAAACAAAACAAGAACCAAAATACAGTCATCCTTTGAAATCTGCACTTCTCTGAATTTTGCAATGCAATTCTCCAACCAAGTAATGGGTACAAAAAGGAATATACTGGGCTACGATGTGCAGAAAAATGCATCTCTGCATAAAAGTAACATATGAAGATGCATTATATTAGGGGAAATGGCTTTGAAAAAATGCATACATTAGGCAAAATTCCATACGTATGTAATGTATTAGGAGAAAATTCACACTGAATGTTGATGAATTTTCATGAGTACTTTAAAAAAGAAAAAAAAACCTCATACTGGTGTGGAATTTTGAGATTTCAGCTGGAAAAATGAGAAATGGAGATAAGCCAAAATGGATAGATTTGCACATTCCTACACAACAGTTTGCCCTTCTTCTTCTTCTTCTTCTTCCACTTCTTCTTCTTTCTCTTCTTCAGAGTAGAGTCCTCATCAAAATTCACCAGCATTTTAGTGCAAATTTATCCTAATATATGTATTTTTGTATGTAAATTTGCATAATAGGTACATTTTTGCAAATGCATTTCTGTATGTCATTTCCACAAATATATGCACAATTCCCCTGAGCATTGTTGTATACATTACTTGGCTGGGGGATTTGGAAAATTTGGAGGACTGCAAAATTTGGAAGGATGACTACATATCGGTTCATGTCCTGTTTCTCCTTCTCTACCAAAAACTACCGAGCTGAACTTTTGCCCTCTCCTGCCATAGACAGTAATGGATTAAACATGAGCACCATAAAGCAGTGCTATGTGTCCATGCACAAAATGGAGGCAATAATACTGACCTGCCATTAAGGGCGTTGGTAAGGCAGCTCACTGAGATAATAAATATAGAGAGCATTCTGAAAGCTTGAAAGGTCTCGTTATAAATGCTAAGTATGATTGTTTCTGCAACAGAAATCAAGGGAGAAAGTCTTATGAGGGTAAGCTCAGGGTCCGTACTCCTGAAATGCATACATGGATTTGAGGGCCTTACAATCTAATCTTAAATACGCTAAGTTTACAATTCAGTTTCTTTGATTTCAGTTGAATGTGCTCTTTTTATTTTTTAGTTGGTTAGAAAAGAAACCTATCTAGGAACTCATCCAAGGGTTCTTGATCATAAGAGCTGCTCCTGACTTTCCTTCTGCCCTTCAGACTACTGCAGAGCAACTGCTAGCACATAATAGGGAGATCTTGGAATGTAAAATTGCAATCCAGTTTTGAGTTGCTGCTTTGTTCATATGCACTCAGTGGCTTTCTTTGAGCAGATGCCCAGTTCCCCCTCCTTGTGTACTGGATCGGGTTGCATCTAGATGACAATACTGCTCTCCCTCCCTGCAGTTGCAAATGGGAAACACCTACAAACATATCTCTCTCTCTCTCTCTCTCTCTCTCTCTCTCTCTCTCTCTCTCTCTCTCTCTCTCTCTCATAATAGTAGAACCTGGGGCCATTCAATAAAAATGAATGTTAGAAGATTCAGCACAGAAGAAAGCACTACTCTACCCAGAGCATAATCAAACGATGGAATTCATTCCCAGAAGATTCAGAAGATGGCCATCAAGTTGGAAGACTTGAAAACAGGATTACACAAATCCCATCGAGGATACTGCCCATAGTGCCATTGTAGGAGGCAGTATATGCATCTGAATACCAGTTGTTGGGAATCACAGGTGGGCACAAGTGCCCTTGTGCTCAGGTCCTGTTTGCAAGCTCTGCACAGGCATCTAGTTCAGTCACGAGATGCACTGAGGAAAAATTCTGGCCTTGTATGAAACAGCGAGATGACATGGGAGCTCTCTCAGAGTCTATGACTTGCTACCTTGAAAACTTGCAGCCCCTTTTGCAGGCCAGCTTAGAGGAAACGGGGAGTGAGGAATGTAATCAGCAGCCAGGGGTCTTCTTCTCAGGAAGTGTGCAAGGCCCAGCGTGAAAGGGAAGCGAACCCTCAGCTGGGCTCCAGAGGAAGTCACTTGAATGCCTAATAAGGGGAACAAAAGCCATCTGCATTGCAGCAGAGCCCATTGCACAGAGAGGGATGCTGGAAAAGCACATGACCCTAAAAAGGAACAGCACCCTGCAGCTCCAAGCAATAGTAGGCTGTGTGTCTAGCTAGGGTGAGCCAAAGGCAAAGGACCAATTTTTTAGGCTGCATGCACACACAGCCCATGACATAATTCTCGGCACTGTATTTTACCAAGTCACAATTCCCAGCCACCCTTAACAAATGACAGTGCCTAGAATTCTTTGTGGGGGGAAAGAATGTTCTTAGAACATGCTTTAAAGATACAGTGTAAATGCAGCCCTGCTTTTTTGTAATCTCTGAAGCTCCCAGCTGTGTTTCCTAGCTGCGCCCGACAGGCAATTTCTATCAGGATCACAACTGGAAAGGGTTAAACCTCACCTACCCACATGCTGTATTCCTGATTAAATTCAGGTGATTCTGCACATGTAATCAACTAAAGGAAAGCAACAGTGCTGACAGATGTAGTTTCTAATGATGTATTATGTGTCATGTGTAGTTTGACTCTTAGCACAGGGGAGCCTGACGCATTTGATTCCAGAGGGCTCGAGCCACAACACTAAAAGCCTGGTTTCTAGTACAAACTAAGCACACCTCTGGGGCATCCACAGCACTGAAGGGAACAGTTGCTGGCCAGGGCCATATGGAGTGAGATGGTCCCTTAAGTGAACTGGTCCCATAATATATTAGCAAGACACTTCCTCAAGGCAAAAAATGGAGGGCAAAATATAAGACTGTGATTTACTTGGGGCACGGAAGAGCTAGTAGGAGTCTCCCTCATCAGTAGGGACAGTTGGAGCAGTTGTGCACTTCTGAGGAACTGACTGCCGTTTACATTAATGTTTTATTGCACCAAAACATCTTAATTGTATCTGACTTGGGCTTAATTATTTTAACAGCGGAAAAATAATTTCAATTGATAAGTGTTCTAATGCTCGATGCTGTCTGTTTTGTAATGAATTTAAAATGTCATAATGTTAGTATAATTGGCTTTTGTTTGGGATTACTCTATTATATTTTGAAATGAATTGGCCCTTGACTGTTTATTGTAACAATGCTTTGAAATGAATTTCCGTTCTGGTAGTGCTGTTCTCGTGTTGCGAACTGCTTTGGACACACCACTCAGGGGCATCACCCTCATCCTTGGAGTATGGTGTGAGTGGGGGCACATTCAGTGCAAAGTTTGTGCAAACATCTATCCATGTTTCTGGATAGAGGAATTCTATTTAACACTTAGGGAGGTGCCCAATGCAGTGCTAAGTTTTCATTGAACGTTATCTTGTGTTACAAAATATACAAATATACAAGAGGAAGTACCGTACTTTTCCATGTATAAGACTCTGTTTCTTTCTTTAAAAATCATGCTTATAAGTTGGGCTTGTCTTATACATGGATAGTGCATGGGGTGGACATTTGATTGGATGCTGCTGTGGCTGTCAGTGGCTATTGGGCTTCTTATTGGTTGCTGCGTCAATGGTGTTGATTTGCTGGCGCTGCATTAAAAAACTCAACAACCCTGGGTAATCCCCCACCAAAAAAATCTCAACAACTCTGAGCCACCTCCCCCCATTTTCTTAAATTTGAGTCCCCCAAAATAGGAGGCGTCTTATACATGGGGGCGTCTAATACACAGAAAAATACGGTACATATAACGTCTCCACTTTTGTTGAAGTGACTTAGTGATATTCATTGCTGAACTAGTGGAACGTGGTTGTGCAATGGAAAAACACAAGCGCGTTGCCAATGATGGTTGCACAATGGATTGTACTACAAGAATCAGTGGTTGGACTGCAGCCCCCATCAGCCCCTGGCCAGCATTATCAATGGTCAGGGGTTATAGGAATTGTAGTCCAACATCTAGGCCATGGGTTCCCCATTGCTGTTTTAGCAACTGAATCTAGGGAATGTAGCCATGTGCTACATTCAATGGGCCTACTCAGCGTAGACCAACTGAAATTAATGGACCTGACTAAAAGACGCCTGCTTCTTGGGAGAAAAGCAATGACAAACCTAGACAGCATCTTAAAAAGCAGAGACATCACCTTGCCAACAAAGGTCCTTATTGTTAGAGCTATGGTTTTCCCAGTAGTGATGTATGGAAGTGAGAGCTGGACCATAAAGAAGGCTGGTTGCCGAAGAACTGATGCTTTTGAATTATGGTGCTGGAGGAGACTCTTGAGAGTCCCATGGACTGCAAGAAGATCAAACCTATCCATTCTTAAGGAAATCAGCCCTGAGTGCTCACTGGAAGGACAGATCCTGAAGCTGAGACTCCAATACTTTGGCCACCTCATGAGAAGAGAAGACTCCCTGGAAAAGACCCTGATGTTGGGAAAGATTGAGGGCACAAGGAGAAGGGGACGACAGAGGACAAGATGGTTGGATAGTGTTCTCGAAGCTACCAGCATGAGTTTGACCAAACTGCGGGAGGCAGTGGAAGACAGGAGTGCCTGGTGTGCTCTGGTCCTTGGGATCACGAAGAGTCAGACACGACTAAACAACAACAACAACTTAGGCTCATTCCTTTCAGTTGGGTCTACTTTGAGTAGAAATTACCTAGATCCAATCTTAGGGGCAGATTAGATCCTTAGCTGCTATATTACTTCCCTCTCTCCAAAGTCCTACTAACTGGTTTCTGAAATGTTGGCCAAAACTATCCAGCACACACTCTCTTTACCTTTTTACTATAATCCCAAATTGTGTCAGGGTGTGTGTGAGTTTGTGTGTGCGTTTTAAAATAAATCATGAAAAGTGAGATGATCAGATTCTGCTGAGTCCGTGCTAAAAAGATGGATTCCACAATTTGCAGCACAATTCTGGCCATGCAGATTTTTGCACCCTCGGGAAAACGTTAATAACTGATCTCTATCAACTGAATAGCAGGCACATAAGTACTTGAAAACAGCCTCTAATATGATCAGCCCTCTGTATTTCTTACTTAAAGCAATCTGTGCCATTTCCCATCAACCCAGCCTCACAGGCTTGGCTTTCATAAGCTTTCTATACCCATCCTTTCCCCCCTATCTGTGCCTTCTTCAAATCCATCTGTCCCCTAACTAGATGTGATTGCAACAGAGCTGCCCTTTGGAAACTGCCTTGGTGCTGATCACACACAAAAAGCTTCTGCCAACCTGATGCCCTCTAAATGATTTGGACTACAACTCCCATCAGCTCCAGCCAAAGAATCCTGGGAAGTGTAGCTTGGTGAGCATGGGGAACGTCCCTTAACAATTCTCAGCATCCTCTCAGCATGTGGGGAGGGGCATAGCTCAGTGGGAGAGCATCTGCTTTACATACAGAAGGCCCCATTTCCTGGCATCTTCAGGCGGGGCTGGGAACGTCCCCTGCCTGCTGCTGCCAGTCAGAGCAGACAATATGGGGCTTGATGAGCCAGTGGTCTGGCTCAGTATAAGGCAGCTGTCTCTGTTCCTATGCTCCCTTAACAAATGACAATCCTGAGGATTCTTGGGGAGAAGCCTATTAAAGTGGGGTAAGAGTGCCTGAAATACATGGGGTGGATGTGAGCCAAATGTCTATCCATCCAACATCCTGTTCTCAACCAGATGCCTATGGGAAACCCAGAATCAGGACCTGAGCACAACAGTAGCTCTCCCCCTCCTGCAACTGGTATTTAGACACATACTGGCTCTGACAGTGGAGGTGGAACCTAGCTATCCTGGTTTGTGGCCGCTGATAGCTTTACCCTCTACGAATTTGTCCAGTCCTCTTCTGAAGCCGTTCCAGTTGGTGGCCAACACTGCCACTTGTGGCAATGAGTTCCTCTGTTTAATTAGGTACGGGGTGTGTGTGTATTATTGGTTTGTTTTTGTTCTTATTTTTATTATGTATTTTGTGGTTTTTAAAAATATTGTAATTCTATGTTGTGAACCGCCTTGAGATCTACGGGTATAGGGTGGTATACAAATTTAATAAATAAATGAAATAAAGAAGTATTTTCTTTTGCCTGTCTGGAATCCTCCAGCATTCAGCTTCCCTGGATGTCCCTGAGCTCTAGTGTCCTGAGAGAGGAGGGAAAACCTTTGCTCTGTTCCCTTACTCCATGCATAATTTTATCTTATTTTTTGAAAAAAAATATTTCTATTAGTTTTCCAATATACCCCCAATAATAGCCAAATTATAACAATAACAATTAATCTCCAAATTATACAATTATCAAAACAACAATCAACTTCCAATTAATACATTTTTGCTAAAGTGGCTCCCCGCATGATGGTTTGGGTGCATTTCTGATCTTATATCACTGCGTTCCTTTATCTTAATTAACGTCAGTTACATTTCAGTTATAATAATAATCCCTTAGTCAACAGCTACATAATTATTTCCATTCGTGATGTTACAATATATAAATTTATAAAGCTTCAAGTGAGGAACTCAAACTATTATCTTCATTCTTCCCTGTGTGTGAAAACTGTTATGTCCATGGAGATTCCTTCTGTCCATATATAGTGTTGTCTCTTTCACTTCCCAGCTGTTGTTTTCCCCCATTGTGCCTTGGGGCGGAACTGAATCTCAAAGTTTCTCAGAGGTCTTATCTCTCCATCCCTTGCTTCGATGTCTTGTAACAGGCTACAGTCTGCTAGAAACCATTCTGTCTCACTAGTAAAACATGGCAGATCGTCGCCATTTCCCCCTCAGACTAGGAAAAGGTTGGCAGTTTTCGAACATGCTGAAGATTTAATACTCCTTTCCAACTTGGGGAAATCTGCAGCATTCTTATCACAGCCCCCAAATTCTTTTCTTTCCAGCAAAAATATTATGGCCCAATTAAACTTTATCTTAGATTACCTTCCGTCAGTAGCACACACAAATCTCAGTCTCTTTTCCCTTGTCTGTTGTTTTTAAATGGAGGTGAGGGGAATTACTCTCTTTCCAAAATACTGGTAGTCGTACTTGAGCTTCCCCTCGCCCTCCTTTCTTCATTTCAGATCACACACAGTTTCCATTTTTGCTTGTTAATATCAATATTACTCCAATGTCCCTTCCTCACTTGTAAATATCTTTTTATCTTATATTATGGAGATGGTTGCTGAATCATAAAAATATAAAAGAAGCTTAGAATAAACAAACAATGGGATTCCCTCTTCCCAACCGACTCTCATGCCGAAGAAAATCTTATCTCAGTTCAAACCTTTGATCCAAGTAGCTGGTATATTCGGCAATATGTTGTTGCGACCCTTTCCCATCACGTGCTGGTACCTTAAAGCCAATTAAAGATCCGATTAAACGGAGAACCTCTGCTTGTTAATGGTGGCGTAGGAGGGTTTTCGCCAGGCGAAGTGCTTTTGCACTCAGCGCCTCCCTGCCTCCCACAATCCATACTGGAGCGAGAGTCAGGTGCTGAGACGAACTGAAAGTGAAGATCATTCCTCCCATCCCTGGGGGGGGGGGGGATTTGCAAGGATGGTTTACCCTCTGTCATCCTTGTTTTTTGTTTGTCGACGATCCCCCACTATTGTAGGGGCTGCCTCCATTAAGGCAGGCGGGACCGGAAGCCTCCATGCAAAATTTTACATGCTTCTGTTATGCACGTGCAGAAGATGTGAAGCAACTCCAGTGGCTTGGAGAAACAGGGTGTGGCCTGGGGAGAGCCACATGTGGCCTTTGAGCCTGAAGTCCCCCACCTCCCAGGTAGGGCTATGATATGTTCCATCAGACTATTAATGGAAAGGCTTGATGGGAATTTCAGTGACTGCAGTTCTTTGGTTCTTTCATTAATTACAGGCTGCCGTCCCCACAAAAGCAGAGGAGTGGGAATGAATGTTTTATTCCAAGGTTTCAATATATTCTTCTGTAGTTGTTCAGTTAAAAGGGGGCAGGCAGGGAGGAAAGAAAGCACCCTTTTTTGGGGGGGGGGGAGAAAGCAATGCCATTTTAGAGCCAGCTTTCTCGGGAGAATGAAACAGATTTTGTTTTCATGTGTAGGGAATAGAAGTCTCTCCATAACTTAGCCAAGTTCTCTTTGGTCGGAAGAACCACTTAGCAGCAAAACTGAAACACAAAGCATGACGTGAAGCGGCAAGGAATTGGAGTGCATTAGAACCCCCCCTTGACTGAAGCCCACTTAGCCAGACCCTGAGTGCTTCAGAGCACTTTCAGAGTTGGAGGGCCAGAGACAGCACATCTTTCGCTACTCACATGGCTCATGCAATCCCTGAAGTTGTAATGGTCTACCACCTAACGATGGGGCTTTGCACATGGAAGGAACGTCCCCTCCAGTCAGTAGGCACTCATCCAGAGGATCTTACTGAATATTCACACAAAGCTTGCAGAGTGGTTAGGCCATGTCTGGTCTGTATTAAGCATTCATTCCAATTTGTTTGCAGGGATGTTATACGACAGTGAGCATTCATCCTGATTTGCTTACAAGTTGTCTATGCATCTTCCCATTCACCCCCACACTTTTGATTGCATTTCCCTATCACTTTCCTAGCCGTAAGAAGTCAGTTTTTGTTTTCGTTTTATTTAAAAAGCGGATTCATTACACCAAGGCAACAGAATTCACTGTAAACGTTTGAACCTGGGCTGTGCCAACTTTTGAGCATTATGTAGCTGTTAATCCACACTCCCTGCCCCCATTTGGTTAGACCAGAGCAGCCCACACTTGCACACGTTTCTGAGCATGTCGAAAAGGACCCGCTCTGCAGTTTGTAAAAGGAAGAATGGGTTGGGAGAGGAAAAGAAGAGGGGATGGTCCGCAGATTCAATCAGGCTTCCATACTGGGTGCAAAAAAAAATTAGACTCCAGTCCTTTGCACTGTAGGCAGTAAGTCCTGCTGAACTCAGGGCCACTTACTTATGAGTAAATACGCTAAGGATTGCACCATTGGAGCTACAGGCAGTAGATGTAATTTCTTTGGAGTCAACAGCTATTTGGATCTTTTTCTAGCACTAAAGGTTCATCATCCTTCAGAATGCCTGGATCCCTTGTACCAGAGATCTGAATAACTGCTAGTGTTTATGCTTTCAGAGGGCGAGTGCCCCTTTCCAATGCAGGAATTGCAATGGCTTGATATTGTACACTTTGAAGGCTATTTAGTGAGCATTCACCCTGTTTTGTTTGCAGGGAGGTTAGATGACGTTGTGCCAAGGCAAGTGCGATCTCACACTTTCCGATGCATTTCCCCATCGCAAAATGTCAGATCTTTTGGGGAATCAGGTTTCCTGCACAAGACTCCCCAATGTGCTATAACGGCACAACCAGAATTTGCCGGTATGTGATTGAATCCCTTTTTGAAAAACAGAAACAATCTGGAAGTTCCCTTTGGGACATGAAAACACCTTCGTGCTAAATACATATTAAAAAGCAAAGGCCCAAAGGGGCCAGAAGCAACCATTATTTTTAAGCATCGCTTTTGAAAGTGTTTCGTCAATCGTTCTGTAAGAGAGAGCAGGCCATCAGTTAGGTTATTTTTAGCATTGTCCTCTGCAATTCCAGTGTGTGTTCCTATCAGGCCACATTACAAAGGTGGAGGAGAAGGAGAGTTTTCCCTCTCTCTCACTCATTCATTTTAACCTCTTGCTGCCACCCCCGACTTATTTGCCTACAAACATCTAAGAATGATGGGTGATGAATCCAAGGCTCTAATCATTGCTACTGACAATGATAATGGGAGGAAGACTTTCCACATAAGACAACGAAATGAATAACATGCCCATTTATTTTTAATGCAAAAAAGGCACAGAAAGGAAAGGGGAGGAGGGGGAAAAAAGAGCCGCTGTCTCTTTAACCCGCTTCCTGCTGCTCCAGATTTAGGTCAGACTCGTGCATCTGATGCCAGGAGCAAATCCTGTTCTAAAACCTCTTCAATTAAAAAATGCAGTAAGGCACAGGGATTATTTCATGGGCTTCCTGGCATCACCACCCCCCATCAACCCACATTGCTCCACATCTGGCATGCATGCGCCCCCATGTGCCTGAATGCATCCTGAAACCTGCCCCATCTAGCAAGGGGAGGAGGAGTTGGCCAAGCTGCAAAGGCATCCCTTGCAGAGGTCAATGGGCTTGTGAGGTCCAGTGTCATCTCCCAACCACCACCGACGCTAGGGAACTCTTGGCCCTGCACTGTGGCATCGGTGGCTTGGGTGGCAGCTGGTGTTCATTGGGGCTGGTAGGGCAGATGGCCGAGGGGCCCACAGTGGCTCTGGCTCAGGTGGAGTGAGAGCCAACTACACCTACTTTTGACCCTGTCTTCCTCCCTGCTAAGTTCTACAGCACTGAGACTGAGGAGGAGCAAACTGAAAGCTGGTGCAACTCCCTGGGCTGGATGTGAGAAGGCAGGTAGGCAGGCAGGTGGAGGCTGGCTGAGGGCAGGATGAGGTTGGTGGGGCAGCTCCCCTTTTGCCCGAATGGACCAGCTTCCACTGTATGGCCGCAATCCTGCATAGATTCAGGCTGCTTAACTCCTGTGGCTTCAAAGAGCCATTCTCTCACATCCGTACCATATATCTAAAGCACATTTAAATGGCTTCCCCTCCAAGTATCATGGAAACTGTAGTTTGTTATGGGCGCTGGGAATTGGAGCATTGTGAGGGGTAAGTACAGTTCCCTTACAGCTGTGGGAAACCATGACTGTGAAGCAGTGGCATAGCGTGGGGGGTGCAGGGGGGGCTGGCCGCACCGGGCGCAACATCTGGGGGTTAGGGTTAGGGGGCACAAATCCATGGGTTAGGGGGTGCAAATCCATGGGTTAGGGGGCGCAAATCCAAGGGTTAGGGGGCGCAAATTACTTGCCTTGCCCCGGGTGCTGACAACCCATGCTACGCCACTGCTGTGAAGACTTCTCTGTGAGGAGGGGTTGATCCTGGGAGTTGTTCCTTCTGGCATGTCTCGCTTGCCATCACATCAGCGAGGCCGAGAGCTGGGTCTTGTCCTCTGGACAGCTCAGGACCTCCATACATCCTGCCCAGGCTTGCACCCAGGAGAGGGGACTAGGGGCATTCTAACAACTCTCAGCACCCTTAACAAACTACAACCCCCAGAATTCTTTGGGGGAAGCAACAGCTGTTCAAAGCAACATTGTAGTGCTTTAAAGGTATGGCCTAAGTAGCAATAGTAGCAGAGAATGCTTGTGTGTAAGAGTCCACTCATAAATGTAGCAGGTTCCTGTCCAACTCTACAATCCAATCATTCTAATGCCACCAAGGGTTCTGTTTCACTGCCTCCTGCAGATTTTGCTCTAGGACCAGAAACCCTTGGAATGGCTGAAGCGAAAGATGCTGCGGGGAGCTTTGGGTCACTGAACTGGAAGCCAGCTTCTCGATTGGCTGCTGGTGATGTCATAACTCTGCCCATGTTCTCCAGGAGGGATGTGACGAAGCCCTTAGTTAGTCTGCGTGCGGGGCCTCCAATGCAGCAGTGTCTGGCCGCCTTCCTAGGGCAGCAGCCGACAGGAAACCTCTTTGCTGCCACCCTGAATCACGCTCCTTCCCTGTGGAACATACATTCTAGGCCTTAGGGGGTGGGATGAACATTCCTCATAGTTCTGGCTTGAAAATATGTAAATAAAAGAGGGAAGAAGGCTGGGAAACCAGATGGGGCTGACCTATGTGAGGTTTCCAGTATTATTATAATTTACCCACCCTTCACCCTAAGGTCAGGGACGCGGGTGGCGCTATGGATTAAATCACAGAGCCTAGGACTGCCAATCAGGAGGTCGGCGGTTCGAATCCCCGTGATGGGGTGAGCTCCCGTTCCTCGGTCCCTGCTCCTGCCAACCTAGCAGTTCGAAAGCACGTCAAAGTACAAGTAGATAAATAGATACCGCTCCAGCGGGAAGGTAAACAGCATTTCTGTGCGCTGCTCTGGTTCACCAGGAGCGGCTTAGTCATGCTGGCCACATGACCGGCTCCCTCGGCCAATAAAGCGAGATGAGCGGCGCAACCCCAGAGTCGGTCATGACTGGACCTAATGGTCAGGGGTCCCTTTACCTTTACACCCTAAGGTCCCAGTGTGGGTTGAATAAATTGGTCTTCTGGAGGAGTCCTAATTCTTCTTCTTTTTTTAAATGCTGTGTGAGCTGTCCCGAATGGGCTGGGCCCTAAAAGGTGCCCTAAAAATACTATAAATAAATGCTGGACTTTGGTCTAGAACAACTTTTCTGATGCTCACAGGCATGCTGGCCTGCCCTCCCCTCTGCCTCCACTTCCCTGAGGTCTTCCAGCAGGTAAGGGAGGCCCCGAGACCTTTTGCTGCCTGAAGCAAAAGGACAAGATGACACCCTCCTCCTATTCCATGTAGAATAGCTGGCATAGTGGATGTCCTTCAGAGCAAGGGCAACGGGACAGGGTCCTTCACCACACCTGAGGGCGTCAGGCTAGCTGGAGGAGTGTGGGGCAGGGTGAAAGGTTCACAGAGCTCTGTTCTCCAGCACCTCGCCTCCGCTACCTGCCTCCAACAGCATTGACTGCCTGCCACACTCTGTCAAATGAGAGGGCTGGCCCTGCATCCATTGTTCATCGGTTAGCCTAAACAGCCCATTTACCATAGGGCAACTTTTCTTACGTTCACACTCCCAAGTATTCGGCCTCGGTCTCGAATACCTGAAGGAGCGTCTCCACCCCCATTGTTCAGCCCAGACACTGAGGTCCAGCGCCAAGGGCCTTCTGGCAGTTCCCTCACTGCGAGAAGCCAAGTTACAGGGAACCAGGCAGAGGGCCTTCTCGGTAGTGGCACTCGCCCTGTGGAACGCCCTCCCACCAGATGTCAAAGAGAAGAACAACTACCAGACTTTTAGAAGACATCTGAAGGCAGCCCTCTTTAGGGAAGCTTTTAATGTTTAACAGAATATTGTATTTTAATATTTTGTTGGAAGCCACCCAGAGTGGCTGGGGAAACCCAGCCAGATGGGCGGGGTATAAATTATTATTATTATTATTATTATTATTATTATTATTATTATTATTATTATTCAGGGTACTCAGGCTTTTCGACCCCAAGGTTGCACCTGCACTGTGCGCTGAGCAAACTCTCAGACCGCTCCTTCCAAAAGCTCCTTCCAAAAGCTACATCTTCTGGCACCCTTAACAAACTTGCCAGCAGGGGCACCAACCCACCCTCAGGATTGTGGGTGCCCACCAGTGCATGGCATCACACGCACTATATGCAGACGTATGTGTGTGTGACATAGCATGTCTGTGATCCGGCGGCCTGCAGTATCTCCTCCCCCTCCCCCTCTCCGCAACCAGTGAGGCACCCTTTTCTGCAGGGAGGGGCTCAGACATGGAAGCAAAGAGACTCCACTGCTGCCTGCCGGCTTTCCTCATGGACCTTGTGGGTGCCCGGCTCCCACAATGATATTATTGTGGGTGCCCAAGCACCTACAGCTTCCTGGAGTTGGCTCCTATGGTTCCCAGGATTGTGTGTGTGTGTGTGTGAGAGAGAGGGACACTGATAAAGCGACCGGGCTTTGAATGT
This sequence comes from Podarcis melisellensis, assembly GCF_964234715.1. NCBI lineage: Eukaryota > Metazoa > Chordata > Lepidosauria > Squamata > Lacertidae > Podarcis > Podarcis melisellensis. Next base: position 67,475,073 of record NC_138540.1, on the reverse strand, counting down.
GTGTTATGTACACACCCCAAGCCTCCTTGTTCTGCTCCAGTGGAGGCAATGCTCCGAAAGGTGGAGTGATTTCAAGGTGTGTTAATGATGGGCTGGTGAGCCAGCCACACGGGACCTTCTAAGTGCTGCTGCTCACAGTTTGAGGGTGGCTGACCTAAATTCTCCAGCTCCGGCTTCAGTGGGATCTAAGATAGCTTTGTAAAATGATTCCACCTGACAGATAACATGAGATTTGTTGTCTGCCTTGCATTTGTGATGGAGAAGGAAGGGAGTGGAAACTTTCAGGGTAGTGCTCAAGGTCAGGGCTAAGAATAGGGATAGGCGAATCTGTCCATTTTGCTTTCCCTCCTTTCCTCATTTTTCCCATCTTAAAGTTCCATGCTTCATATTTTCCACATTAGTTTGCATCTTTGTTTTTAAAAAGTGCCCCTGAAAATTCACTAGCATTTTAATATACACACAATTGCACGCATTTTTGCCTAATATTCACATTTCTGCAAAGCACTTTCCCTTAATATAATACAGTTTTGTGTGTTATTTTTGACTAAAGTGGCCCCCATCTAGTTCAGATTCCCAAGAAATTGAAATGTTAGGGTTACCACCTGCTTGAATTAATTCATTCCCATGATCATCATCACAGGTGGCTAATATAATTATCTCTTTACTACCCCTTTATAGAAGTGTTTCCATATTTCCAAACCAGTGGACAGGGTGGGGAACATATTGCAAATCCACAGGAGAGCCAAAAGGTGCAGAATTGATTTTCTTTTTAAAATCCCATTTATTTCTTAATAAAATATTTTAACCCCCTGCCTTTTGATTCATAAACCCACAAGGCAGTTCACAAAAGATCGCAATACAAATGTTGAAACACCAAGAACAGCAAAATAACACCAATGGTAATCCAGGGCAGTGCCAAATCTTCCAACAGAAACAAAGAGATATGAATGAAAATAGCAATCCATATACACACACTTGCATGGGGTAAAGACTAATGGAGCTCAGTGGGACTTAATTCTGGGTAGACCTGGATAGGATTGCACTGTAAGGCTACAATCTTAAACAACCTTATTGCATATGTCAGCTCAATTAAATAATTTGCACTCCCCCCCTCTTTTAAAATAGGTTGAGCAAGGATGAGAAATCTCAGTCGGGAGGGGGTAGGAATAGGGTTCTCCAGGTCACACTCCTCCTAGGACATGCCTCTCTCTAACTTGGCACCTTCCTTGAGTGTTTTTGCCTGGCTGGACTCTAATCATGCTTCCTGTGGTCATGGATGGAGAATAAAGAAGGGTGTGCAAATGGAGAAACTAGCCTACTGTACAACAGTAACATTCACAACATCCATTGCTCCACCCATTTTTGCTTCTGACTCCGCTCACTGCTGGGATGTGGCCCCTGGGCTGAAAAAGCTGCCCCACAGTTGATCCAATGTAGATGCTTCTTTTCAGCCTTAGAAAGGGCCCCTAAGCAGCACATCACAGGAGTATGCCAGTCAGTTCAAAGATGGACTTCACTCTTTATTAGCAAGAACACAATCTCTGCAGACTTGGCAGAGTGTCATGCCCAATGAGCACAGCAACCCTCTCCAGTAGGTCTTGTCCCCATGAAGTAGCTGCTGAGACTGAAGGTCCCACCTCCCTGCAGCCATTTAAGTCCCCTCCTCTCTAGGACGTTTTCCAAGCAATCGGAAACTGCGCCTGCATGAGGCCGACCTCTCCTCTGCCTTTTTCATGCCTCTTCTGATTCTGGGAAACCAGGAGGAAAGGGAGCTTGTCACAGCAGGAGGGAGACACAACATGCCTCTTCACCAGCCAGACTCATCTCTGCCTCTTGGCCTCCCTCCTCTTCTGCTTCAGCTTCTTCTGCTTCTAGACTTCTCTCTGCTACAGACCTTCCTAGCCCTGTTACCCTTTCAGCTTCCAATACCTCCTCTTCCCAGCTGGTTCCTCTCTTTTCCCTCTGACAACTCATTGTCCCTCCACTGCTCCCTGGGCTCTGAGCCTTCTTTCCTTGGCGATTCTCCAGCTGGTTCCTCCCACCATTCCTCTGCATCCAACCAGTTCATGACAGTGCACGCAAAGGCTCATCTCCACGTAAACATGCGCAGAATTCTACTGTAAGGCAGTCAGAGCACCCCCAAATCTCCCACTCCTGCCGTCGTACCACCTTTGTTTATTTATTGTCATTCTTCTATCTCTACCTTCTGGTGCAAAGCCCATCTGAGGCAGCTTGCAACACTTCAAAACAACTGTTTTGTAATGGCAGCAACAAAGAACAAGGGAGCCCAAGGGGCAGAGTGGTAAGACACTGTCCAACGAGGATTTGACAGACCAGGGTTCACATCACCTCTCATTGGGTGATCTTGGGCCAGCCACTGTCTCTCAGCCTGTGATACATCACAGGGTTGCTGTGAGGAGGAAAAAGAAGAAGAAGAAGAAGAAGAAGAAGAAGAAGAAGAAGAAGAAGAAGAAGAAGAAGAAGAAGAAGAATAGTAGTAGTAGTAGTAGTAGTTTGGATTTGATATTCCACTTTATCATTACTCTAGGGAGTCTCAAAGCGGCTGGCATTCTCCTTTCCCTTCCTCCCCCACAACAAACACTCTGTGAGGTGAGTGAGGCTGAGAGACTTCAGAGAGAAGTGTAACTAGCCCAAGGTCACCCAGCAGCTGCATGTGGAGGAGCGGAGATGCGAACCCGGTTCACCAGATTACGAGTCTACCGCTCTTAACCACTACACCACACTGTGGAGAGGGTAAGAAGCATTGCATGCCACCTCGACGGAAAGGTAGAATAGAAATGTAATAAATAAGCAAATAAGGCAACCAATCAAAGAGTTTGGGCCAGTGGTCAAAATACAACACTGCCTGTTACACACAGCAAAAAGCCTTCTGGAATAAAGTCTTCAATAACTGGCCAAAACAAACAAACAAAAACCAGCACTTCATGGGGCAAAGTGTTCCATAATCTGGGTGTAGCCATTGAAAAGGCCCTTCTCTCTTGCCTCACCCAGTTGGGCTTCCACCCTTGGCAGGACAGAGAAGGGCCTCTCCTTCTGATCTGAGGACTTCTGCCTTTGCCAAATACCTGAAGGGCTACAGTGAAGAAGCATGAGCTCCTTAGGCAAGGAGGGATAAAACAAGGGCAGAATCCAGCTTTCTTGAGAATCTCCATGTGAAACTGTGACATGTGCAGGCTCCAGGTAGAAAGCTGGTGGGTGGGATCTGGCCCATGGATAGAGATGCTGGCTAAGGGCTTAGGAATGAGGACAGAAATAGCAAGAAATGGGTAGGGCATGAATGACGCCACTAGGCAGGGGTGGATGAACAGGATATGGGCATAGCCCTACTAGAACATCCAACACACCACAGGGCAATAAAGGGCCTGTCTAAATGTGAGACTTTTGATGTAACATGGTTTCAGTTTCTTTACTTTGTCAACAGCCAGAAGGAAATTTATCATCCTCCAGCAACACATGAAACATTACGGCATGGATATCTCCACATTTCAGGGTAAATTGTAGTTGTTCAACATACCCCAAAACGCAGTTTTGTTCATTATGGATGAGAATTGTTATGATATTTTTTTTGTCCGGCCCCCACATTTGTTATGCTTTAGGAAAATCTAATACAAATTACTTTAAAAAAAACAAGAAGAAGAAGGAGGAAAGGGGATAGATGTTTTATCAAGGCCATCTTTCCTGGGGCATCAGGTGTCTCTCTAGAAATCCGCCTATATGATTGACAGCTTTCTATTTTAAAGCTATTCTGGTCTAAAACACACACTTTTGTGTGTGTGTTTATGTAACGAAGCACAGAGAGGCTGAAGGGCATCAGCTGGGATTTGCGTAGCCCACAGAAAACTTGGATGATTGAAAGCACAGCACAATGGCAGAATCGTAATTTGACTAGGCTCTCTTAGAGCTTGCCAGGGATGCTAGCAGAGAGCAACCATAGGAAGTGAGGATGAAAGGTCCATCAGGGCCAAGGACCAGTAAAAGTAGCACTCAGTTGAAAAGACACGGGGGCCCTCCAGACGTCCTTTTTTCCTGGCCCACTAACGGCAATTTGTGCTCATGATGCTCTCAAGGCAGTTGTACACAGTCCTGCTTCCAATACAGCAAAAACGTTTGGGTGGTCACAAAGCTTCACTCCCAATCAGTGCATAGCCCTGCTGAAATCCTGTAACATTTTACACCACAATCGCCCTAGTTTATTTTTTGTCTTTGCTTGTGTTGCGCTCCAGTCCCTCTGGACAGCAGTAATGCGGCAGCGTTGGGGAAGCCTCACAGACAGACTAATAAAGAATAATAAATCCGCCATGAATCGACTATTAATATAGTCAAGAGCATGTTGCGGGATACAGCCACAATAAAGTATTGCTGTGGAGGGGTTTGTGGCCTTGGTGGCTTTTCTGCTGATCCAGGACATAATCACCAGCAGCTCGAGCCTTAAGGAAGGCAAGGAAGTCAAGCTCCTTGCCATTGTTGTCCACATATTACAAGGTGGCCTTGGTGCAAAGTGTGGAGGTGGGGGAAATGTACAGGTTCCCCATTTGTGCAGAGAAATGAAAGAAGCATGGAAAGTGCTTATTCCAATTTCATTCTCTCCCCCCCCCCTTCCCTTAACAAAAGAAACAGGCAGGAACTGGTATGAGTGCTCTGGAGTCTGGACTCTGCTTCTGCTGCCCCGTGGTATTGAAAACTTTAAAACAGGCATAGGCAAACTCAGCCCTCCAGATGTTTTAAGACTACCATTCCCATCATCCCTGACCACTGGTCCTGTTAGCTAGGGACGATGGGAGTTGTAGTCCCAAAACATCTGGAGGGCCGAGTTTGCCTATGCCTGCTTTAAAAGTTCAGCCACTTCAGTACCATGGAGAGCTCCTAGCATTTACCGTAAGTTCCTGAGATGACTCTGTTCTTACAGAATGTTGCCGCTTTTGGTGAGAGGTGCAGAGATTTGATTATTGTTTGTTTTTGCAATAATGTCATAAGCTCCCACATTATGCATGTTCACAAAGTTACCATTAAAAGGTGTCCAAGTAATTTTTGTTGTTGTCACTCTCTATTTCCTTGTTTTGATTTTTTTTTTTTAAAAAAAAAAGTTTAATAAATTCAGCAGCAGGGTCTGGTCTATTGGTTGTGTAATAATTTTCTGAACTGCATCAAATGCTAAGTTCCAGAAGCTGCCAGTCCATGGACTCAACCACTTTATATGGCAATAGGTGTCTGGTTTGGCACAGCCTCTCCAGGACACCAGAGAGGTTTCAGGGCTCATTTGGGATGGTCTCACTGGTGCGAGTTACCATCTATGGGCTAATTTCAACACAGATTCTACCGATTGGCTCTTTCTTTCCAATTCAGATAACTCTTTAATACAGGTTCCATGCAAAAGAAGCTTCCATAGATTTTCATAACACTGTTACAGACCCATCAGGGGTGCCTTTTATTTTCTCAGGATCTACTGCTGAGGTGAGAAGTGATGAATTAAAATGCCGCCTGGGTGTGTGTGGGTGTGTGTGGGCAAAGAATTCAAAGCCATAATTTCTACTAGGATTGGAGCTTGGTCAGTAATGCTGATTGCCCCTACCTGCATGAAGCTGGTGTTTGAAAATAAACACATGGTCAATCCAAGACTCCGTTCCATGGATAGAAGAATGTGATGTGAACCTATGGTCTGTGTGTGGGGGTGTGTGTGTCTCAGTCCAGATATCTCACAGACTATAGTTCTGTACTAAGCATAAAATTGTGCCTTTTCCTTCAAAAATTTATTCACCCTTTTATTTTTAGATTTCTTTGTAGGACAAATGAGTAATTTCATGTCTACTCCTTCCAAGTTCCAGTTAAAATCCCCTCCTAGTAATAATCCCCCTGTTTTAAATTTCTTAAGTTTAAAGGTAAAGGGACCCCTGACCATTAGGTCCAGTCGTGACCGACTCTGGGGTTGCGGCGCTCATCTCGCTTAATTGGCCGAGGGAGCCGGCATACAGCTTCCGGGTCATGTGGCCAGCATGACTAAGCCGCTTCTGGTGAACCAGAGCAGCGCACAGAAACGCCGTTTACCTTCCCGCCATTTACCTATTTATCTACTTGCACTTTGATGTGCTTTCAAACTGCTAGGTTGGCAGGAGCAGGGACCGAGCAACGGGAGCTCACCCCGTCGTGGGGATTCAAACCGCCGACCTTCTGATCGGCAAGCCCTAGGCTCTGTGGTTTAACCCACAGTGCCACCCACATCCCTTAAGTTTAGAAAGGGCTTTATTCAGAAAGTTAGCCTGCCAATTATTTGGGGGCATACAGGAAGCATAATGTTATTGTGGTTTTGTTGTCTAATTTACCAATTAAAACCAAAACCAAAACCTCCCTGAGGGTCTCTCAAAACTTTATTCACACCAAAAGGGAAATCTTTGAAAAAGATCTGTGACTTATCTGGATTCAGGAGCTCCAATTGCTGTTTCTCAAAATAACTGTTTTCAAACTTTTATGGGACTGAAATCAACCTACCTAAGTTAGTCATGTCCATCAGTTTCAACGGGTTGACTCACAGTGGGGCTAGCATTGAATGCCACCCAATGAGTCACCTTAACTGACTAATTTCAATCCAACCCCATGTTTATATATCTAGGGTAGTGCCCTTGAGAGGTTGTTGCACCACGGCTCCCATAAGCCCCAGCCAGCAGGGTCAACAGGCAGGGGTGATGGAAGTTGGAGTCTAAAACATATGGGGGGGAACTCATTGGCCACCCTTTGGTACACATGCCTTCCAGTTTAGGATTATGCTTCATGCAACTAATGGAACCAGTTCTTGACCCACTGGGCTGGAACAGTCATTGACTAATTGCAAATTTATTTCATTTTATTAAATTTGCATACCGCCCTTCATCTGAAAATCACAGGGCGATTCACAACATAAAAATACAAAATGAATACATGATAAACAAAAACAAATCAATAACCCCACTCCCACAAACACTTCTATGGCAAAGCCCTAGAAGGTTAATCAGCAAATGTCCCCTTTGAGGGGAGGGTGGTAGAGAGAGTTGTGATAGCGCTGTTCATTTAGATCAGGGGTCAGCAAATTTTTTCAGCAGGGGGCCAGTCCACTGTCCCTCAGACCTTGTGGGGGGCCAGACTATATTTTGAAGGGGGAAAAATGAATGAATTCCTATGCCCCACAAATAACCCAGAGATTTATTTTAAATAAAATCACACATTCTACTCATGTAAAAACACCAGACAGGCCCCACAAACAGCCCAGAGATGCATTTTAAATAAAAGGACACATTGTACTCATGTAAAAACACGCCAATTCCCAGACCATCCGGGGGCCGGATTTAGAAGGCAATTGGGCCGAATCCGGCCCCCAGGCCTTAGTTTGCCTACCCATGATTTAGATCCATTCCAACCTGGATTTAGACCTGGCTATGGAACTACAGTAGGTTGCCCTTGGTCTCCATGTTGGGGGACCTTTACAGACCATGGGACAATGGGGAGTGTGACATTGTTTCTGCTTTTTGATCTCTCATCGGCTTTTGATGCCATTGGCTGCAGTTTGACAGCTACCACTGTTCCTGGACAAGGAGAGCTTGACCACAGCAGTTCATGCCCTGGTTCCTTCCAGGTTGGATTACTGCAATGCACCCTATGTGGGGCTTCCCTTGCATGCAAGCCAGATGCTGCAGTTAGTGCAGAATCCTGCAGCACGATTGCTGACAGAAGTGAGGTCTGGTCAGCATGTGAGACCTCTGCTCTGAGACCTGCAGGGGCTGTTGGTCTGCTACCAGGCCAAGGTAAATGCATTACTATTAGTATATAAACCCCTATAACAGCTTGGGACCAGTTTAGTTGCAGGTTTGCCTTCATGTACCAACTTGACTACTTCAATCTGTGGAATGGGCACCATTACAAGCATCATTTAATACTGTTGGGGATATATTGTGGTTCAATACCCCTGTGGGTTCAGCCAGTGAAATCCAGACACCCATCATCAGATGGGTGACAGCAAGTAGTTGAGGGGTGGCACACCAAAAAAACAAAAAAATCATAACCATTCATATATTCTTGCAAGCAAAGGGGTAGTTGTGTCCATATATGGCAGTACTTCCTTCCGCTAGCTTCTACTAGTTCAGTCACAAGGCATAACAACTTTCTTCTCTTTCTCTCCTTCCTTTTTCCTTAAAAAGGTTATCGTTATAGCCATAGCTCCTGTGGTTATGCTGCCCTGCAATTCTCTAATGGCTCTCTTGCAAACGCAACATTCATTTCCCAACCTTCACTTGCTCAGACCCTACTCATTCAGTATTTCAATAATCTCAACCGTTATCCAACACCACTCATTCCTCCCTTGCGAGAAATCAACCTTTTCCTGTGGCAGCACCCCCACTTTGCAACTCCTTCCTTTTTGACACCAGGCCGTGGCCCTTGCTGTGCTTCTTTTGATACCTGCTTAAAACATCTTTGTTTTGGTAAGCCATATGTAGAAAAGGTTGCATATTTTCATCTGGTTTAGCTTATTGATTATTTAAATTATTTTCTCCCCAAAATAGTGCTTCTTTTTTTAAAAAAATCAAATGATCTTTTCATTGTTTTTCTTCTTTTTGTAAAGCACTTCAAAGTTTTAGTGCAATCAAGAGGCATATAAACATTGTGAAATAAATAAAAATAAAACAAATGTGCAATAAGAAGGGCATTTGGAGGGGCCCTTTAGGTCTGTTCTCTGGTCCAGCAACTGATGACCAAGGGTCTAAGGCAGGCGTGGGGTATGTTTTTCAGCCCAGGGGCTGCTTTCTCATGCGGACAACCTTTCAGGGAGGGTGTATGTGAACACCAGTGATGGGCGGGGCTAGAGGCAAAAGTGGGCGGAGCAAATAATGCATCTTTTATCTTTGTACAGTAGACTAGTTTCCACACACACCAATACATCCCTCTCTATGCAGGCAAGCAAGAGGCATTCTCGGAGTTCAAGGACACAGTCCAGCCAGACAAAAACACCCAAGGAGGTTACAAAGCTGGGCTGGTGAGGGGTGTGGCCTAGGGCGACAGTGTGGGGCTGAGGAGGGAATGTGACTTGGGGGGAGTCGCAATGGCCAGGTAGGCAGGCCCAGAGGTCACATATGGCCCCTGGGGCCTGAGATCCCCACCTCCACCTCTGCTCTAAATGCCATTCCACACACAAAACTCAGTGCACTCGAGAAGGAGCAGTAGTCATTTCTGGCTCTCTGACAGCTGAACTAGCCCTGGTGGACTTCTAAAAATAAGCAAATAAATGAGAAGATACCTCGGGAATTTAAACAAAGATGCTGTGGCGGGGGTGGGAAGAGTGTGATGGGCTGCATGTAGCAAGCATCAAATGTGATATGATGGGAGTTCTCCATTTCCTGCATAATGGTTCTGCTAGAACTGGACACTATTCCTAACAGGAGAAAAGTATAGGTGTGTTAGCCCATGAATGGGGGGGGGGGAGAATCTCCCCAATCCATAATGGGGCAATACCTTTCTTTAGTCAAGCATTTCATGATATTTTAGGAAGCTGCCTTATATTGCTGAGCCAGACCAATGGTCCCTCTAGAGCTCAATATGAATAAATGAATTATTATTATTATTATTATTATTATTATTATTATTATTATTATTTGTCTACACTGACTGGCAGTGGCTCTCCCCAAGGTTTCATACAGTGGTACCTCGGGTTACATACGTTTCAGGTTACAGACTCCACTAATCCAGAAACAGTACCTCGGGTTAAGAACATTGCTTCAGGATGAGAACAGAAATCGTGCTCCAGCGGCGCGGCAGCAGCAGGAGGCCCCATTAGCTAAAGTGGTGTTTCAGGTTAAGAACAGTTTCAGGTTAAGAACGGACCTCCGGAACGAATTAAGTACTTAACCCGAGGTACCACTCTACTTGGGTCTCTCCCAGTCCTACCTAGAGAGGCTATGGATTGACCCTTGGGCCTTCTACACTCAAATCAGCTGCTGTGCCACAGAGCTGCCAAACGAAGTTATTGTGCCTTAATATGGATTTTGGAATCCTTAATGGGGAGGGGGAGGGTAGGTTCATTTTATGCTGCACAGTCACTGAACTCAGCAAGAATGAAAACAGGGAGGGATGTGCTCGTTCCATTTTCACGCCTGTGTTTTAAGATTGCATTTCTGCTCTCCCTCAACCCACCCCCTCTGGCCAGTTTCTCCTGCATCGCTGTCTCTTTAAGTTGACCTGCAGCCTCCTAACAAAGATGAGAGAAAGAAAATGGGTCTGGGCAGCAGCTGACTCCCATCTGCAAAAAAAAACCCCCCATCTCTGTGGGACTTGCTTACACTCCAATGGCCTCAGCTACATCTGCATGAGCTAGTTTCTTTTTCTTTTAAAACCGCCCTGAATTTACCCTAGCTTTCTCCTTGAAGGTCATCTTTGAACCAGGGTTATATCAGAAAGTGGGGTTGTGGGGGAGAGGAAGGATGTATGTGTGTGGGGGGGGGAAGCCGTGCTTCTTTTGTCCCCCCCCACCCCAACAAATGTATTTAAACAGAAGGGCTCGTTGGGCAAAGGATTATTCACAGCACTGCCATTTCAGCCCCCACCCCAATAACAGCTGATTTGGAGGCTGTATAATATTGGCTCTGAGCTGAGCTCTCTGGAAGAACAATGGGGGTGCTTGGGATGGCGCTATGGGTGGGGTGTCTTGCAGATGGGATGGAGCAGGTAGGCAGGCACACAAAAAGCCTCCCTCGGATTGAAGGTGCAATGCGCAGGAGAGGGTGGCGTGGCATTTCTGGGTCTTGCCCAAGGATGAGATGACAGGGGAAAGGAAGGCTGTTCTGGCAGTGGGAGGAAGGAGCCGTCTTAATGCTAATGGGTGACTTGCCTGCGGAAGGAATGGGCGAAGCTGGGAAGAGAGGGGGGGTTTCTATGCGCTTCAGGAAGCAATGGGACCTGCAGGGGAAGCTGTGAGGAGGAGAGGGGAGACGGGCAGGACAATGGGATTCAGAGGAGTGGCTGTGTGGGGAGAAGAGGCATCTGTGTTGTCATGCACTATAGGGAAGGATCTGCCTGCCTGGAGAGATGCAGCTATCCAGACAGAAATGGGAGTGCAGAGAAAAGCTTGGCCAGGGAAAGTGTGACAGTTGGAGGAAATCTGCATCTGAGGCATGGGGACACTGCTGGCAGATTTGGAAATGCAGCCATAGGTCTCTCTCTCTCTCTCTCTGGAGGTATGCAGCTAGCTGCTCCTTAAAATACATGCACAAAAAGAAACCTATCACCGGGCTATGTTTAAAAATGGCCCACATTAGTCACTCAATGCCAGCTCTTATCCTGTCTCTTATAGCAGGCAGACACACACACACACACACACACACACACACACGAGATATCCCATCAGGAATCAAGGAATCAGGAATCTCCCACCCACCCTCTCCAAGCCCTCTTCCCAAATTCCTTGCTTGTAGTGGAAACAATAGGGCATTCATTTCAGGACAGTGTATCACCATTCTCCCCCCCCTCTCTGTTCTCCCTCTTCCCCCCTTCTTCCATCCCCCCCCAACACCCGCTGCATCATAATTACCTTAATGTTTGAACTGCAGAACACTCCAAGCTGTTTCTTCTTGGTGAAGAGGGAGCAAAAGAGAGAGAGAGAGAAAGAGAGAGAGAGAAGGAGAGAAGGAGGGAGGGAGGAGACGGCTGTGGCGTGCAGACAAATAAGACCCAAGTGAGGGAATGATCTTAGCAGTGAGCTGATGGGTGACACCCAGGGTGTCAATGTCGCCTTTCCAACCAGAATGAGGGCACCACCGTTGTTAACTGGCCTCCACCCCACCCTTTCCTGGTGTGTGTGTGTGTGTGTGTGTGTGTACGTGTGTAGATTTAACCATTTTATACCAAGGCAGTGGAAGCATCTTCCGACAGCTCCTGCCAAAGAGGACAGAAGAAAGAAGGTGACTCTGCACCTAAGGTCCTGGGAGGGAGAAGAAGGAAGCCTACAATGCAGCTGAAATTTTGGTGGGCGTACAAGCAAGGGTCCGTTCCTGATACCCAGCAGGAACGGCATTCTTTCTTCAAGCATCAGTATTTTGGGGGGAGTCCAGGTTACCTGTTGATTGACAAAGGGGGTTGGGTCTTTTGCACACACTCTGCTAACGGCAGCAGAATTATTGGTACATTGCAGCAGGCAGCATCAAAAGCCCTCCAATGACACAGTGGGTTCATTTTGTGCTGGTTGATGCAGAAGAAAAGAAAAGGTCCAGGCCTTAGAACAAGGGAGCAGTGGCCCTTTGGAGGTGGTTAGATCACAACTCCCATGATCCCTGGCCATTGGCTACGCAGGTTGGGGCAGATGGGAGTTGACGTCCAATAATATCTGGAGGGCCACAGACCTGCCTTAAGACTTTGAATCACGGCTGGGCACACAGAGCTGGCTACAACTGCAGCCTAGGTCGTTGTTTTTTCCTCAGTTTGGATTGAAGGTGGGTTGGGGTGAAGCGGGGAAATGCACCCAGATGCAGGATTTCCTAAGAAAAGGGAGGACAGATCTAGACCGCGACTGATGTCACATGCACACTACTCTTCAAACCAGTGACGGCAATGCACCAGGCGGAGAGTCAACAGCGGGCGGTGTGTGCAACTCAAGTGCTCGGTTCTGCTCATCGCATCTCCTAAGGGACAGAAGGCAATGGGACGTGATAAGGAACAGTTTCAGAAGAGCCAAACTGTGAAAGGTCAGGGGCTGGAACGGCATCTGAGGAAGGCAAAAGGAAAAGGTGTGCTTAAGCATGTGGCATAATGGGTGGGTGTCAAACCTATTTTGAATACCGAAGGCAGCTACTTTGAAACAGGTTCCGGCAACAAGCCAACATATATCTGGTTAATCTATTCACCGCAGCTTAGCCCTCAGCAGCTGAGACTCCCAGGCCAAAGTCCCATGTAGCCCTCTGAGATGCTGGGCCAGCAAACATGTGCAGGAATGATGCTTTTGTTTCCACCATTATCAGGCTGCACGATTCAGCCTCCCTCTCACGTATCCGAAGGGGTGGAAGATGCTTTATACTGAGTTGGACTGCAGGGCTCAGTACAGTGGTACCTTGGGTTACATACGCTTCAGGTTACAGACTCTGCTAACCCAGAAATAGTACCTCGGGTTAAGAACTTTGCTTCAGGATGAGAACAGAAATTGCACAGCAGTGGCATGGCAGCAGCAGGAGGCCCCATTAGCTAAAGTGGTGCTTCAGGTTATGAACAGTTTCAGCTTAAGAATGGACCTCTGGAACGAATTAAGTTCTTAACCCAAGGTACCACTGTATTGTCAACACTGCCTGGCAGCAGCTCTCCAGGACTTTTCATGTTTGCAGGCATTTCTGCACCCCATTTCTTCACTCTAAAGGGCTCCTAGACTGGCTTCATGATGAACTTAAAATAGCAAAACAAAATTCTATAGCAAATGGCAGGGATAGCCAACATAGGGTCTTCTAGATGTTATGACTGCCACCATAGAGGATCGTCTATGGTTTCCGAAACTCGCATCTCCAGCTGTTTTTGGACTATAATTCCCATCATCCCTGACCACTGATCCTGCTAGGTAGGGATGATGGGAGTTGTAGTCCAAAAACAGCTGGAGGGCCAAGTTTGGGAAACCCTGATCTAGTCCAACCCCCTGCAGTGCAGGAATATACAGCTGTCCCATTCAGGAATCATGCTTGAACATCAGCCATGCCAGCTGAGGCTGATGGAATCTGGAGTCCAACAGCAGCAGGAAGGCTAGCACTTCCAGGGGTACCTTGGCTGTCGAACGTAATCTGTTCTGGAAGACCGTTCGACTTCTGAAAAGTTTGACAACCAAGGTGCAAAGGGCGGTCTGCAAAGTCAAGGGAGAAAATTGGGGTGGGGATGCAGCAGAAGCCGTTTGATTTCCGAGACGTGTTCGAAAATGGAAGCATTTACTTCTGGGTTTTCGGTGTTTGAAAACCGAAACGTTCAGCTTCTGAGATATTCGAAAACTGAGGTACCACTGTATTTTAATTCCTTCAGAGGAGAGATCACTGGAGACGTGGGTCACACCCACACCATACATTTAAAGTTTTCATCCTGAGGCAAAGTTCTTAACCCGAGGTAGTATTTCTGGGTTAGCGGAGTCTGTAACCTGAAGCGTCTGTAACCTGAAGTGTCTGTAATCCAAGGTACCACTGTACACAGCTTCTCTCAAAGAATCCTGAGTACTGTAGTTTGTTAAGGGTGTTGGGAATTGCAGTTTGGTAAGAGGGAAACTACAGTTCCCTGGATTCTTTTTGTTATTATTACTAGAGAAGACTCCCTGGAAAAGATCCTGATGTTGGGAAAGATGGAGGGCACAAGGAGAAGGGGATGGCAGAGGACGAGATGGCTGGACAGTGTTCTCGAAGCTACCAGTATGAGTTTGCCCAAACTGCAGGAGGCAGTGGAAGACAGGAGTGCCTGGCGTGCTCTGGTCCATGGGGTCACGAAGAGTCGGACACGACTAAACGACTAAACAACAACAACATTTATACCCTGCCTTTCCTCCATGGGGCTCAGGGCAGTGTAGCATTTCCCTCAAGGAAGGGGCAAAAGCAGAGCTGGTAAAGGATGTGACCTGGTAAGGGAAGCGGTGCAGCTTGGGAAGAGAGTCCTGAGGGCCAGGTGGAGAGGTGGAGAGGCCTGAGGGGCCATGTCCCTGGTGCAGATGATTCTGTAAAGTCAGCAGCACGTTCAGTACTAAAGAGAACAGCCGATCAGGAGAAAAGCAAAAATCAAAGGCGGAAGCAGCCATTTTGATTAAGATCCTAAATCAACACGCTATACCTATTTCCCACCCCACTGAGCGACAAATGTCCCTATTTGGAGCTTGGTGTTCTCTCCCTGCCCCCCACCCCAATTCCCCCATCTATATTACTTTCTGAGCACGTTGATTGTGACCTAAATTGCTTGCACTGGGATTTTAATTCATTCTCAGCTGCAGTAATCACTTGAATTTAAGATTCTCTTCCCCTCCCAAACACGCAGTTTTACCCTGCAATTTAATCCACAATGCAATTTCCCCCACCGATGGATCCTTTTAATGACACAGCCGCTCCTGCCACAAAGCACCACATCCCTCCCCCATGGAGTTTCCTTTATGCCTTTCATGTCATTTCAACATTATTGGAGAATCTAATGAACTCGGAGCTATCTGGTTCAGCTGCCATTGTGCGGGCCACCGAGGAGGGTTTCACTTCACGTGGTCTCCATCTTTGTTTTGTTTCAGTTGTAGGTGTTTTCGTTCGCGGGTCGCTGGGTCCATCATCTCCCCCCCCCCCCGTCGGTGCTTTTACTTCTGATGTAGTCCACTGGCCAGGGATGTGGGTGGCACTGTGGGTTAAACCACAGAGCCTAGGGCTTGCCGATCAGAAGGTCGGCGGTTCGAATCCCCATGACGGGGTGAGCTCCCGTTGCTTGGTCCCTGCTCCTGCCAACCTAGCAGTTTGAAAGCACATCAAAGTGCAAGTAGATAAATAGGTACCGCTCCGGTGGGAAGGTAAACAGCGTTTCCATGTGCTGCTCTGGTTTGCCAGAAGCGGCTTAGTCATGCTAGCCACATGACTCAGAAGCTGTATACCGGCTCCCTCGGCCAATAAAGCGAGATGAGCGTCGCAACCCCAGAGTCATCCACGACTGGACCTAATGGTCAGGGGTCCCTTTACCTTTACCTAGTCCACTGGCAGCTGTCACTTGGATAAGGAAAGAGAAGAAAACAGCTGATCATCTGTCTTTTTCATCTTTTAAGATCTTGAATTCGGGTGATGCTAATGTTAAGCCTGGAAGACACACTAAAGGTTATGGATCAATGCAAGGCTGGGTCAATCAACATTGGGGAAGGGCTTCAGCTCATGTGGTAGAGCAGGCATAGGCAAACTCGGCCTTCCAGATGTTTTGAGACTATAATTCCCATCATCCCTGACCACTGGTCCTGTTAGCTAGGGATGATGGGAGTTGTAGTCCCAAAACATCTGGAGGGCTGAGATTGCCTATGCCTGTGGTAGAGCATCTGCTTTGCATGCAGAAGGTCTCTGGTTCTTTTTCCTTTTTTGAAATAATTTTTATTTGATTTTACAAGTGTAGAATTACAACAATACAAAATACATATCCATACTTAGAGATTTCTCTGAAACTCCAGACTTCCCACCCTCCGTAGGTCCTTTTGTCAACCTTTTGAACTGCATATTATTTCATAATCCATGTTTTATATCTCTATATATTCATGATATTTGCTACATTACAAGTGTTATTAAAATCCTGCTAATGTTTTCATCTGCTTACAGTGGTCTCCTAAACAAATTATAATTTTTTCCCATTCTTTATTGAAGTTTTTGTCTTCTTGCTTCCTGAGCTTTCAGGTCAGTTTTGCCATTTTGGCATTCTCCAACAGCTTGGTTTGCCATCCCTCTCCGGTAGGGACTTAGTCTTCTTTCTTTCTCTGGGCTAGTAGCATCAGTGCGGCTGCAGTTGCATACATAAAAAGTCTTTTCTGCTCCTTTGGGATATCGGTACCTATAATTCCTAATAAAAAAGCTTCTGGTTTTTTAAAATAAAGGTTATTTTAAACATTTTTAAAAATTCATTACATATCATCTCCCAGAATGCTTTTATTACCTTACACGACCACCACATGTGGTTAAAGGTACCTTCTTTCTCTTTACATTTCCAGCAGGTATTTGTACTTCAGAAGATCCTGGTTCAACTCCTGGTATCTCCATGTAGGACTGGGAATATCCTCTGCCTGAACTCCTGGAAAGCCATTGATAGCCAGTGTAGACATTACTAATGGTCTGGCTCATTGTAAGGCATATTCCTATCTTCCTGGGTACAAAAGGCAGCAGAATGTGGGACTGAGGTGGCATAGTGGGCTGGGCCAACGCAAATGGAGGAGGTGCCATTTCTGAACACTCCTTCAAGTAAAAATTTACTGCAAGTAGAAAATGAGTCCATAAAGGAGAAGGGTTCTAGTTCTGTCCTCCCCCTGCTGTGCTGGTTTCTAGAGAATTATTTCTGTTTTTACATAGGGACACATTTGCATGCTTCACACACACACACACACACACACACACACACACACACACACACACTCCACTGGTCATTGGTACAGCATCACTAGCTTCTCAGGGGTCCCTCACCTCATTCTTCCAGCGGTAAGTGTAATCTGGTGGGCATGGTGCAAAAACACAGCCATGCACTTGAGCAGATCAGCCAGAGCTTGGTTCACCTCTGGATTTCAGAGGTGTCTCGGGCGATTGGTTTTTCAGTGGGCTCCAGTCCTCTTGGCACCATGCTGCCCCCTCCCCTATGAGCCACAGAACCAGAATTTAGCATTTAAAACAAGCAAACAGAGGCCAATTTTCTCTTCCCCCAGGCCCCTCTGCTGAATGAAGTGAGAGGTGAGCAGCTACTAGGAATAGGGCCTTTTCAGTGATGGCACCCTGCTTATGGAATGGCCTCCCCAGCAGTGGTGGAGCTTCAGGCTCAGGCACCGGGGTGGGGCAGAGAGCAGGCGGGGGCGGGGCTGGCACACGTCCTGGGGGTGTGGTGCTCCGCCCACAGGGGCGTGGTGAATGTCCTGGGGGCGTGGCACGTCACCCGCAGGGGCGTGGCACACAATCTATGAATATGTGGCGCCCAGCACGGGCAGGGGGCAGCCATGATGGCACTCCACCAGGATCACGCTGCTGGGGACGGTGCGCTCCCCCCCTCCTCTTCCTCCACCACTGCTCCCCAGAGACGCTCACCTGGCAAAAGGGAACCTGTGGCTCTGCAACCATTCCTGGTCTGCAACTCCCATCATCCCTGACCAGTGGCCATGCTGGCTGGGGCAGATGGGAGCTAGAGTCCAACAATATCTGGAGGTTTGCCAGGTTCCCCACCCTTGGCCTACACTATGATCTTTGAGTTGCCAGCTTGAGGACCTTCTGGTTCTCCCAGGTTCTTTGCAGCACAATCCCACCCAGCTCTTCAGTTTCTGCACCAGGTTCCCCCTTGCTGGGATTTAGTTGCTGTGCTTTATGCTTATTTTAGTTGTGCTCTGCTTTGCCAGGCTTTTGTTGGTTTCATAATTTATCTTGATTTCAGAGGTTTTTTATTGAGAACTGTATTTTATTCCTTACAGAAACCGCCCAGAGCACTTAGGTGGATGGGCGGCATAAAGATGAAACGAATGAATGAATTGGTTTCATTTATACAGGTAGGAGGCTCCTTTTGCCTCTAGATGACACATAATTTGGATTGCCTTCCCCCATAATTTTCTTTTTTCATCTCATCTCACCTGTTTATTTGTATGTTGCTTCCCCATGAGATTGTGCCCAAAGTAGCCCACAACAACTCAAATAAACAGTAACAACTAAAAAAACATGAGAAACAATTGCAAATCATAATATAAATAAATGTGCACACACAAAAATCAATCCATGCAAGATTTTGAAAAACAATGAAATTAAATTAATTCAACAGCCAGCGGTTCTCAACCTGTGGGTCCCCAGGTGTTGTTGGACTACAACTCCCATCATCCCTGAGCTCTGGCCTTGCTAGCTAGAGGTGATGGGAATTGTAGTTCAACCACATCTGGGGACCCACAGGTTGAGAAAGGCTGGTAGACTAAACAACATTGTATAAAGCAATACAAAAGAGCAAGCCTAGTTTTTAAACTTAGCATGGGAAAAATGACTGCATACCCACTATATGTTTAAGGCACACACCCTGCTTGGGAACCGTAGTCTGCTCTTCACAAAACAACAACAACAACAACTTATTATTATTATTTTTACTCTGCCTGTCCGGCTGGGTTTCCCCTGCCACTCTGGGCGGTTCCCAACAGAATTAAAAGTACAATAAAACATCAAACATTTAAAAACCTCCCTAAACAGGGCTGCCTTCAGATGTCTTCTAAAAGTCAGGTAGTTGTTTATTTCCTTGACATCTGGTGGGAGGGCGTTCCACAGGGCGGGTGCCACTACCGAGAAGGCCCTCTGCCTGGTTCCCTGCAACCTCACTTCTCGCAGTGAGGGAACTACCAGAAGGCCCTCAGTGCTTATAATGTACGCTATACTGAACGATGGAGGTGGAGACGCTCCTTCAGGCATACTGGGCCGAGGCCGTTTAGTATTTTAAAGGTCAACACCAACACTTTGAATTGTGCTCGGAAACATACTGGGAGCCAATGTAGGTCTTTCAGAACCGGTGTTACATGGTCTAGGCTGCTGCTCCCAGTCACCAATCTAGCTGCCGCATTCTGGATTAGCTGCAGTTTCCAAGTCACCTTCAACGGTAGTCCCACATAGAGCGCATTGCAGTAGTCCAAGCGGGAGATAACCAGAGCATGCACCACTCTGGCAAGACAGTCTGCGGGCACAATTCCCAGCACCCATAACACACAACAGTTCCCAGGATTCCTTGTAGGGAGGGGACATATATTTAAAATGTTTGATAGGTACATAGCCCGAGTGTTTGTGGGGAACATTGGAAGCTGCCTTATACTGAGTCAGACCGTTGGTCCATCGAGCTCAGTAATGTCTACACTAACTGGCAACGGCTTTCTGGGATTTCAGGCAGGGAATCTTTCTCAACCCCACTTGGAGATGGCGAGGATTGAACCTGGGCAGTTCTGCATGCAAAGCGGACGCTCTCCCATTGAGCTATAGCTGGGGGATTTTGGATTGTGCTGGCAATGAAGCTCACATTAGCCTCCCATTCTTACTGTCGTTTATATTGCTTTCCACAGCATGCTTTTCTTCCCAAAAGCCAGCCCAGGAGGATGGGCACACAGTTCTTAGGCAGTCCTCCATGCAAACATTGGCAAGTCTGAACTCTACTTAGCATCAGGGAGGATTTCATTAAGTGGTAGGGCCTTCTCTGCACCTAATCTGCCATGCAGATGGATGGGCAATGGACCAGCAGGAGCTGGAGCTCCAAGCCCTGAGCACATCTGATCTTGAATGAGAGCCTTGTGAAGACTGCAGAGTAAAGCTCAAAGCTGGAGCCCTGTGTGGATATTCACTGTTTCCATGAAGGGGTGGATGTCACAGACCCTCCAAGTGTCTCTATTTTCCAGAGACAGTCCCAAATTTACAGAAGCCATCAGGGTTTCTGATTTGAACCTATTTTCCCTTAAGATGTCCCTATTTTCACCAGAGAAATGTTGGAGGGTATGGAGTTATGCAATCCCCGAGCCACGGAGATAAGTAACTACAGTGGTACCTCAGGTTACATATGCTTCAGGTTACACACGCTTCAGGTTACAGACTCCGCTAACCCAGAAATAAGTACTTAACCTGAGGTACCACTGTATACATCTTTTAGAAGACACCCAGAGTAGCTGGGTATTCCTATTTTCATAGCAGAAATGGATAATGTTGGGGGCAGAAATGTTGGGGGGTTGGGGTATGATGCCATGGCCCAAAAGGAAACAAAGCAAGCAAGGAGGAAGACAAAGGGCCGAAGGCAGAGCTACAATTCCCAGAGTGGTGTAACAGGCATTCCCACTTCCCATGGGAATTCTGGGAATTGTGCAGTTCTGTGATGGGGGAAGAGGGGTCTCCTAACATGTCTCTGCACCTTTAACAAACCACACTTCCTGGGATCCTTTGGGGCAAGAAGCCATGACGGTTTAAAATACCGTACGTTTTGCTCTATAAGACTCACTTTTTCCCTCCTAAAAAGTAAGGGGAAATGTGTGTGCCACTTATGGAGCGAATGCAGGCTGCGCAGCTATCCCTGAAGCCAGAACAGCAAGAGGGATTGCTGCTTTCGCTGCGCAGGGATCCCTCTTGCTGTTCTGGCTTCTGAGATTCAGAATATTTTTTTTCTGGTTTTCCTCCTTCAAAAACTAGGTGCGTCTTGTGGTCTGGTGCGTCTTATAGAGCGACAAATACGGTAGTTTAATACGGCTTTAAATGTATAGTGGAGATGGGCGCCTAAGAAGAAGGAAGCTGCTGGTTGTAAATAAGAAGGAAGGCAGGCAGGTGGGAAAGACTGAAGCTGGTGATTTCACCCTCAAGGATCAGCCTCAGCTACTGCCCTGAGCTCTTCCCCTGCAGCCTGGGTGGAAATTACAATAAGGAATTGCATCCTCCTCTGGATGGCTTTTTGTTCAGCCTGGCTCTGTTCAATGGTTGTGGCTTTTTGGCTCTTCATTACTGCTCAGGCTTCT
This sequence comes from Podarcis melisellensis, assembly GCF_964234715.1. Lineage (NCBI taxonomy): Eukaryota > Metazoa > Chordata > Lepidosauria > Squamata > Lacertidae > Podarcis > Podarcis melisellensis. Next base: position 67,453,895 of record NC_138540.1, on the reverse strand, counting down.
CCCTCCTCCAGATTTCACTCTTTCTCATCTCCTTTCCACACAAAAAAGGAGACTTAAATCAAAACAAAGGAGTTACGAGCACAATTAGCAGAGCAAATGGAAGTGAGGGAGAAGAAAGCAAGAGAGCTGTGAAGTAGGGGGTGTCTCCCCCTTTCTCTCTCCGCTGGCAAGAGTGTTATTAGGCACTCACAAAGATTCCTTATTAAATGCCTTTTGACATCAAGTAGGAAATTACAGGACGTGTGCATTCATTCACTCACTCAGGTGACAATTGAGCCCTGGCTGCCACACTCAGGGAGGGGGGGGGCGTGGGGGAGGATAATAAAGGAGATACTGGAAGAAAAGCAAAAGACAGCAGGTTTATAAATCATGTTTCCAAAGCTTTTTCCCCCCATCAAGCAACAATACCTCTTAGATCCGAAACAAGAGATGGAAATGAGAAAAGCCGATGGTGGCTTAAGCACAACACTGCATCTCTGTATTTATTTAATCCTTTCCAACATAAGATGCTATCTTATGCATGGGGCTGCCCTTGAAGACTGTTCAGAAATATCGGTTGGTTCGGCCCTATTATCTGGGGCTACACCCCCCCATATATTCCAGGCACATGATTTCATGCAGTTCTGAGAACTGCAGTTCACTCAACGCAGTTACAATTCCCAGCACTCTTCACAAAACAACACGGTCCAAGATTCTTTGGGGGAAGTCATGTGCTTTAACTGCATGGGACGTAGGTGCCAACTCCCTGGGGCCCTGGGTGCCCGAGCACCCACAAAAGTCCCCATGGAGGGACCGGGCATCCACAAATTTTGGTGCCAGGGCCATTGACCATGGGCACACACAGTTGTGGGTCCAAGTTGGCACCCCTGGTATGGGGTGTTAAGTTGTGGGTTGACACAGCAGACGACACAGCGATTTCTCCAAAGCAGCTCTTTATTTGTAAGCTGGAACAGAACTGAACTGCAAACAGCTCAGCCGGCCTGCTTTTATAGGCAGCCGGCTGTCAACACTGTAACAACAACCCAGGGTTTCCCGCCTAAAGTAACTGACGTGGACCTGAGTGAAAACTATATACATAATACTCCTGGTGGCCAGGGTGAGAACTTCAATACATAACACGGGGTATGAGCAGCAAGAGATTTACCTGTCCAGTTCTATTTGGCCTGTGTCAAAGGAGCTTCACTGGCTTCCGGTGCATGTCTGGGAACTATCTGAGGTGTTCGTTATGATCTTACAAACCCACAAGGGAGGGGCAACCATTTCCCCTTTCCATTTAAAAAAGGTGATCAGGGAGAGACAATGCAAGAGAAAGTCTACCTCCACCTGCCACCCAACTCCAGCAATGGAATGTCCTCTCCAGTGAGGCCTGCCTAACATCTTTGCAGCTCCAGGTTAAGACCTTTCTCTTTTCCAAGGCATCTGGTAGATTGTGAGAGTTTATCATGGCTCAGATACCGCTGATCATTTTACTGGTGCTACTGCTGTGATTCTGATGCTTTTGTTCGTTAGTATATTGATTATTGCTATTTTCTGTAATGTTATTCTGTTTGTAAGCTGCCTATAGACTATATTTGTATTAGCTAATAAACAAAATAATAATAATCATCATCATCATCTGTTTGGGACCTGGGCACTTGAAATAGCTAACCTTAAAAAAGAATTACCTGCTGCCCCATGATTTTAATCGATCAATGAACCAACTAAACCTTGCAGCCTTTATTGTTATGTTGTGCTTTTTTGGGACACTGCTTACAGATGTTAAAATATTAAGCATCGCAGAAGCTCTTTTAAATATAAGACCCCATATTAGCACTATACGTACATTTAAAGCAGCGTCACACCTCTTTAAATAGATGTGGCTTCCCCTACAGAATCCGGTTTGTTAATAGTGTTGAGTGTTGTGAGAAGAGCCCCTGTTCCCCTACAGCTCCCAGAATTAAACCAATTCGGAGAATGGAATCTCTGTGAGGAGGGAACAGCAGCATTGGCAAACTACACTTCCCAGGATTCCTTGGGGAGCGAGGGAGCCCTGACTTTTAAAGTGGTATGACACTGTATTAAATGTACAGTGCGGACGTGTCCAGAATTAGTAAATATATGGGGTGGGGTGTAAAAATTTCAAACGGTGAGGCGAGGGGGTCAATGAAAGGCAGAAAAGTAGGTAGCGAGTGGGCTCCTGACGACGAAAGCACCGATTATGGGATGGAGGCGGGTGGCTCTCCCAGCAGCCCACCCCGCCCCTTGCGCCGCTTGAAGCTTCATCAGCCCCACCCAGCAGTTTACGTCACACTTCCCGCCCCTTGGCCCCGCCCACCTCTTGTCCCGTGCCTGAGAAAAAAGTGGAAACTTACTTGCATGTGGGTAGCGGTGGGGCGCCCCGTTGTTGAGCTGCGACGCCATGCCTGGTCCTGTACGGATGCCCTCTCGGGAAGAGGCTCTGCTAGGCAGATCTGAGGCAATCGTAGTGTCAGGTACGGGAAGAGGGAGACCCATGCGTGTCCCTGTATTTTCGTGGGGTGGGTGCAGCCGAGGTGGGAAGGGGCTTAAGAAATCCCCACCCACCGTGATCAGCCATGCTTTCTGTCCTTTACCCGCCCAAATCTATCTCACAAGGCACAAGCGCCTTCCTGCTAGGAAAAAAGGGAACGCCAGTCAGTTAAGGCAGGGAAGCTCCCCGTGGGGTTTGCTCCCGCGTAGACCTGCACGGGACCGGCAGAGAAGAGCAAGAATGAAGGCATCCAACGCCATGTAGCTCAAGAGGATCGTTAGATCCCAGGTCCTGAGTGTGGAGATTGCAGGAGGGATCCTGCGCGCACACACGCGCGCACTCCCGTGGCGCTCCGGAGGAAGTTTTGAGCCTCCAGGAGCTCTTGGAATGTGCGTTGTTTTGTGGTTTGCAAACTGGCTCTGACGCATGACGCTCCCGGGGCAGAGAAATCGGGAGCTGGGATTTTTACCCCAAAATAAGTTATGGGTGTGCAAGCTTCCGTTCGTTATCCAAGCTGCTCACGTGTCTGTGTGGAATAAGGGGCTGGGTGCATGGGCTTAGCCAAAGGACAGGCAGCTGCCCCCCATCAATAAAAAATATATAGCAAAAATATATTCCCCCCCCCCAAACAAAAGGCCCGTGCCCCCTAACAAAAAACCTGGCTATGCCCGTGGCTTGGTGTTGAGAGTCTATGGTTGTTCCCAAATGGTGGGTCTAGGGGACCCTCCTTGTCCTTTGCATGTTACCTGCAAAGCTGAACTTTTAGATGGAGATGAATAATATGAGATGTAGAAGACTTCATCCTATAAAAGACTGATGAGTCAGTGTGGTGTAGAGAATTTCTCACAGGTCACATTAGTGCCATCATACATTTAGAGCACATGACTCCCCCCAATGAATCCTGGGAGCTGTCGTTTACTCCTCAGAGAACAGTTCCCAGAACTTTGAACAACCCAAAGGTTCCCAGGGTTCTTTAGGGGAAGTCCAATGCTATACAGTGGATGTGACCTCAGACTATGGGGAACCCAGGTCCAGATTTCCGTGCCCAGCCACAAAAAGCTGACTGGATGACTTTGGGAGAACCTACCTTACAGGGTTGTTGTGATATTAACACTGAGAACCGTGCATTGCTGTGTTGAGCTACCTGATGGAAGTGGGACAGGAATGTAAAGCAGTGTAATAAAGTGATTTTTGACAGGAAAAGTGCAAAGGCTGAAGTCCAAGGGAGACTGCATGCTTGACCTCATTGCTCCCTGAAGCTCACACGGTCTAAAGTTCTAGTTTGTGCATGCAGTAGATAAGAATGTAAAGCCTCCTTGTCTGTTCCATTTCTAATTAGCACTAAGGAGCTGCCTGGTTAAATGTTTCCCCATTGGGCAAAGAAGGGATCATACACATTCAAAACAGTATCAGGGAGAAGGCTAAGCTAGAACTCTTCACCCTGATTTCTAGTTTGGATCTCTCACCCAGAGAAAAGTAATTCATCTCTGTCCCACCCCCCGCCTCCATCTGAAGTCGTAGATTCCAAGAGTTGACCATTGCATCAAATGTTTACTACATTTTTTTTAAAAAAATCCCACCTTTCCCCAAAGGAAATGTAGATGGTGTATAGGACTGGGCAATACCTGGTTTTCAACATCGTTCTATATTTCACCAGCTAAGCATCACAATATACCAATAGATCATGATGTCAGAAATAAGGATGGAGCTATGTAGAGGCATTGGCTGGCTTCACAGTTTCCCCCACATTGTGATTTCTGCATAACAGCCTCGGTCCAGTATACCTGAAGGAGCGTCTCCACCCCCATTGTTCTGCCTGGACACTGAGGTCCAGCGCCGAGGGCCTTCTGGCGGTTCCCTCGCTGCGAGAAGCCAAGTTGCAGGGAACCCGGCAGAGGGCCTTCTCGGTAGTGGCACCTGCCCTGTGGAACGCCCTCCCACCAGATGTCAAAGAGAGGAAGGTGGTGAAAAGTGTGTGCCTTTTTCTTTTTCTTTTAATAGTAAGAGCCTTTGCTCATGTTTCTATCCCACCCTTAAGGCTATCCTAAGAGCCCTGCTGGAGCTGGGCAAAGGCTTATCCAGCATTCTGTTTCTAGAGCGGGCAAACACTGGGTACTTGTGGGAAGACAACAACAACAACAACAACAACAACAACAATAATTTATTTTTACCCTGCCCATCTGGCTGGGCTTCCCCAGCCACTTGGGGCGGCTTCCAACAAAATATTAAAATACAGTAATGCATCAAACATCAAACATTAAAAGCTTCCCTAAACAGGGCTGCCTTCAGTTGTCTTTTAAAAGTCTGGTAGTTGTTGTTCTTTTTGACATCTGGTAGGAGGGCGTTCCACAGGGCAGGCGCCACAACCGAGAAGGCCCTCTGCCTGGTTCCCTGTAACTTGGCTTCTCGCAGTGAGGGAACCGCCAGAAGACCCTCAGCGCTGGACCTCAGTGTCTGGGCAGAACAATGGGGGTGGAGACGCTCCTTCACGGATACTGGACCGAGGCCAAGCTGGACATGAATGTGAAAGCCCTCTCCCAGTGTTGTTCTCCAGCAACTGGGACTCAAGAGGGATATACCACCTCCGATCCAGGATTTGGTATGATGAGCCATTGTGATGAGCGCCCACCGATATGGTCTTGCAGTCCATGAATTTGACTAATCCTCTTTGGAAGCCTTCCAAGTTGATGGACATCACTACATTTTGAGAAGGCAAATTCCATCATTGAACTACGGCACTGTGCGAAAAGGTGCTTTATTTTCTGTGTCCTGAATTTTCAGCTTCATGGGATGATCCTGAATTCTAGTATTAGGAGAGGGGAGGGGAGAAACCACTCTCTTTCCACTTTCACCACACCAGGCACATTAGTTTTACAGTGGTACCTCAGGTTACAGACACTTCAGGTTACAGACTGCAAACCCGGAAGTTTTACCTCAGGTTAAGAACTTTGCTTCAGGATGAGAACAGAAATCGTGCAGCGGCAGCAGAAGGCCCCATTAGCTAAAGTGGTACCTCAGGTTAAGAACAGTTTCAGGTTAAGAACGGACCTCCAGAACGAATTAAGTTCTTAACCCAAGGTGCCACTGTATATGCCTCGGCCATGCCCCTCTTCCTCACCCTTTTTCTAAGCTAAAAATCCCAAACCTTGTCACTGTTCCTGTATGGTGAGCAGCAGGGAGATTGAAGCACAACAATGAACCCCCCCCCCATTCATGGTAATTTTTATTTGTATATTATATTTGTATTATAGATTATAATTATATTAATTAAGTAGGGGAACGGCCACAGCTCAGTGACAGAGTGTCTTCTTCACATGCAGAAGGCCCCAGGTTCAATCCCCAGCAGGACTGGGACTGCCCCCTGCATGAAACCCTGGAGTGCTGCTGCCAGTCAGAGTGGACAATATGCATCTAGATGGACCCATGATCTGTTTCTGTATGAGGCAGCTTCCAGTGCTCTTAATATTTCCATAGCGCTCATTAGCACCGTGACTGAGCAACATGCTCAAGAACTGTGTGTGAAAGTAATGCCATTATGAGCTGGACAGGGTGAGTTGGACATGTGCTCTCAGTAGAGGAAAAGCTCTGAGCTACATTGCTTCAGACCCTGAAGGTCCAACTGAGTTCTTACAAGCAATAAAAGAAAATAATGACTTGACCATCATTTGATGCACTTTGCATTTCAGATAAGCTCTGTTGATCACCTGGAGATGGCGTGAGCATGTTTTATGCTCGCTCCATAACTTGTGTTATCTATTATTATTATTATTATTATTATTATTATTATTATTATTATTCTACTTTGTGCTGGAATGAATGGGTGGATGGTTATATGCATTAGGGGGGTGGGGGGAACTGCTTGCTGATTTCCCAGCTGCTCTTCCCAAGAGAGTGTCATCCCTGTTTACATTCTGAACATGTGCCAAGGGCCTGTGCTATGGAATGATACTGATTGGGGATGGGGTATACTGCACTCTCCATGGCAACAGATAAGTGTTGCTAGGAGACAGCGGAGGAATAAAAGGCTGGGAGGGATGCCCAGCAGCCTTCGTACCCCTCCTCCTCCTCGTCTTCCACTCTCTCTCCCCAAAGTGTCTTTTGGAACAAGATTATTCCTGAAACGTGGCGACTGTCATTGCAACCATCACATGGTAGCGCAAGGCGGTGGAGGAGTTGGGAGCATCTGAAGACCGGGTTTCTTTCTCTTTTTTGCACATCTACCATGCAATAATGTCAGTCGCCATTAACCCCTGTAGTCTTGCTTGGTACAAAGGCACTTATATGACCTTCTGCCATGTCTGTAAGAAATGAAAAGGTGCTCACCAGTGGTGGGGCATCTTGCATAGGAACACAGGAAGCTGCCTTCTGCTGAGTCCCATTGTCTACACAGGCTGGCAGTGACTTTCCAAGATTTCAGGCCTGGAGTCTCTTCCATCACTACCCAAAGATGTTGGCGACTGAACTGGGCACCTTCTATAAGCTGAGCAGATACACATTTAAAGCAGCCCGTAATATGTTTTGTTGGAAATTGTAGTTTATCCCTTCCAGAGCTACAATTCCCAGCGATCTTGAAGACTACACTTCCTATGATTCTTTAAATGTATGATGTGTATGCAGCCTGAGTCAGACCATTGGTTCCTCTAGCTTGAAGGTAAAGGGACCCCTGACCATTAGGTCCAGTCATGACTGACTCTGGGGTTGCGGCGCTTTATTGGCCGAGGGAGCCGGTGTGTAGCCAGCATGACGAAGCCGTTTCTGGCGAACCAGAGCAGTGCACGGAAACACCATTTACCTTCCTGCTGGAGCGGTACCTACTTATCTACTTGCACTTTGTGCTTTTGAACTGCTAGGTTGGCAGGAGCAGGGACCGAGCAATGGGAGCTCACCCTGTCTCAGGGATTTGAACCGCCGACCTTCTGATCGGCAAGTCCTAGGCTTTAACCCACAGTGCCACCCGCATCCCTATTCCTCTAGCTTAGTAATGTCTAAATTGACTGGTAGTAGCTCTCAAGGGTTTCAGGCATGGAATCTCGCCCAGTCCTACATGGAGCAGGCAGGGTTTGAACCTGGGACCTTCTGCATGCAAAATCAGATGCTCTGCCACTGAGCCACAGCCCCTTTGTTTTAGATTATGAATGCTATGCAGAAGAAGATGCTGGGTGTTGCTATAGTTCCATTGACCATAAGATGTACCCTACTGCAGTGTTTCCCAACCTTTTTTGGGCAAAGGCACACTTGTTTTTTTTTTTTAATATAATTTTTATTGAATTTTCAAATTTTAATACAAAGCAAAAACAAAGAAGAAAAAAAGGAAAAAGAAGAAAGAAAAAAGAAAAAGAAGAGAAATAAACACAAATAGATTCTTTCATAACCCTCTTTCATTGACTTCCCCCCACCCCCACCCATGCATCCCAATTTTCAACCTTAATTCAGCAAGTTCTTGTTTCATTCCTTAAACCTCTTCTTATTATATTTAAGCTTAATTCCCTTTATTAGGCCCAACTTATTTATCCCATTTTCTTATATACCTTAAATTCTTTTTCTAAGATCGGTCGAGGTTCTTATACCATAAATTTCCCCATTTTCATATTAAAATATAAGTCAAAATTATAAAACCCAAAAGTCATAAAATAGTTTTAAAACTTTCTATTTTCCCCCTCCCTCCTTGTCCGGATATCTGTCCCTTCCTAGATATCTGCCCTCTTATAAAACTCCTAGCCCGGATTCCTCCAAAGGCACACTTGTTTGATGAAAAAAATATCGAGGCACACCACCATTACAGCCCCGTGACGTCAGCGCGCAGCGTCACTTGAGCTCCTTCTCCTGCTCGTTCAGGGCCGCAGTGGCGTAGCGTGGGTTGTCAGCACCCGGGGCAATGCAAGTAATTTGCGCCCCCTAACCCGTGGATTTGCGCCCCCTAACACTAACCCCCAGATGTTGCGCCCGGTGTGGCTGGCCCCCCCTGCACCCCCCACGCTAGGCCACTGATCCATAGCTAAAAGCAGAAGTCGACAAATGTGTCCTGTTTTTTGCTCTTCAAAATATGGCAACCCGAAGACCCCCAGGGACCGTCCAACCAGCCTAGGAAGTGTGCTCTGGTCGCGGGGGAGGAGACACGAGGCATTGCCATCCACACCTGGAATTGAGGAGGAGCTGGAAAGGTCCTTTGGTTTCACACCCAGGACCCATTTTTTCTCTCTTCTTTTGAGAAAGGGGTGGGAAACGGGATTTGGAGGGCGCATGTGTGCGCGTAGCTGAGCTCCAGTTGCTCTGGGCATTTCTGGACGGCGCCGGTAGCGTCTCTCCTAACCCCTCCCCACCCCGGTCTCCACCCCCCCCCCCGCCCAAAGGCTTCCCCCTACCTGGCCAAAGTTCCACCCAAAGCTGGAGATGCGGTTCGCGCTGCCCACGAAGACGACGCCGAACTCGGAGAGGACGTATTCCTTGCGCTCAGCGCAGCGGCGCAGCTAGTCGCTCAGGGGCCCGGGGCGGCGCGCGCGTCCTGCAGCCAGGGGCAAGTGCCATGGGGGCGAGCCATGGCAGGGCGCGCTGCGTGGAGCCTCGCTGCAGCCTCCCCCTCAGCTGTAGGGAGGCTGAGGCGGTGGGCAGAGGCCAGAGCGGAGCTTGCGGGCAGTTCGCCCGCAGACGCATGGCTCAGGCACGCTGCAGGCGCCGAGGTGTGGCGCCCAGTGCCCCCCGCCTCGCCTAGCTACCAGTGGCATAGGAAGGGGTCTGCGGTGGGTGCGGGGCTGAAAGGACATGCAAGGCTCCATGCTGCTGCCCGGACATGCCGGCCTCCTCCTCGTCCGCTGTCTCGCGCTCCTCCCTTTTGCGCGCGCTGCCCCGCCGCCGCCCCATTGGCCGGGTCCTGTCAGCTGATCCTGTGTTATTTCCTGTGTGTGTGTGTGAGGGGAGAATGGAGAGAGAAACCTCGGCACCGCCACTGCGGAGCCGCCCCCGGCTCGACGCGGATCCTCGCCGCCGCCGCCCCGCTTCTCGCCCGCCTCCCTCCCACGGCACACCAGGCAAGGTCTCGCGGCACACTAGTGTGCCGCGGAACACCGGTTGGGAAACACTGCCCTACTGAATTGGAACGAGGTCCATCCAGCCCACCGTGGCTAGTTAGATTATTCTGTGCTTTGCAACGGAGAAGATTCCCAGCTTTAGTTCCTGGCATCTATAGATAGGGCTGGAAAAGACCTTCAGTCTGGACCGCTGATCACTCACAGTGTGGCTCTGCCTCACCTTGGACTGCCCAAGTCAGAAGGGGAAGGTGGAAGATGAGGGTCTGCAGAGTGGATGTTTGCCGAGTGCAAGGGGCATGGTGGTGAATTCAGGAGCCTTGCAGAGGATGTATGTATTGCCAGATTCAAAACGATGGAGACTGATGGAAGGGGATGCTGGTGAAGGCACAAGAAAGCAGGCTTGGGAAGGGTTGTAGCTCAGTGGCAAAGCATGTACTTTGCATTCTGAAGCTTCCTGGCTCAACACTTAGTGGAAGCCTAGGCATGTTCACACGGAAGCAGGACCCAGGGTGGTCACTGGGACTTGTTCCAGGTAAATGTGCCTGTGATTGCAGCCGCCAGTTTTTTGTTGCAGTTGACTAACACAGTTGACTCTCTGGAACTCATAATCTTGAAACAGCAGCGGTGCTCTTTCTACTCAGATGGCCTGTTTGCCACCTCGACAGTGCAAGAAGATCTTGGATCGCGTCTCAGATGAACTGGTTGCAGATCGACTGCTCCTCAGTCAGGTTTTTCCTTACAAACTGTCCAGGTTTTTTAAAACAATAACTTCTCCCTATTCTGGTTACTCCCCTGTTTCTTAAAAAACCAAGCCAAACTGCTACTTTACTCTCAAGCAAGTCACGGAGCGTTTTGTTTCATATACTTATCTGTACTTCTAGACTTCGGAATTCCCTCCCTAGAGAAGCTGGGCTGGATCCCTCCTTGCTGTCCTTCTGACGGCAGGTGAAGACTTTTTTGTTTCCACAGGCTTTGAGGAACTGACTGCTTTTAATGACAGGGCTGGTGCTGTAGTGTTAATTGTAACCATCCATATGGTTTTAGATCCTAGATATTCAGCAGGTTCCCTCTGTGCCAACTTTTAAATGCCGGTCTTCTCTATTCTGCCAGGCCTATGCAGGCAGTTAATAATACATCTCCCACAATAGTTGGTTTGTTTTTTATTTCTTTTTGCTTTTAACTTAAAAAAACAACTTTTTATGATATTGTTTGGCTTTATGTTTTTGCATTGTTGCAAACTGCTTTGATACATTTTTTCCCTGATACAGCAGTATGTAAATAAATAAATAAATAAATAAATAAAGCAAGCTTTAATTGTGTGTTTTTTAAAAAATGACACCCCCCCCCCCCGTGTTTTGAGTTGTTATTATTTTTACCTGTAAGCCGCTTCAGGTAGGTCCTGTATGGGAAAAAGGCGGGGTATAAAGAAACACACGAATAAACAAATACTTTATATTTCCTTCTGTTCTCCTGGGTACAAAACTTTGCAGCAGTGCCAAGCAAAACAGTGTTACTAGTCTGGGAGAGATTCATATCAGGTACTTAGAGCAAGCAAGGTATGAATTTGTTATTGAAGTAGCCCCTGTCAGCATAGCCGCCAGGGATCAGGAATGATGGGAGTTCCCGACCTCTGCCTTAGGAAGAACTCTTAGCAGCTTGGTGTTTTGGCTCCTTGGCTAATCCTGATCTCTTCTTCGGTGTGTGTTGTCTGGACACACAAAACACGCGTGCGCATCCTGCCACAGAACTGACATGTTGAATGTAAATTTGCTCATTGTCTCCCCTTCTCCTCCTGCCTTTACCGAGTTGTTCTTTCTCTCTCCTCCCTTTCTCTTTCTCTCGCTTTCTCTTGGTCCCATGATGCTTTGCACCTCAGCAAGCTGATGCCATATAAAAAGAGTGGCTGTTTTCCTGCCCGTTCTTCTGATGGCAGAAGGGGGGAAGCAACCCTGGCACCGTTTGGAGGCGAAAGTTGCCAGGCTTCCGACAAGGTCCTCCTTGTCTTGTATTCTCTGGCTTCCTTTATCTCCCTCCCACCCCTTTCCCTGACACCCAGAACCTCTTGTGGATAGAGGGCACGAGGCGGGCACCCACAGGAGTCCAGGGCGGGTACTGGCCTGAAGGAATTGGGGGACTGCACACCAGAGGAGGTAAGCTTATTTGCTTCTTCTATGTTCTTTCCTTTATCTCTGTGGGTGTTTTAAAATAAATAAACTAGTTGCTGTGAATGTTTGGATCTGCCTACTTTTTTTTTTTTGGCTAGCTTTCTGGGTTCCGCCAGGCAGGCGTAGAGCGAAAAGGGGGGGGGAGGGTGGCATAGAACCACTACAGTTGGGATGAAGGTTGGCAGGGAAGCCGTGAGACAGAGGGAGAGAGAGAATAAAGCTGGCACGGGCTGGAGGTCTGCCAAGGATGCTTGGCAGAGATGCCATGGAAGACTGGGGCAGCCTGGACGCGGCGATGTTGTATGGATGGGAGGTGAGGAAAAAATGGTGAATCGCAGAAAGGCAGAGAATAGGAATTACAGGCTACTGAATTGGACATTTTCTTGCGTCTACATTTTTAATTTTTTATTTATTTTGGAGGGGGGATCCATTTCATATTTGATATTTTTCTCGTGGAGGCTGTTGGTTGGCTCGTTCTGTTTTGCAATATATTTTCAGGCGGAGAGGGGGGGTTGCGTTTAGGGAATGTGGCAGTTCCTATGCTGATTGAATTGAATCTGGGCCAAGGAAATTATGTAGCCTGCTTGTTCCCGCTCGGAAAAGGGAGTGAGAGAGAGAGAGAAAAGCAGAGAGACAGGGAGGAGTTGGCTGGGAGCTGCCGAGCTGCCTGGCCACTTTGGCAGCCAAAACATCAAGCCGATCCAAGCGGGCCTCCGTGCCTTTGGACTCCTCCTTGGGTTATCTGCTATCTCCCCTTTTGTGGCTCCCCTGCATGGCCCCGGCTTGTTGGGCTCCTGAATGGGCAGCGTCCGGAGTCTGTGGCAGGTAGCTCGGGACAGGTAGGAAAATCGAGGACCAACTCACACACGCTGGGTCTCTACCATTTCTTTTTGTTCTGCATGCCAGATGGTTGGGTGTATGGTTGTGGGCTGGGCTGGCTGAGTCCTAGGAACATATGATGCTGCCTTGTACAGAGTCAGAATCTTGGTCCCTTCTAGCTCTATATTGCTTACACGGACTGGCAGCACCACTCTCCAGTGTTTCAGATGGCGTTCTTCCCAACCCTACTTGGAGATGCCAGGGATTGAACCGGGGACCTTCAGCTTGCAAAGCAGGTTTTCCACAACCCTTCCCAAGCCTGCTTTGTTATTTCTCGACTGGCATCCATTATTCTCCTGATTTCTGTATTTGGCAATGCATCATTCTCTCCATGGCCCTTTTCCTGGGCAAATTCCACCTTGCAGACCCTGATTTTTCCAACCTTTCCCATTTGCTTTGTGCACTCTGAGGTTTAGGGACAGTTGAGGCAGCGCCGCAGACATGGCTGCATCTTTTTGGGTTTTGGATTGCCAGTGCAATGCACTGCAAAGCGTATCAGGTGGGTGTGGTCCAGAAAGCCAGAGATAAAACGGGGAAATAGCTCTCTGCTAGAGGGCAGCTTGGGTTGGCTGGAATTCTCCCAATGCAGACATGTGTTAAGGAGAACATTAGAAAGAGAAGAGAACCACAGTCCTTCCCTCAGCTCTTCTTTACATGTTAACACAGTGTTGATTTATTATATATAGCCACCACCTGCCTTGTATGCTATATCCTGAGGTACAAAGAGGCTGGGATGCTTTGAAATGTTAATTTCGCTTTTACGAAGTAAGGATTTAAGGAAGCTGGGCAAGCTATATTTTTGGATGTGCCTTACCTTTCTGTGACAACTCTGATTTCCTGGTGCCTTTCTTGCCTCTGGAAAATCATGCTTCCTAATTGTCTCTTTAAATTTTCTCCTTTACAATGAATTCCTGCACGCTGGAGGCCTCGTTTTTTGAGGTTTCAGCCTGCTTGTTTAGGTTTCTGGGAAATTAAATGGGTAGGTAAGGGTGCAAATTCATGTGAACTCTTTAATATTCACATATGTAACTGCACATGCATTAACTCAAGGCATGGGTGGCGAACCAGCTATCTATATGTCGATGGACTCCAGCTCTGATCAGCTCCAGCCCCTGTGGCCAAGGGGTCAGGGATAATGGGCTCTGGAGTCCAGCAACATCTGGAGGGCCACAGATCCCATATCTCTGCCTGAAGGCATCGTCATCCCGCCTTGTACAGCGGGCCATTTCACACTGCAGCTGGCGAGTTTCCTTTTGAAGTGGGGGTGTGCTGTGGCTTTGCAATGTACACATAGCCAAAAGGGAGTGCAGACAGTTCCTTTGTTGTTGTTGTTGTTTTTTAAAAAAATGGTATGACTAGACCAGGATGTGGCTCAATTGAAACTTTCTTAGCTGTCCAAACACACAGTGGCAAGGCAGCAGTTTCCTACAGAGGCACACAGTGAATTCTTGTATTGCCTCTCGTTTTGGTACTCGGTTCATTTTGTTTGTTCGTTTCAGGCATTTGTTTTATGATTCACACATAGAAACCGCATATTTCCTTACTTGCATTTCTTTTTGCCATTTCTTTCTTGTGCCTCTTTTTTTTTTAACCCCTGCCTGCAGTGGCAGCAGCTAGGCTGATCAGGGAGGCAGGAGGGTGCCTGATTCTTGCAACCACTGCTGTATTTACCCAGAATCCCCTGTGCTATGACATTGGCACAGGGAGGGGGGAATTATGGTAGGTGGCATGGGTAGGGGGAGGCCACATTTGATGGATGCGGGGAGACCACTTTATTTACCTACGGTGCCTGGAATGGCACAGATGATGAGAAGCCTCCCCCTTTGCTGCCAGAGCAGGTGAGCTCTCCTGCCTCCAACCGACATGAATGAAAGCAGTGAAAAGAATATCCATTCATTCCCCAATGCATTTGCTTCGGAACGAATGAAAGACAGAAGCTGATTATCCCTATTCATTGATTTCATATATGCTTCCTCCCCCCCCCCAGTTTTCTTTTCATATCCCAGTACATTCAGTTCCATTCTGATATTAAATATATTTTTAAAATTAATAAAGCTTTTAAGAACAGTTTGCTGACACACTGCTTCAAAAGCCACTGCGGGTCAGTCTCAACATTGTGTGATCTTTTCTATAATACATAGTATTTGTTATTTGAATGTTTTTCCCTCAGCATTTGTCAGGGGAAGATATCAAAACATTCCTAGAAACAAGAGACTCTGCAGATGCTCTATGAATGTCCCGGACACTGTAGAGCATATTCTCCTTCATTGCCCATTGTACAGTACGCTCCGTCAACGCGTGCTGTCCCCTCTTTTGGGTGGTCTGGAACCGCAGCAAGGTGAATGTGTGGGATTCTACCTATCCGACGTTGACCAAAGGGTAACGGCGGGGGTAGCCGAGTTTTTGGCAGCAGTCCTCCAAGGAGCAGGTTAACAAGGAAAACCACTGACTCTATATGTATATATATATATGTACTTAGCAAACTGCTGCCTTTTTTATATATATTTCAAGGCTTTTATATGTTATTTTCTCTTTTAAGGTTTTATTTCCATAATGCCTAATAAAGGTTTGATAAAGTAAAGTAAGTATTAGAATTGTACTTTGGGAATTTGGGAGGGAAACACTATTTTATTTGTTACAATTGGTGTACTCTTATTTTATTATTTTTATTATTCCTCCAAGGAGCTCAATGTGGCATGCATAGTTCTCCTCCCTTCATTAAGCCCCACAACAGCCCTCTAAGGTAGGTTAGATTAGGAGATAGTGACTGGCCCAAGTTGACCCAGTGAGCTTCCTAGCTGAGGGCAGATTTGAACCCTGGCCTCCCAGGTCTTAGTCTGCCACTCTTAACTGTTATACCACACTGTATCTCTTAATATTTTACTATATAAGCCGGCTTGGATGAATTTTTATTAGGAAAGGAAGCATGCAGGTTTTTAGTTATGTAGTAACATTTAAATATTAGCTTTCCTCCAGGGACATTAAAGCAGCCGCTGTGTCCCTCTCCCCATTTTGTCCTCTAAGCAACCCTGTGAGATAGGTTAATGATTGGCCTCAATTTCTCCCAGTGAACTTCATGGCTGGGTAAAAAAAGCTCAGAATGTGCTGTTGGGCAAAGGTTCTTAACTTCTTGAGAATCGTGTGTTGTGTGTGTTTCTAGTGTTCTACAACTGTGAAGATTTGCAAAGCTTGGCGGGTGGGCTTCAGTCTCCTCCAGCAGGTTTCAAAACCCCCGTGACTCAAAATCAAAATAAATAGTGCAAAAACAAGAGAAATCATGCATATTTTGCACTGATGTTTCTCAACCCACATCTCTTCCCTGACTACAATGTTTGGTGGTGTTCTCTGCACGTGCGAGAGGCGAACATTGCATGGGCACTCAGCCTTCTCCTATCTTTTTGGCTCCTGGAGTCATGGCCGTTATTAAGTGTAAAATTCTTTAAAACAGTCCCTATGGTAATTTTTTTTAACCTGATAACATGGGTGTATGAATTCCATGGACTCTGCTAATTTCATCCAGTAGTTGTTTAAAAGTAGTGATGTAAGAAGAAAGAGTTTTCCATTCTGTCCTATATTCATCACATGCAGTCCTGTTCCTTCCACCAAAACCTGTGTTGTTCGTCTCATGGTCTGCTGTGGCAACATTACATTTAATTACAGAAATCACACTGCCATTACGTTCTTCCAACTCAGTTTCAGTGCAAAGGGTTGGTGGGACGTGATCAGTTATGTGTCGTTTGTAGACTGAAAGCAACAACAATAACAGTGAATGCCAATCACATTCGCTGGATTGATTGCTGTTCTGTTCATGGGGCAGATGAAGAAATTCTGGCGAGTTCCCTTCCCATTTCCCATTTTTGTTGGGATTCCCCAATCTCCCTATATAAAATATAATTGGAAAACACTGGAATGCATGTTTATTTACTGAACAATTATGACTCATCTACACCATGCAGGGCAGGTGATGAGACTGCAGAGCTGTGTTCTGGTTTCGGTTGACAAATCAGCTGTTTCCCTCTTACATGCCTGCTGCCAAATATTGTTGATCTTCACTTTCTTCTTGCGTATCCTCCTTCGGCCAAAGCCCGTTCCTTCCCCTCCACCCCCTCTCACCATTGCATTCTGCTCCTGCTGCTTGGGTATCCTAGAGAAAGACTTCGTGCTTCTCTCTACGCAAGCAACCATTGTGCCCCTTGGCACTGCCCCTTCTCCGCTGATCCGTATGGCACTTAAGGTCAGAGGAAGCAACGGAGATGCCCTAACTCACAGGGCTGAGTTATGTGCGGCTGCCCACATTGAGAACGTCCAGGCTAATCTTCCAGGAAGGTTTGCGGACTCCCCCTCCCTCCCCCTTCACCTCGGGAGGCCCCAGCAAGCAGCACTAAAGCCAAGGCAGGACTCGGCTGATCTGTCCCAGGCCGTCTATAAACATAGCCTGCTTCCATCTGTTGGGGTTGGAAGCTGCTCATGAAGCAAGCCTTCCTGCTGATTGATCACGTGCTGTTGGGTAGAGTCTTAAAATAGAGATCTGCAGCGGAAGGAGGACTGGGCCGGAGTGCAGGTGAGGAGAGAAACCAGTCCTGGGCTTTTGTAGCCTTAATCTGTGATAGAGGGAGTGTATAACTTGAGCGTACATTCCCTAGAGATGTTGATGTTTGCCTGTGGATTCAGATTAGCAGGAGGCCTAGTTTTGGGGCTGCGCAGCACTGTTCTGACAGCATTGCTCCCCAGTGGTGCAGTGGGTCAGTGCGTCTGGCTATTAACCAGAAGGTTGGTGGTTCAAGCCCACCTAGGGAGAGCTGTGGGCAAGATTCCTGAATTGCGGGAGGTTGGACTATTTTGGTTCCTTCCAACTTCTACAATTCGATAATACGATAATACGATATGATAAAATGATAATCTTTATTGTCATTGTCCCATACAGAACAACAAAATTGAAAAAAAATTACCGTATTTTTTGCACCACAACACTCACTTTTTTCCTCCTAGAAAGTAAGGGGAAATGTCTGTGCGTGTTATGGAGCGAATGCCTGCGGGGGCGGGGGGAGGAATCTGCTGCAGTCGTGAGCAGAGGATCTATGGTTCCCCTTCCTTCCCTCCTTCGTGGTTACAAAGCATGGATCCACATGGATCCTCAGGATTTTTGCATTGGGCTACTCCAAACTCACTGTCAGATCACATGTCTGTGGCCACAGCATGAACCACAAAAATCATATATCCACTATTTCGTTTAGAATATTTTTTTTCTTGTTTTCCTCCTCTAAAAACTACGTGCGTGTTATGGTCTGGTGCGTGTTATAGAGTGAAAAATATGGGTATAAATCAGACATTCAAAAACCAACAAGCCTGCTATCCCAGCTATCCCAGCCTGGTTAACCCCCTAAAAACTCTGATACCCCATAATTAAATACAATGTACTCCCATAGAGAATACCTTACACTGTGTTTAAAACCAAAATCGCATTTGGATAGAAACTGTTTCTCAGGCAGCTAGTCCTAGTCTTTCTGTGGTTCTATTCCATGAGTGGTCTGACCCCAGGCTCTTGGCACTGGGGCCTGTACCCTCGTTCAACTTCCTGCCAGTCCCCCTCCTGCTGACAACCCCCTTTTAAGGAATGTTTGGGGCTTTTTGCTTTAGAGCAGTGGTTCCCAAAGTAGGTGCTGCTACCCTCTGGATGGCGGGCGGTGGAGTTACCTAGGGGGAGTGCTAAGAGGCAAGCGGGTGGCAGGGAGGAGGTGGAGATGTAAAAGTCTTTCAGGCTTGGAAAGGTTGGCATCACGGGATCAAGGTCACCCATTTTGTTGAATAGCCTTGATTTGATTTTGAATAAACCTGAAATTAATTGCTACTGTTTTGACGCCTGTTGTGTTATTATCATCCTTAGTGGGCCGTGGAAGCTTTTATTCTGAATAATGGTTTTTATAGGGTAGGGTAAGGGGTACCAGGGATGAGATGACGGAACCAAGGGGGCAGAAAGAGGTTGAGAACCAGTGGATTAGAGAAAAGGCAAGTGAGAGAGGAAATGATACAGGTTTATTAAATGATGCAGTGTGGAGAAAGTTCATCTGGAGAGGTTGTTCTCCTTTTCTCATTAGAATAATAATATAATAATAATTTATTATTTATACTCCACCCATCTGGCTGGGTTTCCCCAGCCACTCTGGGTGGCTTCCAACAAAATATTAAAATACAGTGGTCTGTTAAACATTAAAAGCTTCCCTAAAGAGGGCTGCCTTCAGATGTCTTCTAAAAGTCTGGTAGTTGTTCTTCTCTTTGACATCTGGTGGGAGGGTGTTCCACAGGGTGGGCGCCACTACCGAGAAGACCCTCTGCCTGGTTCCCTGTAACTTGGCTTCTCTCAATGAGGGAACCACCAGAAGGCCCTCAGTGCTGGACCTCAGAAGGCCCTTAGCGCTGGACCCCGGGCAGAACGATGGGGGTGGAGAAGCTCCTTCAGGTACACATGTAATCCTCGTTTTGCATGGAAGTTCCATCCTGGAGCTCTGCATGCATTGGCAGAGTGCACATAAGCCCGCTTTCCCCCTTTATATGACTTTTTTGTGACATTTTAAGGCTACTTCAGGGTTTGGCACCGTGTGCATGATTGCTTGGACTAGAACTCGGTAACTTCCAATGAAACCAACCATTGGAAAATCCGGATTATTTAAATAAATACTATAGCATGATGAATTTGTGAACAGGATTTGAACTACGGGCATCAGAAGGAATTGGAGATTGCCAATTGTTGTTACGGTATAAGAGAGAAGATAGAGTGCAGCAAGGGGGAGAAATAAAGAACCCATTGGAAAACGGGGTGAGAAGTCGACAAAACGAAAGAAAAAATTATTATGTATTGGAAATTTTTGTGTGTGTAGTT
The DNA here is from genome assembly GCF_964234715.1 of Podarcis melisellensis. Lineage (NCBI taxonomy): Eukaryota > Metazoa > Chordata > Lepidosauria > Squamata > Lacertidae > Podarcis > Podarcis melisellensis. Next base: position 67,434,461 of record NC_138540.1, on the reverse strand, counting down.
AGAACTATGGAATGCGTTCAGCAAGAGGTGACAGCCACCAACTTTTGAAAGGTGATTAGACAAATTCATGAAGGATAAGGCCATCAATGGCTACTGGCCATGACGGCTGTTTTTCACGTCCCACATCAGGGGCAGTGTACCTCTGAATTGCTTTGGGAGAGTTTTAGTTTAGATTCCTGCATTGCAACTCCTATGATTCTATAAGAAGAGCTCTGCTGGATTAGGCCAAAGGCCAGCCATATACTTTGGGGGGAGCGCAGCAGCAGGGCAAGGGGGGGCAATGCCCCCTTCTGCTGTTATTCCCCTGGGACTGGCATCCAAAGGAATGCTATGCTGCCTCTGATCCTAGAGGTGTTATATAGCCAGAATGGCTTGTAGCCATTGGCAACCTTGTGCTCCATTAATTTGTCTAATCCCTTTAAAAGTCCCGCGGAGAGTAAGTCGTTGTGAGCCCTTCGATTAGTGGCGCCGATTTCTTCTGGGTTCTGTGGAGCGGGGCTGGTTGCCGTTTTCTGTGGGCTCTCAAATCACAGGGTGCCCATGGGTCTCCCTATGCTGTGGCGCCCTTCCAACACCCCGACTTTCCATTTGGACTCTTGGCTAAGATAGGTAAAGGGAGCCCTGACCGTTAGGTCCAGTCGTGACCGACTCTGGGGTTGCGGCGCTCATCTCGCTTTATTGGCCAAGGGAACTGGTGTACAGCTTCCGGGTCATGTGGCCAGCATGACTAAGCTGCTTCTGGTGAGCTAGAGCAGCCATGGAAATGCTGTTTACCTTCCCGCCAGAGTGGTACCTATTTATCTACTTGCACTTTGACGTGCTTTTGAACTGCTAGGTTGGCAGGAGCAGGGACCGAGCAATGGGAGCTCACTCCATCATGGGGATTTGACTTTCTGATCGGCAAGCCCTAGGCTCTGTGGTTTTACCCACAGCACCACCCGCACCCCTCTTGGCTAACATAGCAGAGCAAAAAAAGGCTTTGGCTGCGCAGTCACCAGGTTGTGCCTCCCCCCCACCTCCAACCAAGATTGCCCCAGATACATTGGTACCTTGGTTTGCAACTGCTTTGGATTACAATGGTTTTGGATTACAACCACATCAAACCCAGAAGCGCATGTCCCTTTTTTTGGATTACAACCCGTTTCTTTTGGATCACAGCCCATTTTTTTGGGGGGAGGCCCCACTGGCGAAAGTGTGCCTTGGGTGACAACCTGTTTTGCTTTACAACCGGACCTCCAGAACGGATTATGGTTGTAAACCAAGGTACCACTGTATAGGGATGTGTGGGAGGAGAAATTTGATTCAGTTTGCATTTAAAGTCGGACCTACCCACTTTGCATTTTTCCGAAATAAGATGCGAACTGAAGCACATGGGACTCCTTCGAAATCCGCGCTTCTCCTAGTTTTGCTATGCAGTTCTCCAGCATAGACTAAGTGTGCATATAAATTCATGTACAAGTGAAAGTAACATACAAAATACAGTGGTACCTCAGGTTACATACGCTTCAGGTTACAGACTCTGCTAACCCAGAAATAGTGCTTCAGGTTAAGAACTTTGCTTCAGGATGAGAACAGAAATCATGCTTCTGCGGTGCGGCAGCAGCAGGAGGCCCCATTAGCTAAAGTAGTGCTTCAGGTTAAGTACAGTTTCAGGTTAAGAATGGACTTCCGGAACGAATTAAGTACTTAACCCAAGGTACCACTGTATTGCAAAAAGCTCTTGGGGGGGGCAATGTGTATATTTGGAGAAATTGCAAGAAATGCAAATGAATTGCAATGAGGCCATTGTTCATATTTTAGTCTTTTGCAAACTGAAATGGAAAACTGAACTTAGAGCTGGAAAAACGAGGAACTGAAATTGATCTATTTGCTCATCCCAGAAACCTCTGCAGTGATTCCTTGGGCAGTGGGGGTATGGGGTGTGTGTGTGTGAGTGCTCATTGCTCCTGGTGGGGAGATGCCTGGAGGAGGAAGAGGAGATTGACTCTGGCACCCTTCTTTCTCCTGCTGCTAATGAGAGATGGACTCAGCATCTTGGGTCAGCAGTGAGCCCTCTGCTGGCCTCTCAACCTTAGAAAGCTCCTAACTGTGCCAGTTTTTGATGATGGCCGTGTTATAGTACTTAACAATATTCTTGGCATACTACCAAATTGTTGTAATAATGGGGGGGGTGTCTCTTTTCTGGTGGGGAAAAATGCTTTCTGGTTGAAATGGGGGGGGGAATGGTCAGGCAAAAAATTGCTTTTGGTTAAGGGTGCTTAGATGGTCTCTTGCAGAGCTACAATTCCCAGCACCCTTAACGGTTCCCAGGATTATTCATTTTTTTTGGGGGGGGAGGAATGGGGAGCCATGACTGTTAAAGTGTTATTAGATTGCTTTAAACATTATTGTCCAGAGGTGACTCCCCCCAAAGAATTCTCTCCAGTTTATTAAAAGGTGCTGAGAGTTGGTAAAGGTAAAGGTAAAGGGATCCCTGACCATTAGGTCCAGTCGTGACCGACTCTGGGGTTGCGGTGCTCATCTCGCTTTATTGGCCAAGGGAGCCGGTGTACAGCTTCTGGGTCATGTGGCCAGCATGACTAAGCCGCTTCTGGCCGTTTACCTTCCCGCTGGAGCGGTACCTATTTATCTACTTGCATTTTGAACTGCTAGGTTGGCAGGAGCAGGGACCGAGCAACGGGAGCTCACCCTGTCTCGGAGATTCGAACTGCCGACCTTCTGATCAGCAAGTCCTAGGCTCTGTGGTTTAACCCACAGCGCCACCCGCATCCCTTCTGAGAGTTGTTAGGAGATACCTATTTCCTTCACAGCTATAGTTCTCAGAGTTCCCTGTGAAAAAAGGGATCAATGGCTAAACAATTCTGGAAATTGTAGCTCTGGGAAGGAGAACAGGGGTCTCCTAGCTCGTCTCAGCCCCATAACGAAGTACAGCTCCCAGAATTCTTCGGGAAGAGCTCGTGACTATTTAAAGAGGCTCCCCCACTTTCCAGTGTTCTGACAGACAGTGATCCTTGGATGAAGGGTGGTATAGAAATTTAATAAATATAAATTTCAAAAATTGGAAAGGGAACTGGGGAGATGCCAAGCACTCAATGTAAAGGAAATCTTGCTGGTCCATGAGAAAAGGAATAATAACAATAGTAAGAGTTACATCCATGGAGGATAAGGCTCCGCTGTTGGTGAGCCTTTGGCTTGGCCCAGCAGTCTCTTTTTACGTTCTTCAGTACATCCTGCACGGGAGATCTTGAACTGGCAAAGCGGGTTGGAATAGATGACCCTCAAGATCCCTTCCAAACACATGATTCTATGACAGTAGGTGTATACTGCAAGGATAGCCAAGGTGATAACTTCTAGATGTTGTCAGAATAAAGCTGATCAACACTGATCATGGTCCATGCTGTCTGGGACTGTTGTGAACTGGAGAGAGCAGGAAATAACTACTACTACTACTACTACTACTACTTATACCCCGCCCATCTGGCTGGGCCTCCTCAGCCACTCTGGGCGGCTCCCAACAGAATATTAAAAACACAATAAAACATCAAACAATCAAACTTCCCTAAATAGGACTGCCTTCAGATGTCTTCGAAAAGTTAGATAGCTGTTTATTTCCTTGACATTTGATGGGAAGGCGGTTCCACAGAGTGGGAGCCACTACCGAGAAGGCCCTCTGTCTGGTTCCCTGTAACCTCTAAGTGAGAGAACAACCAAAAGGCCCTCGGAGCTGGACCTCAGTGTCCAGGCTGAATGATGGGAGTGGAGATGCTCCTTCAGGTATACTGGGCTGAGGCCATTTAGAGCTTTAAAGGTCAGCACCATTTGCTACCCCTGTGTATAGGATTGCAGTGTGCAGTCTCAGTGCTGTAAGCCCCACTGCGCTGTTTTGTGATCCTTGTTATGACCCAGCTGGAGACTTAGTGAGGAGATTTTCACATCTCTTTCTCTTTCCCCCTGCCAGCCAGCCATGCCGTCAACAAAAATCCAATGTACCCGCCATTCCCGGAAGGAATGCAGATGGCAATATTTGGTACGTGACTGGTTCTTGTTTCGTGGCCAGGTTTGAGTACAATTTCTCTCCGCCCCCGTTGGGTTTCAGTACTGGCTGTCCTCAAATCTTGCCCTAGAACAGAAAGTAATGGAATGAATCCAGAAATCATTTGGCCCACCGATGGACAGCTATGATTTCCCTGCAAAGAGAAGTGTAGCTTACCCTTGCAGTCGCAGTTCTTCACACCCATAATCTGTGATACTTGCCCCAGTTTCTTTGGGGGGAAGCCATGACTTTTCAAAGGGGCATAAGAGTCCTTTAAATTTATTGTGTAGGTGTGACCTGAGACAGCCATGATGTGTTTTCTGAATGCATGAAGCATGCTGACTGGCCCTGCCCACTTCCTCTGCCCCTAGGTGTTGGCACTAGTTTGAAAGGAGTCGTATGTGTATTGACACCCCCTCCCATCCCTGACATTGAATCTGCTGTGGTTGGGGTGGAGCCAAGAGACATGGTCCCACCCCCTTCTGCATATTCAGTGAACACATTGCCTGGGGCGGGGCAATGGCAGCAGAACCCTGTGATCACCCTTCATAACAGTGATAAAGCGCTGAAACAATTCAAAAATCCAAGAATTCTTTCTGCAGCCTATTCATAACGTTTGGGTTTTCTCCTACCTCTTTTTCTACCCAGGCATGGGGTATTTCTGGGGAGCGGAGAGAATGTTCTGGAAGCTGCCGGGTGTCTTCTCCACCCAGGTTGGCTTCTCAGGAGGGTTTACCCCCAATCCTACCTACAAGGAAGTCCGCAGTGGTGAGTGGTTTTTCTCCCCACCTCTCTTAGTCCTTGTGGAGGGTTTTGGTTATGATCTTCTTGCCTAGTGAACCTGTGAGATAACATCCCAACATGCAGTTGCAATCGAAATTATTCAACCCCCATTGCAAATCGGGTTTATTATCAAAATTTACAGGCTTTCAGCTGTGATAAAATCAAACAAAAGCAATTGAAATGAGGAGACCAGATCTGAGACTCTAAAGTAGGGGACTTTAAATCTTGTGGCCCGCCAGACATTGTTGGACTCCCATCATCCCCAGCCAGCATGGCCAATGGAAGATGGGAGTTGTTGTCCAGAAATAGCTGCAGGGCCACTGCCAGGCAAGCCTTTCTGGGGAAGGCATTGTGTAAGCAAGATGCCGACAAAAAGGCTGCTTTCCTAGCAGCCACCCACCTCTCATTCCATTGGTATCTAAGGAAGATATACCGTATTTTTTGCCCTATAGGACGCACTTTTTCCCCTCCAAAAATGAAGGGGAAATGTGTGTGCGTCCTATGGGGCGAATGCAGGCTTTTGCTGAAGCCTGGAGAGCGAGAGGGGTCGGTGCGCACCGACCCCTCTCGCTCTCCAGGCTTCAGGAGAGCCGCAGCGCCAGCCCCACAAGGTCGGGGGACAGCGGGGAGGCGGAACGCCGCCATCCCGCTGTCTCCCAATGTGGTTTGGAGGCTGACAGTGGGGAGACGCGTGCTTCTCCCCGCCGCCAGTCCCGCAAGCTCCGGGGACAGCTGGGAGGCGCAGCGCATCCTCCCACTGTCCCCGGACTTGATCTGCAGGCGGGCGGCAGGGAGAAGAGCACTTCTCCCCGCTGCTGGCCCCACAAGCACCTGGGGGGGAAATATTTTTTTCCCTTTATTTCCCCCCAAAAAAACTTGGTGTGTCCTATGGGGCGAAAAATACGGTAATTAACATATGTTTGCATGTTTGACATAGTTAATTCTTGTTCCAGAGCCCACGAGAAGTGGCAGGCTGCCCTTCCTCTGAGGTTTTTAAGCAGTGGTTGGATGGCCATCACTCACGTATGATCTAGTTCAGGCACCCCCAACCTTCATTCCTCCAGATGTTTTGGACTACAGTTCCCATCATCCCTGACCACTGGTCCTGTTAGCTAGGGATCATGGGAGTTGTAGGCCAAAACATCTGGAGGGCCGCAGGTTGGGGATGCCTGATCTATTTGATATTCCTGCATTGAACTTGGTGACCCTCAGGGTCCCTTCTAACCCTACAATTTCATGACCCAAAAGACTGGAGCCCCATCTCCTGCCGACTGGAAAACCAGTCGCCTGGGACACTTCTGCATTCTAGAGGTCAACCAGGCAAGAATACCAATCTGCTAAGAACAGGCATAGGACTCAAAAGTAGAGGTGGGGACCTCTAGAGTTGTTGGGACTCTCAACTTCCATCAGCTCCAAGGTAGCACAGCCAATGGCCAGGGTTGATGGGAGCTGTGGTTCAACAACATCTGGAAGGCCATGTTTTGCCCCACCTCTGCTCTAACAAAGAGGTAGCCCTCTGGACATTCTTGGATGATAACTTCTATCATGCCTGACTGTTGGTCCTGATGGGAAACTAGGAACGTCAGGACCTCATTGGCTAGCCCTGCTGGAGAGAAGAAGCTGTTGATGTGCCCCTCTTCTGAAACATTAGCATCAACTCACGTGTTTGGCTTGGTAAAGGGAGGTCGCCTTGGCCGTATTTCGGCCTCCCCATCAGAATCTGGAACAGCTGCGGAAGGGTGTGAAGGGCCCCCTGTGGTTAATAGCACTACCCTTTTAGTAATATCAGTGCAGGGTGTGGCTGCCCCATTTTCCTCTCGGCACGCCAATGTATTTATTGGTGAAGTTAATCCCCCTCCCCCGCAACATCCCCAACCTGGATCAATCAGAACAGACGGTTTTGCAGCTTATCTGTGAAAACATTTTGAGTGCTGGTACAGGGGATTATCTGTCTGCAAGAAATATTATCCACGTCTGTTGTCTACATTCTGGGTATTAACACAATGCAGCTGGGAAAAGGAGGGGCTTTAATTATTTTATTTATGGGAAAGTATTTCTAGGCTGCCATATTATAAACATTCGGGACGCAGTGTTAAAAACATGGTTTAAAGCAATACAATAACCATTAAAGGGACTGGCTAATTAAACAGATGCAAAGGCCCATTGACATTAATAATAATAATAATAATAATAATAATAATAATAATAATAATAATAATTTTTTTATTAATTTGTACCCTGCCCATCTGGCTGGGTTTACCCAGCCACTGTGGGTGGTTTCCAGCAAAATATAAAAAAGAATACTATGTCAGACATTAAAAACTTCCCTGAATGGGGCTGCCTTCAGATGTTTTCTAAAAGTTGTGTAATTCTTCTATCTCCTTTTTTAAAAAATGCTTTTTAAAAATGCCTGAAAGTCCAGAGGGAACATAGGTCCTGAATCTCTGCTAAAGTTGTCTCCTACAGCAAAGGGTGGACCACACTAAATGCCCAAACTTTCAGCTGAGGCCATTTGGGTTTCTGTAACATGGGCATCAGCTTACAGCGCTCCTCCGGATGATCTCAGTGATCAAGATGGGATATAATGCTCAGGTTTTCCTTAAGGATCTCTCTCTCTCTCTCTCTCTCTCTCTCTCTCACACACACACACACACACACACACACCCTCTCTGGAAGGAGTAATTTGAAGAGATTACAGTGGGGCATGCAGCACTCGGAGTGAATGCCTGACTGACAAAATTTTCATGTAAACCAACGGTAAATATTTGTTGGATTTTGGATAGAGCTCTGCCCACAGCTACTGCTGTCTGGTTGGCAGCCATTTTTGTACAAATGTAATTTGATTCTTTCTCTCCAGTTCCGACTATAGACTTGACCAAACCTGCCTATCATAGATAAACTATGGAGTTTGTTCCCCCAAGAGGCAGGGATGCCCACCAACAACATGGGCAAATCTATGGAGAACACGTCTTTCGATGGTTCACCAGCATGGAAACCCATGCTCTGTGCTGCTTTTTTGGGCAGAGCTGAGCCCAGAGGGTGCCCAGGAGGGAGGCAGCGGCTCAGGCACCCTGCAGCTTCAAGTGCTGCCCTGGGGTGCCACACAGCCCTTCCTATGCTACTGCGGTGGCTACAAGTCCTCATGGATATGTTTGGAGGTCATGTGCGACTGAATAGCAGCTGCTGGAAACTGCAGGAGGATTGAGTGCTGTGGTGCACAGGTCCTTGTGGGCTTCTCAAGGGCATCCAGGGAAGCTGAATAGCAGAAGAATGTTGAAAGTACTTCTCCATAGATTTATGGAATTCACTCCCATGAGAGGTTGTGGTGACGACCACCAAATTTGGGCAGCTTAGAACCATTTTTAGAACAATCCACTCCTGAAGCCAGCAAATATAGGACACCTCATAGTATAATCACAAGTCTGGCAGGGAAAAGCCACCTCCTTTTCCTTAGTATCTGTTAACAATTTAAATTTTATCCTTGGTTTCTTCCCCTGCCAGATAAATTTTGAAATATCTTTCTGCCACTGTTTGAATAATAATAATAATAATAATAAAAATTTATTTATATCCCGCCCTCCCCAGCCAAAGCTGGGCTCAGTAATCCTGCTCCACTGATTACTGGAATCAACTGGAATAGAAATAACATTCTTGGCAATACATTCATTTTTATTACTGATATCCTTCCCCACAATGATACGTTCATCCTCCCCCATACCTCCAAATTTCTTTTTATTTCTTTCCAAGTGGTTATATAGTTGTGTTCAAAGATATTTATATTCTTGGCTGTCAACCATACCCCTAAGTATTTCACCTTTTTCTATTAAAAGTTCAGTTTTTTGTTGTAAGTCCTTTTTGTGTTGTTCTGTCATATTTTTTTTACCAACATTTTTGTTTTATTTTTATTTAACTTAAAGAACGAGAGGATTAGACAAATGGAGGATGAGGCTCTCTGTGGCTCCTACACACAATGGCTATGTTCTATCTCCCCTGACAGAGGGACAAATAGGAATCCCAGTCACTTGGTGTCAGAAGTGGGGAGGGAGCTGCTGCCCTCGGGTCCTGCTTGCTGCATCCCCATCGGCATCTAGTTGGTCACAGTGAGAACAGGATGGTCTAGAGCTGGGCTGATCCAGCAGGGCTGTCCTTATCTCTTGCCCTCCTAATGAAACGGTAGTCTTGTTTGCAATTGCTGTGCTTGGCTATTTGGGGTAGCAGCTCTTTTGCCCGGCCTTGCTGAACACACCCTTCCCAGTTGACTCTCCTTCTCTGCTGGTTGGCTGGCTGCAGATAAAAGAAGGCAACAGACTCTTATCTCTTCATCCCCCCCCCATACATACATACTGTGTTGGGCTGCAAATGTAGCAGAGATGCATCTAATTATAACCTGTCTCTGAGCTTAACCCTTCCCTATCTGGGCTGAGATGATGCATCTCCAAAGAGAGAGAGAGAGAGAGAGAGAGAGAGAGAGAGAGAGAGAGAGAGAGAGAGAGAGAAGAGTGTCCTGTTTTGCTTTCCAAATTTAAGTCTGTATCTGCTCCCTGGGTGCCATCTGGGAGGAAAGGAGACTAAGAGATCCTTTGGCATCCCTGGTGAGGAGAAGCGAGGCCTGATCTTAAGTAATACTGGTGCAGATGTTAAAATCCCCAGCTCAGGATTAAATGTCTTATTTTTGGTTAGGACTCAGATATGGGGAACCTGTGGCCGCCTCCTGGATGTTGCTGGAAAACAACTCCCACCATTCCTGACACTACGCTAGCTGAGGCGGATAGGAGTTGAGTAACATGACAGAGGGGCACCAGTTTCCTATCCCTGGGCTGGAAGCTGCCATATTTTGAAGAGCAAAAAAGAGGAAACATTTGCCGACTTCTGTTAACTATGGGTCGCTGCAACGACTCCACCCCTGAAAAAGAGGACATGTCCTGGGAAAAGAGGACATATGGCAACTGAAAATGGTTAAATTCCATACTGTATTGTGTTAAGTGAGTAGGGAAGGAGGCTCAGTTGCCTTGCAGGAAACCACTTGGTGTTAGCACCCTATAGAGCTTTCTTATCTAAAGGGCTCAGTCGGCATCATTTCCCTTGCCTATATGTACAGTCAGTGTCAAGAGGTGGCTTTGTTGGGCAACTGCTGAAGCCCACCCACACCCCCACAGGGGTCCTCCTGTTTCCACCCAGGGCCTCACAGACCTGCTCTTCCTCCTTGCTTTTGCTACCTGGCTTATTACAGAATGCAGCCTATGCACAAACCAGATGATCTCGTTGCCCCAAGCAGGGTTGGCATCATGAGTTGGCACCTTGCAAGCCCCTCTCTGGTAGCAGGGCTGTCTCAGCTTAGCTCCCTATGCCCTGTCTTCATTGCCTCTGCTCCACATTCCTGTTCGACTGCCCTCTCCTGGTGTACAAGCAACGACAAGAGCAGCAAGCAACCTCTCCATCTGGATAGACTGGGCCTCGGAGGGTGAATTGGCAGTGATAACAAATGAATGGGCAGGTGATGACAGGAGCAATAGTACTGGATTACTAAAGTAGGGAGGGCTGTCCCAGAATCTGGGTTTGGCCTAGTTCTTTATTACCACTGCAAAATGGTCAGGGCATAACCCGGTGGTTTATTTTACCCCCTGCGCCCCCAGTGCAATGCACCGTAGGACCTTCTCCTTCATCCTTTACCTACAGGTAGTTTTGCAGCAAAGCTCAATCAGCACACCCAGGCAGGCCAAGCTGGCATAACTGTGGCTGTGCTTCAGATCATAGTGGTGACATCAGCTCTCCCCACCCCACCCTGCCCCGGGCTTGTGCCTATCCATGCTCCTTCTGCTTTTGCCTATCAAGGCTGTTGGAGGAAAAGTTTTGCCCAACAGTGTGGGGATTCTGGCGTGCAGCTATGCAGTGCCTCCTTGGGTGCAGCAGAGGGCAAGAGATGCACGGCCGTGCGCATCGGCACGCTGCAGCAGCTTCGAGATGCAGGCCTATTTTGAGGCTGCAGCTGCAAATCTCTCTCTGCCGCAGGGGAGTGTGATTCTCAACACACACACACACACACACTTTTTTTGCGTGTGTGCTGGAGGGAGGAGTGGTGCTTTGCTAGCATGGCTGCTCCCCGAGCCACACAACTCCTTGCTCTGCCTGCAGACCTTGACCTGCCAAGCAGGAGAAGACGGGGAGCAGGGATGGAGGTGGGAAGGCTTTGCCCTTCCCTTCTGCTTGTGATCCCCACCTTAATGCATCCTGGGCGAAAGAGCCTGTGGCTGTTCCCCATCTGCTCCTCCCCATCCGCCAGTATATAGGGCAGCTCTCAGCAGGCGCTAGTGGCTCGCTAGGCTGCCTCGCTCATCACATTGCATGGCAGCCCCTCCTTTTCCTCTTAATTACCGTGTGAGGGGCAGCAGGTTTGCTTGAGCAAAATTAACTGGAAACTGCTCAAGGGAAATGGCCTCCCCAGAAGCATCTCCAGCCCTGTTGGGGTGGGGGAGGTGTTGCGGTAGTGAGCACCGCTCTCCCCCATCCTGACTTTTCAGCTACTACCAATAGGGAAGGAGGCTCTGGGTTAACCCTTGCAGTGTTGCTTGCTGTGGTTCTATCTTCCCTAATCCACCCGCATGCATAAAATTCTGCTCAGTACTGTTAAGGCAGATGCAGGATTTCTTTTGCTTTGGGGGTTTTTCCAGCCATTGGTTGGTTAACTGTTTGTTTTGGAGGTTTGGAGAATACCTGGGTGGCATGCAGAAATGCAATGCAAAACATAATGCAGATCATAAAACAGTTTGGTGAGGCTTACTCCGCATAATGCAGATGCAGTCCTATATGCAGGCATAGCAGGAGAAGAAGGAGGCCTTGCTGGATCAGGCCAGTGACCCATCTTAGTCCAGCATCCTGTTCACACAGTGGCCAGTCGGGTGCCTGTGGGAAGCGGGCAAGCTGGACCTGAGCACAATGGCCGTATTGCCTTCGCTGGTCTGGATCTTGCATAGCGCTAAGCCAAACTATGCTGCTGCCATGCTGTTGAGAGCTAAGCTATGGTTTGGCTTAGTGTCACGCCCAAACCCAGGCTCGTGGTTTGTCTTGCTCCAAATACATCACAAGCTGTAACTGAGACTTGTCCTTGTCTTGCTTCTCATGGTTTGTTTTCAGGAGACTACTTGGAGACCAACCATGAGCCTAAGTTCAGATATGAAGCTAAGCCAAACCATGGGATAGCTGTCGGTATCACGGTGGCAGCTGGACCAAGGGAAGAGCAAAGCGGCTATTTTCTAAATGTGCATGCTTGCACGTTCATGCTTCTTGGTGCTGATCCCAGCAGCCTTGCTGTAAGCTCTGGTCAGCCACTAGGGGCAGATATCAGCTGTTTTGGCCCACAGGTCAGACTTCCCAACTTGGAATTCTGTAGCGCAGCTGATCCCTGCCCCAAACTAGGCTAGTTGTAAGCACCAATCAGCTGATGGGCACTACAAAAATCCCTCCTGGGAACGGCGCTTACAACAAGCCACTCTAATGCAAAGGAGCAAAGGAATTTTCAGGCGTACGGAATAACAATCTATTCCTCCACCTTCTTTGTTCCCAGGGATGACAGGACATGCGGAAGTGGTCAGAGTTGTGTTTGACCCACAGATCATCGGCTACGAGGACCTTCTCAAGTTTTTCTGGGAGAACCACGATCCAACCCAAGGTAACGTCTCATGTCAGAGGAAAGGGAATGAATGAGAGCTCTAACTGGCCTAGATAGAGCAACTTTCCCCAACTCAGTGCCGGAATTGTGTACCATGACCAACATCAGCTTGCAATAATTTCCAGCAGGAACCTTTCTCAGCGTAACCTGGAGATCCCTGGGATTGAACCTGGAACCTTTTATGGGCAAAGCGTGTGCTCTTGTCACAAAGGTACAGACTTTCCATTTCTAGATCTGCAAGAATCTCAGTGGTCTGTAGTTATTTGCTGTCCCAGCACCATGAAGGGGGAAGCTGGGACAGTAATCTAGTAATGTTGGAGGGAACCTGTGGCCCTCCAGAAGTTGCTAGGCTACAATTCCCATCAACCGTGACCAATGCTGTGCTAAGTAAGCCATTTTTCTAAGTAGGGTGCCACCACAGAGCAGGCCCCGTCACTGGTTGCCACTCGCCTAACCTCAGGGTGGCGGCAGCCAAAGCAGGGACTTAAGGAATAGTTGGCTTCATGTGGGAGATCTTTCAGCTATACCTTGCTCCCAAGCCAAATAGAGCATTGTGCCTAGAATGGCATGGAGCTGATGAAGATGTCCTAACCCTGGCTTCAGGGGGAGAGACCATGGTTTAGTAGTAGAGCACACCCATTGTCCCTGGTTTGACCCTCGACATCTCCACTTAGAAGAATCGGGTGATGTGAAAGACCTCTACCCGAGACAAAGGAGGGATGGAGTAATCTATTTCTGACATATGTCAATCCTGCATGTGTTAAGTCATTAAGTCTGTTCTGCTCCACTCATCTGTGATTTCCTCCCCCTCTAAAAGAAGACCTGCATGGATATTCCCACTTAAAATTTCATTTTAAGTAGTATTTACGTCTTTTATTATCAAAATGCATCTTTAAATGCGTACCCTTATGTATTGCGCAGCTTTGTTTCACCCTAAGATCACACATTTTAAAATGCATTTTGGTATGTGTGGCCTTTCCCCCCCTTTTTGAACAGAGAACTCTCATTCCAGAATTCGGGAGATGCGGCGGATCGTTGCATCGTGGTTTGCTCATTTGTCTGGGTAGGAGCAGAACAGGTTGGTGTGCATGAGGGTTCTATAGCACTCGTAGATTCCTCAAGCATCCTTACCTGAGACCCTGGAGAGAAGCTGTCTGTCAAACCAGACACTAGCTGGGTTAGAAGTACAAACGATTTGACCCGGTCTATGGCAACTCCCTGCGTTCCTCAGCTTTCTTGGTTCTTACTAGCAGGAGGACACGTGATGCGGCAAAGCTTGCAGATACTGTGCGGGTCTGGATCTGGGCAGAGTCTGGTTGGGCACTGCCTGGGAACTCCACCTCCGTCCCCTTGAGTCAGGCTATCGATGCTAAATCCTCCGGAAATGCTGGGCAGAGCCACAGAACAGCACACAGCAATTTGCCCGGGTAACTTCATGCAGAGGACATGCAAAGCTCTTTACCAGGGAGGTTTTGCTAATGCCTCTTCTAAGGGGCGGCTGCGTTTTGTTTTGGTTTTGTTAGCAATCCTATAGCTACGCTTGTCAGGCTGCCTCCATTTTCAACCCTCTGCTTTTAAGGTAGTTGTCTCTTTAAGTGCCTTCCAGTCTCCCCCCCCCCCAACACAGGGGTGGGGTGGGGAATGGTGAGGATGTTGAAGGGAGGGGGGCCATGGAAGGAGAAGGGAGATCAGTTGCAAAGAAGAGGGCAATGGGGACTTTTAATGTTCTCTCCCTCCCTCCCTCCCTCCATGTGTGTTTAATAACCGGGAGGTGTGTGTGTGGGGGAGGCCTGTTTGAAACCCGCCTCACGTCAACACTGAGTGACAGCAAGGGATAGGGGGAAGGGTTAGAGGCTTGGGGAAGGCTGAGCCTCTTTTTTTTTTTTTTGTAATGAAGTGTAATTTTAATGAGGAGATTAGCATTCTCTCTGTGTCACCGGCAGGGCACTCCTCTGGGTTTGTAATTGCGTGTGGGTGCTTTAATGAGTTGTGTCTGCGTCGATGGCTTTATTTATTTTTAAAAAACCATTTATATCCCGCTCTTCCTCCCCAAGGAGATCAGTGCGGTGTGTGCGTGTGTGTGCACACACAGACACATACATGCATTAATATATATACACATATATATGGTGCTTTTTTGTTGTTGTTGCGGTAAGTGCCACACTTTTAACATTTTTTTTGGGGGGGGTGTTGGTACTACATACCTTTGAGTACCCCCAACGATATGATGATACGAGCATATGACATGACAAAGCTCACAGCTTATTACGGGGGAAGACAGGTTTGAACTCAGGCAGAGCCACTGTTGGACTTTGCAAGTTTGGAGAAGGTTACTCCCCACTCTGGCATCTCATAATGGTCCCTTGTGACACCTGTCCACCACCTAACCACTAGGCAGCGCTGCCTCCAGCTTTGCTGATTCACCAGGGAACTTAGGAAGCTGCCTTATATGGAGTTAGATCATTGGTCCGTCTAGCTCAGTATTGACTACACTGGTGTTTTTCAACCTCTGGGTCCCCAGATGTAGGTAGACTACAATTCCCATCATCCACAGTCTGCTTAGCGCAATGGTAAATAAAGGATGATGGGATTTGTAGTCTACCCACATCTAGGGACCCAAGGTTGGAATTGTCGCATTGTAGAGTTGGAAGGGACCCTCAGGGTCATTTAATTCAACCCCCTGCAAACATAGGAATCTCAACTAAGGTTGCAGAACACTGCTCTACACTGAGAGGCAGCAGCTCTCCAGGGTTTCGGGCTTCCATGTTTATCTGTGATTCTCACAAAGCCTGCATTTAAACACATATTTTTGAATGTATTTTATGTCACATTTTGAAGTCATTTTGCTATGGGTTTTTTTTTTTTGAGTCAAGAATTGCCTTGCAAAATTCAGAGCAGTATGAAATTCCCACTTGCCTGAGAAAGCTACATTCTGATCCACGCATTAGTTTGGGAAGTGCAAATGAGGTCACTTTTTTTGTGCAGTATCAGGATTTGCAAAAAATGAATTCTTCAAGCAGCCGTCGGCATAAGAATGACTGATGTGTCCCTTAAGACATGTCTAAATAAATCCTTGGCCATGAGGCCTAGGACGCTGTTGATACTCATTTAAAAGTAAAACAAGTAAAAACATTCAAATACATCTGCAACCCATCATCATAATTCAACAAATCTCCTTGAAAAACTGCATCAGATTAGCTGACCCAATTAAAATACTGGCCGATTTTTTAAAAAAATGTTGGCAATTAAAACAGAAAAAAAACTGCTTAAAAGTCTGGAAGGAAAGAAATGGATTTGCTTGGTGCCAAAAAGAATTGCAAAGTGGGTGCCCAGCGATCCTCTTTAAGGAGAGCATTCCACAAGCAGGGGGCTACTACTGAAAAGACCCCTTTTCTTTTGCCACCCTCCAGATCTCAGCATGAACAGTACCTGGAGGATAGTTTCAATGAGGAGTCCAGGCTCCCTCGATATTCCACAGCCAGGCGGGCCCTGGCAGGCCCTCTTCTAGCAACAGTGGGCTACGGTGGGCCTTTTGGAGGGTGAGACAGGCCCCTTCAGTCCTCATCCCACCGTGTGTCTCACACACATGCTGTGTCACCACCACCAGCAGCCTTGGCCGGTACCCAGGATGCCTGGTGTCCATGGATGACCTTAGGGCCTGGATAGCTTATATGGAGAGAATCTCTCCATAGGATATTGGGCCCTCATGCTGTGTTAAGACAGCACCTTCAATTTGGCCTGGGAATGTAATGGCAACCAGTGAAATCAAAGGCAGGCTAATCCCTGTGGGTTTACCTCGCTTGCCTAGGCAGATTTGTGCAGTAGCATCCTGGAAATGGCAACGCTGGTCCATGCAAACTGCCAGCTGATGGCTTCTTCCTCATGGAAGCTGTTTTGTAGGAGCGAGCCCAGCTCCTTAGTCCAGAGCTATAAGCACACGCCAGGAATACCATTGTTACATAATAAGAGCTGTGCTGGATCAAGCCAAAGGCCAGTCTTGCTCAGCATCGTCTTCTCACAGTGTCCAAACAGATGCCTGCAGGAAGCAACTCCCCCCCCCCCACACACACACACTTCTGGTATCTGGTGACTGGGATTCAGATCTCCTCTGCCAGTGTGGAAGTAAAACAGAGCCATGGAGGCTAATAGACATCAATAGCCTTGCCTTCCATGGATTTGTCTAATCATCCTTTAAAGCCACTCAAGATTGAGGTCATCACTGTGTCTTGTGAGAGCGAATTCCATAATTTAACTCTGTGCCTTGTGACAAAGTATTTTCTTTTATCTATCCTATTCAGCTTCGTTGGTTGCCCCTGAATTTTGGTGTTATAAGAATGCTCCCCATCGTGCATCAATTTAGTCATCTTTTGCATGTCCCCTCCTACTTGCCTTTTCTCTCTCAACTAAAAAGACCCCAGTGTTGCAACCTCTCAAGTCACTTCAGTTCTGCGATCATTTTGGTTGCTCTTTACTGAACCTTTTCTAGCTCTACAATATCCCTTTTTTTAAAAAAAAACAAAAAACAAAAAAACCCAACAACTTTTGTTTAGAACTATGTATGGGTAGAAAAACAAATCCTAATTGTATATATTCTTACTAGAGCAAGAATAGGGTTTGCAAAACTTGGAAAAGGTATTTGAGCCCCAACAGCATTGGGATCAAACTTGAAATTGTTAAATTGCCTGTGTGTGTGTGTGTGTGTGTGTGTGTGTGTGTGAAATTATAGATTAAATTGGCTCAGCAGAGACTCAGTAAATCAGTTTATAAGGCTAAATTTGGCTTTAAAAGAAGAATTATATGCTATTGTGATAACGGGAAAGGTTGGGGTGTTAAATTTGGAGTTAGAATCTATGGAAAAGAAGAATGATACTGTGTAAATAGTTGCCAAGTAGTGATTTTTGTCATACGATAATATTTTTTTAAATCCGCTTTTTCCCTACCATGAGCAATTTTACAGACCATTGCCATGTCCTTAAGGAGGAGTACCATGAAGAGGAGTTCAGGGGATTAAAAAAACAATAATAATTTTACAAGTTGTGTGTCTTTGCTGCTCAATTTGTATTGTGTTATTTTATGCACTGTGACTTGCTGCTATTTTTATTGCTTATAGTCTAGAAGTTATTTATTGTAATTGTGAAGAGTGAATTTCTGTTTAGCTATTTTTTTGGGGGGGGCTGATATTTAATTTTACTGCGTACTCTTATATCCTAATGGATTATTGAATATTACTCATATCAAAGAAAGCAGTATGAGTTGTTTATTTTAAACCTATGTTTTTATTGTGACGTTTCTGCATTGCATCGGAGGTGTGCAATCTTTGTTGCTTCTTCAGCTTGTAAATCCGCCTCACACACAGTCATACAGAAAGGTGATGTACAAATTACAAGTGAAATGGAAGTGAAATGAAATGCCCTCCTTTATTGGCCTGCTGTGTCCCTGGTCCAGATAGGCCAGGCATAGGCAAACTCTGCCCTCCAGATGTTTTGGGACTACAGCTCCCATCATCCCTGACCACTGGTCCTGTTAGCTAGGGATCATGGGAGTTGTAGGCCAAAACATCTGGAGGGTCGCAGGTTGGGGATGCCTGATCTATTTGATATTCCTCCATTGAACTTGGTGACCCTCAGGGTCCCTTCCAACCCTACAATTCTGTGACAGTTTGGTACCCAGAAGACTGGGGCTCCATCTCCTGCCGATTGGAAAACCAGTCGCCTGGGACACTTCTGCATTCTAGAGGTCAACCAGGCAAGAATACCAATCTGCTAAGAATAGGCATAGGACTCAAAAGTAGAGGTGGGGACCTCTAGAGTTGTTGGGACTCTCAACTTCCATCAGCTCCCATCATCCCTGACCACTGGTCCTGTTAGCAAGGGATGATGGGAGTTGTAGCCCCAAAACATCTGGAGGGCTGAGTTTGCCTATGTCTCAGATAGGCAAGGGCTGTAACTGAGTGTTAGAGAGCATCTGCTTTACATGGAGAACGTCACAGGTTCAATTCCCAGCATCTCCAGGTAGGCCTGAAACCCTGGAGAGCTGCTGCCTCTCCATGTAGACAGTACTGAGATGGACAGAGCAGTAGCAGCATCCTCGTTCCATCACACCACAAGAGTCCTTCCCTGCCCCATCTCTGGTAACATTGACGTCTCCTGTTTGGTGCTCCCTTCAGGCACTGCTTTCTCCCTGGGCTCCGTTGTCTGTGTTCCAGATGAGGGCTTCGTAATATATTCACATTACGCAGACACAGGGTCGGCTGGGCTGACATGTCACAGAGCGGGCACAGTGGATTTGTTGTGCCTAGGTGATTAACAGCCTTTCCCATGAGAGGAATAGCAATTGTTTGCTCGTGGCTGGTAGGCAGAGGGGGCAGGGGGAAAGTGCGTCTGCATGGATACATGGGGGCAGGCCAGTGTTTGGTGAGGGCGGTCAGCCGGGGGAAGAGCACCATTCAATGGGAGAGTATGCCTTTGGTTGGCTGAAGGTCTCAGGTTGAAGAGGAACAGTAGGCCAGCCTTCTCTAACCTGGCATCCTCCAGATGTGGTTGGACTCCAACTCCCATCATTCCTTACCAGTGCTGATGCTGGCTAGGGCTGATGAGACCTGGAGTTCCACAACATCTGGAGAGCATCTGGGTAGAGAAAGCTGCTGTAGAGAATCCTGGGCTAGATGAACCAATAATCTCATTCCACCATCCCTGACCATTCTGACTGTGGCTGATGGGAGGGTACCACAATGGCTGCCCTGGCTTATACCTGCAGACTCAATAGTTGGCGGAACGTGCAGAACTCCAGTTTTTACCAGTTGCTGCCGAACAAGGGTGGCCGCCTTGCAAGCCTGCTCCCTTTAACAACCGCTTTCTTCCCAGGCATGAAGCAGTACGAAGACGTCGGCACCCAGTATCGTTCAGCCATCTATCCCATTGGAGCTGAGCAGCTGGAATCTGCCCTGAGATCGAAGAAGATGTATGAGCAGGTATGGGCATTTGGATGGGGGAAGGTTTGGAAGGTAAGGACACCTTAAGTTGCCTTGTGTGATCGGTCCGTTTCGCCCCCATGTTAGCACCCTAAGGTCTGAGACTAGGACCTGGGTAGCCCATGTGTTGGTCATCAGCAGCTCCCATCAGCCTCAGCCAGCATGGCCACTGGTCAGGGATCATGGAAGCTGTAGTCCAGCTACATCTGGAGGGGCTACTCCTGGGTTAGGTTCTTTTGCATCCCAGCTATCTGACATCTTTCAGCTAGAGATGCCTGGGACTGAACCCAGGACTTGCGGTATGCAAAACGTGTCCCGCTATTGTCCCGCTGTGCTGTTACTCCTTGAGTCTGGTGCTAATGAAGAAACCTGCTTAACAGCGGTTGTGCCCCATAACCCTAAAAAAAAAGAGCTCAGCAGCTATTCTGCAGCCATAAAGCAAGCCTGAGAATGTATCTCATTTATGATCAAGGACTTTGTGTATGCCAGTGCAGAAGCCCATTCAAGTGCAAAGTAAGATCTTGGTTTCAACACCCATCTTGCTTGCTTGCAATTATAATTGTGAAGGTGGCCTTAAAAGTGTGTGGGAAGGGAAGTTAGTGGAGCCTTCAAGACATTCATCCCTGTGAAAAGTCCTCTGTCTTTGGCCACTTCCTGATACACATCAACACAGCTGCTTCTGTGGCAGATGGGCGGGGTATAAATAATAATAATAATTTATTATTATAATGTCTTCCTGCAAAGGACTGCCATTGCCCCACAGTGAACTGCCAATGCATGCATTCACTGGCTTCCTTTGAGCTTTGAGGCCCTGGGCCAAATGCGCCGACCCACACCCCGATTGGCCCTGGTTATGCTGGCTGGGGCTGCTGGGACTTGGAGTTCAAAAACTCTACAGGGCATCAGGTTGGGGAAGGCTGCCTTGAACTGTTTGTGTCCTGACTATCCCAGGAAAACACAATTCCTATCCGAACTGCCAGGAGACTTAAGATAGCAAATAAAGCCCTGCTGAGAGAACCATCAGGTGCAGAAGCTAGGCTGGCTGCTGTAAGAAGCAGCATCTTCTCTGCAGGGGTGCTGGACCACAATTCCCATCGTCCCTGACCACTGGTCCTGTTGGCAAGGGATGATGGGAGTTGTAGTCCAAAAACAGCTTCAGACCCAAGTTTGGGAAACCCTGCTCTGGAAGCTTGTGAATGTCCGTCTGTTGTCTTTTCAGAAGGCAGGGGAAGAGGTTTCTCTTTTGCTGTGCCTTTGAGGGGCGGGGAGCAAAGCTCCTGTTAGCAGGATCCTGGTGCTGGGATCTGCCTCCCCCCCATGGCTTGCTTGCTTGTTAATATTGCTTAATATTTTAATCCTCCTTATGTAGGTTGATGTTGCCACCTGTTTTGGAAACAGGTGTTGAAAGGTGGTTTATAAAATCCCTTAAATAAAAGGGTCCCAGGGGAGATATTCGCCTGCTGTTTCGTTGTTGACATTTTCATAGGACCTGAGATACCAATGGGGCTTTTGGGGACACACACACACACACACACACACACACACACGCCTTGTTTCTTGGCCCTCCGGTGAATAGGACTTGCCCTCTGAGCCATCCCCACAACAAAGGCAAGCGGGAATGCATGCAGATAATTGCTCCTCCAAGGCCATATGTGTACTATGGGCTGGAAAAGAGGGGTTGCGCCAGGGGCGGGGAGAGAGAATATGTTGGTTTCCTTGGCAACTTGCCACCACGGCAATTGGCAGCTAGGGTGCAAAGGTCAGCGGCACAGGCAGGTGTAGCCTCTCCACCCACCGCCCCTTTCAATGTGATTCATTGCCGTAAGCCATTTGCCACCCCACCCCCCGGCCGCCATTGCAGAGGCAATTAAGGGCAACCCTGCTTGGAATCCTCACGTGCTGGGCAGACGTCGGCGTGTGCCTGAACTGGAGGGGGGAGGTGTGCGAGGATAGATGGGGCGCAGGGGGTTGGTGAGGGGGTTGTTGTAGGCAGAGCTGGTTGGACAGCAGCCTCTGGTGAGCAAAGAAACTCCACATTTGTGGGCTGTTGGGAAGAGGTGAGATCAAGGGCATCCTGGATGACTTTGGGAAGCTTCCTTCTTCCTAGGTGGAGCCACAGTGAGACGTTTCTGACTACAGATGGACAAATCCGTCAATTTCAGTTTCTTAATATTTTCAATCTTAAGGTCTGTTCTCCACATTTCCACATCAGCTTGCAAATTCCAGTTTAATGTCCCCTTGGGTAGGCAAACTAAGGCCCAGGGGCCGGATCCGGCCCAATCACCTTCTAAATCTGGCCTGCGGACGGTCTGGGAATCAGCGTGTTTTTACATGAGTAGGATGTGTCCTTTTATTTAAAATGCAACTCTGGGTTATTTGTGGGGCATAGGAATTTGTTCATTCCCCCCCCCCAAGTTTAGTCTGAGGGACAGTGGACCGGCCCCCTGCTGAAAAAGTTTGCTGACCCCTGCCCTAAATATTCACATTTTTGTGTGCGGTTTTGCCAAACACATGCATCTTTTCAAACAGGTTTTCCCTAATACGATGCATCTTTGATACCCCCCACTCCAGGTAGAAAGGAGAGACCCTTGCCTGAAATCCTGGCAAGCCTATGCTCCTAAGTCATAGCTGTCAACTTTTCCCTTTTCTTGCGAGGAATCCTATTCGGAATAAGGGAATTTCCTTTAAAAAAAGGAAAACGTTGACAGCTATGTCCTAAGTGCCAATGGGCTGCACCGAGTTAACCCTAGCTATAACAGGTTGGTTACTCTTCGATGCATCCAGAATATCTTCTTTTTTCACGCTTGTGTTTGTATGTATGTGTCTCTGGCTACTCAGCAGCATAACTTTGAGACCAGAAACTGTCTCCGTCTTGGTGATCCCAAATATGACATGTCGCTCAGCTCTGCACTGATGGCAGGTTTGCTTTCAACAGCCCATTAGTCATGCTAAGATATACCCCACCAGGGAGAAAATATTCAATAGCCCCCATCCCAGAGGGTAGTGGGACAGCATGCTGCCTCTAGGAACAATCTGTTATTTATATATTCTGTTCTCTGCGGAGCCTAAATACTAGGCACTTTGCTCCCTACTCCCTGGAGGGGCCCCTAGAGCTTTGCTCATCTGAGGCCTGCATGTGGCAGAAGAGACATCTTAGCATTTATTAATAGCTCCAAGGGCAGGGAGCTTCCTTGCTGTCCAGAGCCACCTGGGATCCTGCCTCAATAGCATTGCCTTTTCCTACGGGGGCGCCTTTCCAACCCTGCTCTCATTTGCTTACTTATTTAAGACCATCTTTATGCCGATTAATATATCAATAAAATAAAATAAAATTCTAAAGCGGTGTACTGCGAATTAAAACACACATACGCACATATCTTTCCAAAATTTACAATAAAAGCATCGTTACAAGTCACTAGGGATAGCAGTAAAGTCCAGAAAAGCAATAAAGCTTTCCAGCTTTCAGAGAAAATGCTTTTTGAGGTTGCAGCAGGAGGTGTGTCTTCAAAAGATGACCAAAGCAGGTAACTGATGCTGATGACAGAGGCAGCAGCATGGAGGCAGGATCTGTGTTTCCCATTGGCAGCTGCTTGGGTGAAAAAGACACGGATCTTTAAGTGGTTCGGCATAAAGGGGGCATGGAAACCTCTTGCTTCCACCAGCCAACCTTGTTTGGCTTTGGGGTAAAGATGCAAGATACACGGGTTCATACACCCCCCCACACACACATCTATGCGCCCCCACACCCACATGGTTGCTTTGGTGTCTGAACCAGTGGTGCATTATGCTGTTGAGAGTGCCTAATTGTACAAGGGCTTATCGCAGTCATTTATATGCTGCTTCTTTACTCCCTATAAAGCAGGGGTCAGCAAACTTTTTCAGCAGGGGGTCGGTCCACAGTCCCTCAGACCTTGTGGGGGGGCCGGACTATATTTTGAAGGGGGAAAAATGAATGAATTCCTATGCCCCACAAATAACCCAAAGATGCATTTTAAATAAAAGGACACATTCTACTCATGTAAAAACATGCTGATTCCCAGATGGTCCACAGGCTGGATTTAGAAGGCTATTGGGCTGGATCCGGCCCCCAGGCCTTAGTTTGCCTACCCATGCTATAAAGGGCCTCTCTTCAGCAATCTTTCCTGGTGGCTGGTAAGAGATAAGTGAGTGATGGGCAAACCAGCAACATTTTTAGCTGCCACCAGGAGCACTCAGGTGGGAATGGGAACTTTGCATAGGTTCAAAGAGTTGCTCCGGGATGTTCCAGGATAGCAATAGTGATGCACTCCCCCCCCCCCCGCCATTTAGGGTGTGTTCTGTGTAGGCTAAAATACGGATTGTTTGATTGGTGGATTTCAAGGCTTCTAAACTGATTGTGATACATAAATGCAGGCCCTGCATTCATGCCACTGGGTACCAGTTGCTGGTGGGCATCCTTGAAGCATCTGATTGGCTAATGTGGGGAATGGAATGCTGACTAGCCAATTCTTTGATATGGTCCAGTGGGGGGCTCTTCTTTCAAATCTGACCCTTTATAAGAAGGATAGGGACCCTTGGCCTAATTCTTTTCAGAGGAGGAGTCTGGAGGGAGGGAAGAAAGGTTGCAAGAGGGGCGGGGAGAGATAGGAAAAAGGCAAACATGGGTGGAGTTATTGGGGTGGGGGCGGAAATGCCTCTGCAAGCATCTAGTTTGGGCTTGAGACAAGAGCAATTTGTTCTTCCCTGGTAGCCCATGGGGTGGGGAGGAAGAACAGGCATGGGGGAGAGAAAGCAGGTTGGGGGGGAGGAGAGAGCGAGAAGGTGGCAGAGAGAGAAAGTCAGTGACACACAGAGAAAGTGGGTGGCAGAGCGAAAGAGAAAGGGGGGGGTTGACACACACACAGAGGCGGTAGGGAGAGGCAGCAGTGGCGGCAGAGAGCCAGCAAGCAAGCAGGGTGGATGTATCCACTTCTATTCATCTCCACCCGCTATCAGCATCCTGAAATGTGGCCCTCAATAGTTAAAGGTTCCCCATCCCTTGTCTATGCCCTAGTGATGCTTGTATGGGAACGGATGTACCTCCCAAAGTGCTGCAGAGAAAGCAGTGCTGGATGAGGGAAAGTTCCTGGGGGCTGGAGATCAAAGAGGTGAGCTTTTCAATTAGTTCCACCCATGCCCATCCTGCTAATAGAGAGAACTGGGGAGCGGGGGCGGGGGGAGGAATAAAATAAATTCCTTAGGATCTATAACCCCTGTAACATCCACAAGCACCCACATCACCCTGCCCATTCTCTCTGTCTCTGCAAGCCTGCTTTCCGCTGCTCTTTTCCCGCTGCAGCTTCTCTGCCAGCACCAGGCCCAGCTGGGTTCCAGTTAATTAACTGTGTTGTCTTATCGGCTCTCTTGCACGCACCATCCGTGATGCCTGTGAATTAACTCTGCCTGCGATAAGCCTCATTGTTCTGAGCCCTGGAGAGCCATGCGCCTCCCTCCTCGCCTGCCTCCCTCTCAGCTGTTACGCACTCCCGCCCCCCCCACCCCGCCCAAAACATGTGCAGCCCAGTGTTGTTGGCTGGAAGCCCTCCAGAGTTGGCAGAGCCTTTGAAGTGGGCAGCATCTTTAATTGCATTTAAAGAGATGGCTGGGAAGCTGGGCTGCGTCCGCCCTCTCCCCCCACTCCACGTTTCTCGTGATGCACATCCCTCCCACCACTGCTGAAGACATCCACTGGCTTCTCCTCTCCCTCCTTACCATCACCTCCCTATGTGAAGGCCGCCAACTAGGAGGAGAGGGGGAAGCTGTACTTGGCACCAAGGCTTAAGAGGCTCGCTACCTCTATCGCTAAAGGGGAAAGGGTAGAGGAGATGCCGGAGGAAGCAGGCCAATCCCTCCTAAGCCCATCGGACGGAAGTAATTCGTTTTGACAGTGTCTGTCTCCTCCTACCTCCTTGCTTGAGAATTCGCCTAGAAATTTCAGTGCTGCTGAGCGTCTCCAAGCTTGACAGGGAGGCCCAAGATGGAAGTGGTGGGCAACGGCTTGCCGCCGCCGTCGTTCTGTGGTCTTGTGGCAGGCGGTGGCTGCGAGCTGCCTGCCATTTTAATTATCCACAATGGCATTTCTGGGAAATTTAAAATGGCGGCCAGCTGCGGTAAGCTGGGAGGGAAGGGAGCAATTTCAAAGCAGGCGTCAACGCCAGTAGGCTCTGCTGGGGCATCAGAAGCTGCCCGAGGATGCAGAGTGGTAGTGCCAGCCATGGGTTTGAAGGCTGACTGAAACCTTCAGCTATTGCTCTGCCCAGGTGAAAGCAGGGCACAGAGCACCACCCTAAATTTGGCACTGAAGAGTGAGTTACCATAGGTTGCAAGGGCTACCAGAATGGTGATGGTGCTCTTCAGGCTCTCAGTGGACCCATCCACCCTGAATTTGTCCAATCACCTTCTAAAGGAAAAGTGGTTGACCTGAGACCCCCACAGATATTGATGGAGTCCAGCTCCCATCAGCCTCAGCCTGACTGGGATGGTGGGATGTTGTTCTCTGGCAACATTTGGAGGGCCACAGGTTCCTCACCCCATTCTAAAGCGATTGGAGTTACTGATCATCACCTCACTTTGCCAAAGTCCGTCCTTCCCTATGCGTTCAAGGTGGTTTGCATTAAACTGACAAAAATCCAGTAGTACCTCGGGTTACAGGTGCTTCAGGTTACAGATGCTTCAGGTTACAGACTCCGCTAACCCAGAAATAGTAGCTCGGGTTAAGAACTTTGCTTCAGGATGAGAACAGAAATCGTGCGGCGGTAGAGCGGCGGTGGCAGCGGGAGGCCCCATTCGCTAAAGTGGTTAAGAACAGTTTCAGGTTAAGAATGGACCTCCAGAACGAATTAAGTTCTTAACCCGAGGTACCACTGTATACAATGCAAAAATAATGTTAGTCTACAAGACCTTGGTAGTTAAAGCACAAATTTGTAATAAGATGAGACAGACATATAAAAAAAAAATATTAGGCATTAATCCATTAAGCAATTCATCAAAACGTGCAATTTATAATTACTAGATCATAACATTTCCAGGCAATGTGAAAACATAAGTGACAGGCCGAGAAGTAACTCAATTAATGCAGATTGCAGGAGAATCAATCATGTAACAAATCCACAAACCCAAAATGCACAGGAGCCACCGAGATTAAAAATGATATTAACTTAAGATTCCATGCACAAACCCCAGCTAATTAAATGTGCCATGATAGCCTCATCTTTCCTCTGTTCTCACCAGACCCCAACCTTGTGGCAGTGAGTTTCACTGACTGAAAATGTGTTCTGGGAACAACTTGTGTCTTGTCTGCCCTCCATCTACTGCAGGGGCGGGAAACCCTCTCCAGACTCATTCCTTTCTGGATAACCTTCCAGGGCCACATGCCAGTGGGTGCCCAGAGACCAACACTGAGCAGAGCCTGCTGGATCAGGGCAATCAGGGCCATCTAGTCCAGCATGCTCTTCTCAAGGTGGCAACCCAGATGCCTGTGGGGAACCCTCAAGCAGGACCTGAGCATGAAAACCCTCTCCCCTCCCGTGGTTCCCCACAGCTGGTGTTCAGAAACATATAGCCTCTAACCATGGAGGCAGAACACAGCCATTGGGCAGTCTCATCCTCCATGAATTTGCTCAGTCCTCTTGAAGCCATCCAAGTTGGTGGCCATCACTGCCTCCTGCAGGAGAATCAGGGACACGGGTGGTACTGTGGTCTAACCCACTGAGCCTCTTGGGCTTGCCGATCAGAAGGTTGGCAGTTCGAATCCCTGTGACAGGGTGAGCTCCCGTTGCTCTGTCTCAGCTCCTGCCAGCCTAGCGGTTCGAAAGCATGCCAGTGCAAGTAGATAAATAGGTACCACTGTGGCGGGAAGGTAAACAGTGTTTCCGTGCTCTCTGGTTTCGTCACGGTGTTTTGTTGCACCAGAAATGGTTTAGACATGCTGGCCACATGACCCGGAAAGCAGTCTGTGGACAGATGCTGGCTCTATTGGTCTGAAAGCGAGATGAGTGCTGCACCACATAGTTGCCTTTGACTGGACTTAACACTCCAGGGGTCCTTTACCTTTACCTTTTACCTGCAGGAGGAACAGGCTCCATAGTTTAATTACACACTGTGTGGAGCATTTTCTTTGGTCTACCCAACATTCCGCTTCATTTGGTGCCCATAAATTCTAAATCTTATAGACTTCTGTCATGTCACCTTTTCCCTAAAGTCCCAAACGTGGCAACCTTTCTTCATAAGGGAGTCACTCCCATCCCCTTGATCATTTTGGCTGCTTTTTCCTCTTTTCTTTTCCAGCTGTCCTGTATCCTTTTTGAGCTGAGGTAGCCAGAACTGTGCACAGTATTCCAAGTGCAGCCACCTTCACAGTCACGTGGGCCATAAACTTGTGTTCTTTTCACGCGTGGTGAAATTAGCATAAGCATCTTGATATTTTACATCTCCAGCACCAAGCTTCCAAAATTTGACGGATGCTACGAAGGCGGTGGTGGCGTAGACTTGTAACTAAAGATCTTGCAGGCAGGTGGGGGAAGGCCATACATAGCTCATTAGTCGAAGACATGCTTTGCAAGCAGAAGGTCTCAGGTTCCAGTACCCGGCATAGATCCATAGAGCTGGAAGAGACCATGAGGAGGAAGCAGGAATATGCAACTGCCCCATACAGAGATTGAACCTGCAACCTTAGTGTCCTCAGCACCACACTCTAACCAACTGAGCTATCCAGGCATCTCCAGGCCTAGCTGGGAAAGATCCCCTTCTGAAATCCTAGAGGTTGCTGTCAGTGTACTAGGCGATAGTGAGCTATGGCCCTGCGGATAATGGTTGAACTCCAAATCCCATCAGCCTCAGCCAGTACAGTCATTGGTCAGGGATGATGGGAGCTGTAGTCCTGACAACACCTAGAAGGGCGCATGTTACCTATCTGTGCTTTGCGTTTTGCTCTAACCATCCTGCTGGGAGTGCTAACTATCTGAATGTCTCTTCTGTTACTGTCGTCCTTTGGCAGGAGCTGTCTAAGAAGCAAAGGGGACGGATAACGACCGAGATCCAGGAGGCCGGCAAGTTCTACTACGCTGAAGATTACCACCAGCAATACCTGCACAAAAACCCAGAGGGGTTTTGCGGCCTGAAAGGCACTGGGGTTGCCTGCCCCATTGGCAAATGAGAGCCCACCTCCTGCAGAGGGGAGTGTTCTTGGGAACCATGGTGATCGGAACCCTTCAGCAGTTGCCATGGAAACCAAAGCAGCCTAGCATCCTCCTTAATTCAGCTGTAATTTAGCAATTGGGGCTGTCCTTTGCTTCCTTTGTGTTTGTGGGATGCTGCAAGATTTGGGGAAGCAGGCAGACAACGGCCAGCCTGTCCTGTGCCTTGGATAAGATACAGCTACCCACCTATACAGGCCTCACATAGGAAAGTGGTGCCTTCTTCCTGGTTGCAGCCTCTTCAGATGTCCACTCCTGCCTCAGAGAGGGCCAATGCAGAAAGACGAGACTGCCATTGCTCTGAGGCTGTGTTCACACTGAGGCATTAACACATGTGTCGCACCTTGGTTGTCCGCACACAAGTGCCTCCAGTTTTCTCTGCAGATGTTTCCCATCCACAACAGTTGGGCACTGCTGGCTGGGTTGGATTGGGGCTGTGTGTTGTTCTCTATGCCCTTCCATTAGCACTGCCATCACTTCTGGACTCCTGAGTTTTTTAAAAAATAAATACATTATTGGGACCAACTGGGCCAGTTACCTATTGAAACCCTCCTGTATGCAGAGTCAGCAGCATTTGGCTAGTGACAATTGGGCTAGAGAGCAGACTTTGTACCAGGTGCCATTGCTCACACAGAGGTGCTTGCAGCTAAGAAAGCAATAAAGTTGTTTATTGTAGGAAATCTGTAACTTGGATAGAAAATTTTCTAGTCTAGAGATGAAGGGCAGCCATACCTGCTTCTTTGTTATCTTGAGGTTCAAGTAGAAGAAGGAAGAGGAAGTTGTAAGCAGGATGTAACCTGAGGACATCAGTCTAACATCAAAGAGAGCGAGAGAGAGGTGGGTCAGCTCAAGAGGTTAAAGGTGCAGGGATAGTTTGGGAATCTGGAAGTCCATAACATTGTCTGTTTTAACCCATGCAAAACCCCTCTTCTGCAAGCTGAGTTGCACCCAGACTTGCAACATAGATGTGTGTGTGTGTGTTGTGCATGATTCCACCAACAGCCTGCTAATGAGCAGCCCTCCAGTGGGGCAGAGAGAGGAAAAGGGTGGGTGTCCTTGGCACAATGCTCACAATCCCATTGGCCCTCACCAGTAAGAAGCCATTTTCAGCTCTACTGGAGACAACCGAGACAGCCTGCAATGTAAGTAGGTGGTTGTAGGCAGCGGAAAAAACCAATTACAGTGCAGTTGTGTTTAAAGAAACTCTTGACTCTTACCAAAAGTTTTCGGGAGAACTACTGGAAGACAGACAAGAGCCATAGAGGAAGCAGGAGATGTGGAAGCAGGAAAGGTTCTGACATGCCAGCCCACAAAAACAGCCCCACTACAGTGTGTCCAGCTCACTGATGGCAGTGAGGTAGGCTTATTTCCCCTTTTCGTATTGTCCCAGGGACTCTTAACTGAATGCTCAAAAGGAAGCTGTCATGTGGATGATGGGCCAAAAATTTAGGTTCCAGGAGTTTCAAACACATGTTAATTGCTACTGTGGTCAAGCCTGGAGACTTTCGGCAATGGTTTTTGCATCAAATACTATCCTGTGCTTTCCTTTGTAGCGTTCTCTTTAGGTCACCGTGACTTAGAGAGGCTACCTGGAACTATGAAATATTATTCAGGATTTTCCACATCTGTGACCTGTGACTAAAGCCAAGGCCTTGTTTTCTCCCTCCGCTGTGTCTTATGGGCACACAACAGGCCAGCTGCTATTGAACGCAGCTACGCAGCTCCTTCCTCATTTCACCAATCTGCAGCGAGAGACAGCTGCCCTGTGTCTCTCCTTCCCATTCTTTCTACCCATTGGCTGTGGCAGGCTATGCCACACCCACAGGGCTCTGATTGGCTCCTCTCTGCACCTGTCCCCTGATTGGCCACGGGACCATTTATAACGCCACTTTGTTTTCACAGCCCAATGGTTAATGGCGATAGGAGTTGTAGTCCACCCACATCTAGGGACCCAAGGTTGAAGAAATGGCACTACATCACAAATCAACTGCTTAAATGTCTTCAGTTCGTGTAGTGGGATTGAGAGAAGAGTCTCTCTCAAAGATTAGCTATTAGCATTGTTTGTGTGTGTTGGGGGACGGGACTCATAGTATCTCCATCTTTTGGAAGTGCCCTCTGATGTTCATGGTGGTACTGGTGCCAATACAGGCTCTTCTCTGTGTTGCATTGTCACTGAATTCAAAGTAGATCACAGCTGGGGGGAAACATTCCCGCTTCGGCACCCTCCAAAACATCATAGTGTAATGCTGCTAGCAACACAGGCCCTTTTTTCAAGTTGCTACTGCTTCCAGAAGAATTGAGGGGGAAGGGGAGAAGTGGAGCAGTAGCTCATCTGCATATGCTAATTGTACTGTTCCAGTGACTAGCGGTGCTTTAAAAAAAAAACAACACCAGCCAGGCAGCTGTAAAGCAATCCATGTGTCAACATATACAGTGATAAATGCATTTAGTGGGGGGAAGCATGTGTTGTGGGGGGTGGGGAGGGGATATGTCTAAGGCTGCAGCCCTACATAAATTTACATGGGAGCCACATTTAATTCCCATGTGTCCCACATGCAAAGGATTGGGTTACATGGAAGCAAGCACCCACACCCGTTTTAGAACATGGAAAGAATTGAGGTGCACAGGATCCTGCCTTATAACCAAATCAGATGATTGGCCTATCTAACTCAGGTCTGCCTGCACTGGCTGGCAGTGGCTCTGCGTTTTCAGACATGATTCTTTCCTAGCCGTACCTGGAGATGCTGGGGATTGAACCTAAATCCTTCTGCATGCAAAACAAACTGATCTGCCACTGAGTTCAGTAAGGCAGCCTTCTTATATACAGTTAACCCAAGCTCCACTGAACATAGTGGGACTTGCTCCTGGGGGGACCTGCAAGGGGTTGTGTTGCACATCCCACTGAATTCAGTTTAACCCCCCCTTAATGATAAGCAGCCTTAGAAGGCTGTCCTTTAAAAATAATTAATTAAACAAATAGAAGAAATACAGAACACTCTGGCACATCAGTATTTCAGTGTATGTCCCCGTATTTATTTAGCAAACTTATTTTTGTCCTGCCTCTCTATTGGAAAAGGAGCCCAGAGTGCCAAGAATGATAACTCAGTATGAAAGAACAACAGCATAGGAGTGTTCCCCCCCCCCAATAGCTGAAGTTAGAAAAGAATGTTGACCCCCGCAAACATACCCAGGGCCCCTACAGACTTTGTTTTTATTGTGCGTTCATGATGATGTGCTCATGGTGGTATAAAGGGGAGCTGGTTATATCCTGTTCTTCTTCCAATACTGTTTCTGCCTTCAAAAGTTTTGGGTCTGCCCTCTTTTTTCTCCTGCCTTTGTAGCTGTGTTCCATGAGGCTGCCAGCAGGGGGAGCTGCGACATTAATCAGAGCGTGCTGCATGCACCAAAATAAAAATAAAAAGGCATAACCAAATCAGCCTCTCCTGGTCAGCATCGATCTGCCGATTGAGAATGAAAGAGAAAGAAGTAATCCATGCAAAGGGGAAAGGGTTTTTTCAGGCAGGACATGATGCAAAAGTGAAATGGATGATGCAAAATGGGGTCATAAACCACAAACACCTGATCTGTGACTGGTGCCCATTGGGACACAAGGGGCAGAAGGCTCGGAGTCCAACAGTAGGTGGCTCCAGGACCAACTAAACCCTAGTTTTGTCGCCATCCTCCCTGCTGAGTTCTACAAGGGCAACACTGAGATGGAGGAGGAGGAAGTTGGCCTCGGGGCATAGTGAGGTTAGTGGGGCAGCACCCCATTTGCCCTAATGGCCTGGATAGCTAGGTTGGTTAAAGTGTGATAACGCCAAGGTTGCAGGTTTGATCCCCATTTGGTGCAGCTGTATATTCCTGCATTGCAGGGGGTTGGACTTGATGATCCTTCAATTCTACAATTTGATGGCTCTTGTTTAAATATCGCTGTGAACAGTGGCAGACCTTGGGGTCTCAAATTTCAGTGGTTCCCTGCGCAACACCAAAACCCAGCACCCCCAATACCTCTCACTTTCCATTCTGCATCATGCTTGCGGTGCCCCCGAGGCTCCCCTAAATCCACCTCTGCTGTGAATTGTTAGCTGAGTGGCAAACGACAGTGCCCATAATTCTTTGAATAAAATAAGGTGTTGCAAAGGCATAGTGCGTTTATGACTTGAAACCCTTGAGAAATCCAAACAAGTCCTGGACAGCTGCTGGCAATTCCAGATGGAGTCACCACCTGTATTTTAAGTCAGGACCTAGCATGAACTTTCTGTTATCTTTACCTACAAGGGTTACCCTGAAACAATGACTTTTGGCTCTGAACTGGGAAGCAGTTGTATGGAAGTGAGAGCTGGACCATAAAGAAGGCTGGTCGCCGAAGAATTGATTCTTTTGAATTCTGGTGCTGGAGGAGACTCTTGAGAGTCCCATGGACTGCAAGAAGATCAAACCTATCCATTCTGAAGGAAATCAGCCCTGAGTGCTCACTGGAAGGACAGATCCTGAAGCTCCAATACTTTGGCCACCTCCGGAGAAGAGAAGACTCCCTGGAAAAGACCCTGATGTTGGGAAAGATGGAGGGCACAAGGAGAAGGGGACGACAGAGGACGAGATGGTTGGATAGTGTTCTCGAAGCTACCAGCATGAGTTTGACCAAACTGCGGGAGGCAGTGGAAGACAGGAGTGCCTGGCGTGCTCTGGTCCATGGGGTCATAGACTAAACGACTAAACAACAATCTTTACCTACCAGGGTTACCCTGAAACAATGACTTTCGGCTCTGAACTGGGAAGCAGCTGAATAGCTATTAGAGCTGCCTGTTACAAATTCTATTTTTGTGTTTTGGGGTACGGACCAACATTTTGGCTTGGGTAGGCATTCTGCAGATATTCACCTGCCCCCCCATCCTATGCAACAGCATTCTTTCTCTTCCATGTGGTGTGTTTCCGTGTGCCCCCCCAGCTGCTGCTTTTTTCACTTTATGGTAGTGGTGTGGAAATGTTGCTGGACTCCAGCTCCCATCATCCCTGACCATTGGCCATGCTGACTGGGGCCGATGGGAGATGGAGTTCAACATTAACATCTGAAGGGTCACAGATGTTTCCCCAGCTCTGCTGTACCGGTATAGGCAAAGGGGGCCGTTCCAGCCAATCAGAGATCTCACAACAATGAACAGGACAAATATCCATAAGCAATCGGATTTTTCTGTGACGGTGAGCAGGGCACTGCGAATGAATAAGCTAATTCCCCCCCCCCCCAGATAAGGCAACTTAACCACCTTTTTTCCCTCTCAGCCTTTTGAATAATTTTTAAATCTTTCATTTGTTAGTGCTGTTGGTATTGCTTAGTCTGGCTGATTAATTTTAGTGGCGGTGGTGATTACATGGTTTGTGTGTCTCTGAGTTGTTATTGTTTGTATTAAGTGGTTAGCGATGTTGTGTTTCCGTTTTTGATTGCTATTTACAGTGCATTGGAAGGTTTACTGCTTTTTAATTGTATGTTGCCTTGAGGTGCACCCACAGGCTTGTGACAGTGAGTGAACCTGGGTGCACAGCAGAGGAGGAGCGGCGGGTGGGGGGGCGCACGTGCCATTTTATTCTTTTTAACCTCTCATAGTAATACATCTAAGGCCAGCCCTGCAAGTTACACCAAAATAATGAAAATCAAAGTAAGTTAAAACTGTAAAAAAACAGAATTTAGTTAAGATGCCTTCTGGAATTTAAAAAAGTATTCAGTAGGTACCAGCGGTTCAACAGGGAGGGGCCTTTTCTTGACCTTGACTGGAAAGGAATTCCATAAAATTGGCTGAACGCACAGCTCCTGGAGAGTACAAACCATCTATCCGAGCCATGGGGGACCACTAACAGTGACTGACCCGAAGCTCTCAATGAATGGGCAGGGATGTAAGTGACTGGCAGGTCCTTGAAGTATCATGGACCCAATTTGTGAAGGCCTTGTAATTTAACAGAATTACGGTAACTTTGATACTGGCCTGGTAGTGTATGGATAGCCAGTGATAATAATAATAATACAGTGGTACCTCGGGTTAAGTACTTTATTCGTTCCGGAGGTCCGTTCTTAACCTGAAGCACCACTTTAGCTAATGGGGCCTCCCACTGCCGCCGCACCGCCGCCACACAATTTCTGTTCTCATCCTGAAGCAAAGTTCTTAACCCGAGGTAATATTTCTGGGTTAGCGGAGCCTGTAACCTGAAGCATATGTAACCTGAAGCGTACGTAACCCAAGGTACCACTGTAATAGGATCCCCCCCTCCTGGATTTATTTCTGAAGAACTAAGAGGTAGCTAACTAAGTTCTCCTCACAGGTAGGTAGCTGTGTTGCTTTGCCATAGTCAAAACAAAAACAAAACAAAAATTCCTTCCAGTAGCACCTTAGAGACCAACTAAGTTTGTTATTGGTATGAGCTTTCATGTTCTCCTCATGAGTAGACCCACTGAATTATTGGACCTATGTTCATCATGTCCATGCTGTCTGGGACTGTTGTGAGCTGGAAAGAGCAGGAAATATAATAATAATAATAATAATAATAATAATAATAATAATAATAATAATACTCCCATTTGGCTGGGTTTCCCCAGCCACTCTGGGGAACAGAACAGAATATTAAAAACACGATAAAACACCAAACATTAAAAACTTCCCTAAACAGGGCTGCCATCAGATGTCTTCTAAAAGTCAGATAGTTGTTTATTTCCTTGACATCTGATGGGAGGGCGTTCCACAGGGCGGGTGCCTGTCCACATCCTCGGAGATAACAGATTGGAATTGATCCCATGCAACTTGACCAGACAGGACTCTATCACTCTCCCGCCCTGGCCCTGCTCCCACGGTAGAGTTTACCTCTTTTCAAATCTGAGCGAATTTATCTGAGTAAAAATAGCATTGGTTGTGACCCTAAGTTACTTCAACTCAGTGCCAGTTTTAGAAGCCAGTGGACATACTTCTTGGTGATGTTGTTGAACCATTTGCTGTGATGAATCATCATCCCCACGGCTGCTGCAGTGTTTGGAAGGACACATCAGGAGTCTCCAGATCCACAGTCCACATTCCCAGAGCACCATGGGCTCCAGCCACCGTTTGATAAGATCTCTGGTGAACTCCTTTATTTCAAAGTTCAGTGGAGTGAGCAATCTGCCTGCCTTGAACCTGCAGGTGATTCACTGCAGGAAGTTATTTTAGAAACAGGTGCAAGAGGGTGGCTCAGGACACACAGGAACTGCGTGAGTCAGGCAGGGAGGGAGGGAAAGAAATGCCTGCTTCCAGCTGTCTCTTAAGGTCCTTCCTTGGTCCAGTGGTACCATCAAAACAAGGCCTGGGGCAGAGGTTGAGGGCCCTGTTTGCAAAATAATAAAGGGCCTTAAATAAACCGAATAATATTATAATTTTAGAATACCTAACTGTGAAGATACATAGAATGAAAGGGCTTAAGGTCAGTGAGAAAGAGGATTGGTTTGAGAAGATATTGAATTATTTGGGTAGGTTTGAACAATTTGGGGCAATTCAAGTGTTAAAAGTTAAATAAACCTTATGGAGAGAGGAGTGTTAAGGTATATAGAAGTGTACATATGGTTGATTTGAATATGTTATTAGTGAATATTATTGAATATGTATATTATTGAATGGGATGCGGGTGGCGTTAAACCACAGAGCCTAGGGCTTGCTGATCAGAAGGTTGGCGGTTCAAATCCCTGCAACAGGGTGAGCTCCTGTTGCTTTGGTCCCTGCTCCTGCCAACCTAGCAGTTTGAAAGCACGTCAAAGTGCAAGTAGATAAATAGGTACCGCTCCAGCGGGAAGG
This sequence comes from Podarcis melisellensis, assembly GCF_964234715.1. Classification (NCBI taxonomy): domain Eukaryota; kingdom Metazoa; phylum Chordata; class Lepidosauria; order Squamata; family Lacertidae; genus Podarcis; species Podarcis melisellensis. Next base: position 67,397,992 of record NC_138540.1, on the reverse strand, counting down.
TCAATGGCATTTCCGTGCGCTGCTCTGGTTCGCCAGAAGCGGCTTAGTCATGCTGGCCACATGACCCAGAAGCTGAACGCTGGCTCCCTTGGCCAATAATGCGAGATGAGCGCCACAACCCCACAGTCGTCTGCAAATGGACCTAATGGTCAGGGGTCCCTTTACCTTACCTTTACCTTTATATTATTGAATATTGTATACCGAGTGTATCAGCTGCCTGGGGGGGTTTCACTGTTTGTGTTTTGGTGGTTGGTAAAAAAATAATATATATAAAAAGGGCCTTAAAAACACAGCAGGCCTGGCTTACCACATTGGGAAGTCTTAAGTCCTTAAGTCAAACTATGGAACTCGCTCCTACAGGAGGCAGTGATGCCCACTAATTTAGATGGCTTTAAAAGAGGATTAGATGAATTTGTGGAGGTGAAGGCAACTGATAGCTTCTAGCCATGATGGCTATGCTCTGCCTCCATGGTTGGAGGCAGAAATGCTTCTGAATACCAGTTACTGGAATCCACAGGAGAGGAGAGTTTTCTTGTACTTGAATCCAGCTTGTGGCTTTCTCTCAGGCATCTGGTGGGCCACATTGAGGGCCGGATGCTGGACCAGATGGGCCATTGGCCTGATCCAGCCAGTGGCGTAGCGTGGGGGTGCAGGGGGGGCCGGCCGCACTGGGCGCAACATCTGGGGGGTAGGGTTAGGGGGTGCAAATCCACGGGTTAGGGGTGCAAATTACTTGCCTTGCCCCGGGTGCTGACAACCCACGCTACACCACTGGATCCAGCAGGCTCTTCTTATGTTCTTACCTCACTGGGGAGCCAGCACCTGCTATTACCCTCCCCGTGTTTTGCTGTTGAATCTGCTCTTGCATAGTTTCCTTCCCTTCTGATCGACTTTATCTCACGTGCTTTTTCATGATTGGGATTTCCTGGACAAACGACTTACCCACGTTTTAAGAGGGGAAAGATAAGCTTCGCAAGAGCTGAAATGCTGAGTCAAAGCGGAGCTCTTTGCAAGCCCACAGAGAATGCGACCCTGCGCATGTTTACTCAGAAGACCGAATGGGGGAGAAATTCCACCCGGTTCTCGCTTAAAGGCAAACCTATTTAATCTGCACTTTCTGAAACAATATGTGCAGCCATTCATCAAAAGTCTCACTTCTCTGAATGTTGTGATACTTTTCTCCAGCCAAGGAATGGATACAAAAATGCAAAAACAGGTATGGTGTGCATAGAAATGCACGTTAGTGAAAGTAACATACAAAAATGCATTATACTGGGACATAGCTGTCAACCTTTTTTTGCGGGAAATTCCCTTATTCCAGCACTGTTTCCTGCTGCTTCCCGCTGCTTTCCCAGATTGTTAGATATCCCGTAGACAGTCCCCAGACAGGAGAGGCTGCTGATCCCTTATTTTCAAATCTGAAAGCTGACAGCTATGTACTGGGAGGAAATGCTTTGCAAAGATGCATTTATTAAGGCAAAATTGCATACAAAAAGGTATATGTGAGGAGAAATTAAAAAGGTTTATATGAGGCTTTGTTTTTAAAAATCACAAACTGATGAGAAAATTTGGAGGACCGAAGACTGGAAAATGAGAAACGGAGTGAAACTGAAATGGACAGATGGACAGTCAGAAGTAAAAATGAACCGTGCTCTGTGTGTGTTACTCCCTTGTATACTTCACCTTTACATTGTGTTACATTGAGGTTATTTGTTGCATCTATCTCTATAAAGAGAAAGGGTCGCCTAGAAGCATTATTAACAAACAAAAACAAATTTGGGATTACAGCCCTGCAGTCCTGTAAATCAGGAACAGGGAAGCTGTGGCTCTCCAGAAGACTCCATTTCCCATCAGCCCCAGCCAGTATCGCCCAATGGTCAGGGGGGGTGGGAGTTGTAGTCCAGCATCATCTGGAGGACCAAAGGTTTCCCATCCCTGCTTTACACCACTACTCAGAAGCAAGGATCCTGTTTTTTATGAGGAGGGGGAGAAGAGAAGCATCTGGTAGGAAAGGGGTTTTCTTTTAAACAAGAAATGGAAATTTGCCAGCATTTTTGTGTGGGTTTTTCCTAACACAAATTTTTGTATGGAATTTTGGCTACTATACACATTTTTTTGCAGAGCAGTTTCACCTAAAATGATGTCCTTCCTATGTTATTTTCATACGATATGCACTTCTATGTGCATTTTGCTGAAGCACGTGCATTTTTTGCGCACATTACGTGACCAAAGAACCTCCCTTGCAAAATTTGGAGAGGTGCGGACTTTGAAGGATGGCTGTGCTTCAGAAAGTGCAGATAAGGTAGTTCACCTTCAAATGCTAACCGAATTACATTTCTCCCCCAGCCTTAATGTGAGCATATGTCTAGCATGTGATAAAATCCACAAGGCCCTTGACTTCCTCTAATCGTTTTAGCTGAAATCCTGCCCTCCAATTAGCCGCCTAAAAACAGTAGCTAAGAGAGCCTTCCCAAAAGGTAACAGTGCCAGGCCTTCTCAGGCACACACAAGTTTAGAAAAAAATGTAAGAATAGACCTTCTGAATCACAAGGAGCCCACAGGCAGGACCACTTTGCCCAGCTGTACATCCCAGCACCTGGTTTTCAGATGCATAATGTCTCTGACAATGGAAGTAGAGCATAACTTCCACATGGCTAGCAACCATTGATCGCCTTCTCCTCCATGAATTTGTCCGATCCTCTTTGAACCCACCCAAGTTGGTGGCTCTCCCAGTCTCCTGTGGGAGCGAGTTCCATAGTTTAACTTTGTTCTGTGTGGAGAGGGATTTTATTTTATCTGTCCTGAATCTTCCAACAGGACAGGAGGGGCCTGTCACAGTGGCCATGTTCTGCCACCACTGTTGGAGGCCACAGGCGTCAGAAACCCAGTTGCTGGGAGCCACAAGTGAGGAGAGTTGCTCTCTGCCTGTGGGCTTCCTCTGGGCATCTGGTTGGCCACCGTGAGAGGAGGAGGCTGGACTAGATGGGCCACTGACACGACCCAACAGCCAGGCTCTTTGGGCCACCTGGGTCGAGAGAAGGAGAAGCATCTGGTAGCAAAGCTGTTTCCTTCCCCCACTGCCTCATCTCTCTTGTCATCTTATCATCATTGGCTTGTGTGCTTTCTGCCCTCCCTGCTGCAACTGGGACATGCTTGGTCAGGTGGGCGGGTGTTAATGAGGAAACAACAGGAAGCATTTCGGGTCTTTTATTAGCTGCTGTGCTGTGCCTCGCAGCTGGAGGTGAGTAATCTGATCTCTGCGGTGTCCTGTTTGCCACTCCTGCTGCAAGCCACGTTACCCCATCCCGGTTCACCTGGTGCCGGACCAGCCTGCAGCTCACCCTGATCTCGACACCCACACCCGGGCCACCCTTCCTCTCCTCTCCACCCACGTTCCCCCAGAAGCTTTGTTGCTCGCTGTTAACAAGCCGCCGACCCAGCTCCGGCACCGAGAGCGGCTAGGTATGTTGTCGTCTCTGCCACCTACTCACGTCCTGTCTGAAGCACAAGTCCCCAGCTGCACATCTTAAAAGTGAGGATTGTGCTTCTGGGCTGGGTTCAAGTGAGGCTTGTTTTGCTGAAACACCACCATGCCTCTGTGACCATGCATTCCAGGGGAACAGTTTCTGCTTTCAGAGCTTTCCAAGTAATCGGCGCACCTATTTTTGCATCCTGGTTCCTCAAAGCGACCCGTTTATTGAAAATGTATCCCGATTTGCTGGTGCAAAGGTTATGCAGAGGTTAGATTATAGGTAAAGGTAAAGGGGCCCCTGACCATTAGGTCCAGTCATGGCTGACTCTGGGGTTGCGGCACTCATCTCGCTTTATTGGCCCAGGGAGCCGGCGTACAGCTTCCGGGTCATGTAGCCAGCATGACTAAGCCGCTTCTGGCAAACCAGAGCAGTGCACAGAAACGCCTTTTACCTTCCCGCTGGAGCTGTACCTATTTATCTACTTGCACTTTGACATGCTTTCGAACTGCTAGGTTGGCAGGGGCAGGGACCGAGCAACGGGAGCTCACCCCGTTGCGGGGATTCAAACTGCCGACCTTCAGATTGGCAAGTCCTAGGCTCTGTGGTTTAACCCACAGCGCCACCCACATCCCTAGGTTAGATTATAAAAAGGTAAAGGTACCCCTGCCCGTACGGGCCAGTCGTGTCCGACTCTAGGGTTGTGTGCCCATCTCACTTAAGAGGCCGGGGGCCAGCACTGTCCGGAGTCACTTCTGGGTCACGTGGCCAGCGTGACAAAGCTGCTCTGGCGAGCCAGCACCAGCACAGCGCACGGAAATGCCGTTTACCTTCCCGCTATAAAGCGGTCCCTATTTATCTACTTGCACTTTTGAACTGCTAGGTGGGCAGGAGCTGGGACCGAAAGACGGGAGCTCACCCCGCTGCGGGGATTTGAACCGCCAACCATGCGATCGGCAAGCCCTAGGCACTGAGGTTTTACCCACAGCGCCACCCGCGTCCCTAGGTTAGATTATACCCACCCTCTTTTGGCTGCCTATTAGCCACTAGGCTAAGTTCAAGGTGCTGGTTTTAGGAAACATAGGAAGCTGCCTTGTATTAAGTCAGACCATTGGTCCATATAGCTCATTATTGTTTACACTGACTCGCAGCAGCTCTCCAAGGTTTCAAGCAGCCATATTTCCCAGCCCTACCTGGAGATGCCGGCTTCTCTACCACAGAGCTACAGCCCTTCCAAACCCCTATGCAGCTTGGGACCAGGATACCTGAAAGATTGTGTCGCCCCGATATACCCAATCAAACACTGCACTACACCTCCCAGGATTCTTTGAAGGAAGTCATGTGATCTTAATGTGCAATGGATGTGCTATAAATATATGGGGTGGCTCTGCCCTGAATCTTTTAACAACCTCTAAATACGAGGCAGAGGAGACCTATTATTAGGATGGATAAAACTGCTGTTTTTCATTCTCTACATTTCTCATTTTCCCTATCTTAAATTCAGTTCTCTACTTTTCTGAAAAAATGGCGTGCATTACAAAAAAAATCCTGATGGAAATTCATTAGCATTTGAGGGCAAATTATTCACATTTGTACATATTTTTACAAGCAATTTCCCCCAGGAGGATGGCTTTTTGTATGTCATTTCACAAGTATTTTATACTAATATTTGTACTACATCATTGGCCGGAGAGCTACACCACAAAATTCTGAGAAGTACAGATTTCTTAGGATAGCTATGTTTCAGTTTGTGAGTTGATTTGAGAAGGGCGAATGAAGCACTTTCTCATTAAAATGTAAACAAAACTTTCTCCTCCATCCCTCAGGTTTGCATAAAAAAACCCCAAAAACCCAAGAAACTTTTCCTCCCACATAATGGTCTCACAACCAAAATTCCCTCTCTGGGGCAGTGTGCAATACATTTTGCCACCTGAGGCAAAGGAAGAGATGACACCCTCCCCCATTCTAGGTTCAGAGGTCAACTGGTTTGACATTTTAAACTTACTTTAGTATTGTTGACAAGGCACTGCAGTTTCAGGATGGGCAAGACATGTCATCCAGCCCTGCCAGCTCTGCCCTCCCACAGAGGGGAATTCCCAATTGCGCTTAAGATGAAAGTTAGCTTGGTGTAATAATTAGAGGGTTGGACCTGGGAGGTCAGAATTCAAATCCCCATGAACGGGCAAGAGAAGAGACTCGTGTTCACCACCTTGAGCTCCTTGGCAGAAAAGTGGGACATAAACAATAATAAAAATAAAAATAACTCAGCACCTGCTTCCTCACTCTGCCTAATGACAGGGCCGGCTCTAATCTTCTCATTGAAGGGGCTATTAGAGAAGGTCCTGCTGGTGCCAATGTGTGGCTTGCTTTCTTAGGGCAAACAGTAGCCTTGGCAGGCCTATGGTGGGTGACCCTCTCCTACCCACATGCTGTGGTCCTGATCCTGATCCTCTTCCCTACATACCATTGGGTTTAGAGGCTGTCGCTTCTTTTAAAGGAGATTTATGCAGATTTAAGTCATGCGTTTTGCATCATGTGTAGCCAGGGCTTCAGCTATCCTTTCAACACCGGAGGAAAAGAAAGCACAAGCCATTCATCTTTCTCTTGTCAAGTCGGCTACACTGAACATACATGATCAACACTGTCTTCCTGTACATTTTGGAGCATCTTGTGTGTGTGTGTGTGTGTGTGTGTGTGTGTTTGTGGGGAAACGAACAGCATCAGTGCCCATTCAACAAGTGGTGGGATCTATCGGCAAGTATATCCATGTTTGCAAATGTATTGTCTTGCATGACAGAGACAAATTGAGCATCCCAGACCCAAAATGGGCTACCAATGCAATTTTTTAAAAGGTATCTTAGATGTCATCTAGTCCACCCCCCCTTTCAATAAATTATCTGTACAGTGGTACCTCGGGTTAAGTACTTAATTCGTTCCGGAGGTCCGTACTTAACCTGAAACTGTTCTTAACCTGAAGCACCACTTTAGCTAATGGGGCCTCCGCGCCGCCGGAGCACAATTTCTGTTCTCATCCTGAAGCAAAGTTCTTAACCTGAAGCATTATTTCTGGGTTAGCGGAGTCTGTAAGCTGAAGCGCATGTAAGCTGAAGCGTATGTAACCCGAGGTACCACTGTACTGCAGAACACAACTACAGCATCTCTGACCAATGGCCACCAACCCTTTGCTTGAAGGCCTCCAGCAAACGAGAGCCCACTAGCTCCCAAGGAAACCTGTTCTTATCAGAAGGGTTGTCATGTGGGAAACAAGAGCAGACTTGTTCTCTGTTGCCCTAGAGGGCAAGGCAGGGATCAACAGACTGGCACTGCAGGGTGGAAGATTTTGGCAGAGTATGAGGAGACCCCTCCTAGTGATGCAAGCTGCTCTTTCAGTGGAGCAACTGAAGGAGAACAAACGGCCGCCAGCCAGGGATGCTGAGGTTGCACCCTAAACTACAGCTGTGACAGTCAGCAGTAGTGTGGACTTGATGACCCCTAAGACACCTTCATGTTCCGTGATTCTGTGAACAGTTTCCCCCAGCCCAGCTGCTTTTTAACAAAAAAAAAAACATCATGTCCTGGATCCCAAGGAGAAAGCAGCAAGGCTGGAGGCAGGTCAAACGTTGCTAGACCATGGATAGCTCCCAGTGAGCAACTTGCTCCAAAGAAAGTTGGGAGCAGACTCGGCCTTTTAAGTGAATCTCCAGTCTAGCTCCTCCACACACACACACCTTTTCTAGAAAACTGCAGAGCCTTAAAGGGCCAACCCCCTGGACTGAAGTCAGACACTCTTCCTCCGCCCCACAGCCTCCCTCCTGGTGCTCTCCCTGCAACAACAATCTGATAATGGGCAGTAGGAGGCACCTGGTTCCTCAGGGGAAGGTCCTCGTGAGGGTCAGGGCTCTGGTCCCATAGGCCCTGGTGGTCTAGGAGGTTCCTCTGGGTGCTGCTGTCCAACAGACTCAGGTGCATTGGTCTCCATCTTTTCTGCACTTAGCTGTGAGCTGTGAATCTGACCTGGTGACCCTGCAGTCTACAACTCCATGCCTGGATAATAATAATAATTTTTTTTATTTATACCCAGCCCTCCCCAGCCAAGACCAGGCTCAGGGCGGCTAACACCCGATATAAAAACAAATTGATTGAAATACAACTTAAAAACAAGATTAAAATACAACATTAAAATATTAAAATATAGCCTCATTTCAATGGAAACTCAAATCAAAAACTTTTTTGGGGATGAAAACATCAAGTCTTCACCAAGGCTAACTTTCCAGACTGGTCCTACATGGGCCAGAAAAAAGCCAGGGAAGTCCCCAAATAAGAGTTCCATCACAAGAGGGGAAAGGAAAAAAAGAAGAGTGGGAGGGAATCAAATTGGCTCCAAGCCAAAGACCAAGCGGAACAACTCTGTCTTACAGGGCCTGTGGAAAGAAATCAGATCCTGCAGGGCCCTGGTCTCATGAGGCAGAGCGTTCCACCAGGACGGAATCAGTGTTGAGAAGGCCCTGGCTCTGGTTGAGGGCTAATCTAACTTCCTTAGGGCCCGGGACCTCTAAGGTGTTGCTATTTATGGACCTTAAGGTCCTCCGTGGGGCATACCAGGAGAGGCGGTCCCATAGGTACGAGGGTCCTAGGTCGTGAAGGGATCACTGCTAGATTCAGGGATCTTGACAACAGCAGTCATAGGTCGCTGTCATATCATTTAGTTTGGTCATGAGGAATGCCTTGTGAATATCTTATGCTATATATTGCCCTGCGCATTGCCTACCATGTCAGCAGTATCAAAAATTATCTTCAGGCCAGTCTGCGCAGGGTTTTGTTTTGTTTATATTTTTAATTGCTGTTCTGGAGGGATCTTGATTTACAAAGTTCCAGTTCCTTTGACTCACAGTAATTAAGAGTGATAAAACTGCAGGTGTATAATTGAATTAGCATATGCAAATGAGAAATGGTTGGTGGGGAGGCTTTTGTTCTGGGGCAAGGTCAGGCCCTGTCAAAGAGGCGTTGCATTGGCAGGTGTGCTGACTCACAGGAAGTGGCCCATCTTGATGACTCATCAGCCCCAGAGGGTTTCTATCTTGCTCTCCGAGCTTTTCCCTGCCGCCTTCAGTTTGCATGCAAAACATCGCAAAAGTTCATGGCAGGCCCTGGAGCATGAGGACTGGTCCTGGGGCATGTTCTGAAGTCACGGTGAAGCCACAAACTTGCTGCAGCGAAGCTGATCTGGTTGAGGCTTGGTGGGAGACTGCCTTGGGCCATTACAGTTTCTGGAAGATAGGAAGCTGCCTTATATTGAGTCAGACTGTTGGGCCGTCTAACACAGTATTGTCTAGGCTGATGGGCAACAGCTCTCCAGGGCGTTCCCAGCCCTACCTGGAGATGCTCAGGAATGAACCCGGGAGCCTTTGCATCCAAACCAGATGGTATGTCCCAGTTCTAAGGGATCTCACCGTTCACAGTGCAACAGCTATACCCAGTCACCCAATTAATTAAATATTTAATTAATATTTTTATTTCCAGCATTTCTTACCCCAAAAGCCCAGGCTGGGTTACCAAAATGAAAATGCTGTGCAAAGTAATACAATCGTTTGCAACACCCAAGTGACCTACCCGGGGCACAAGCCTGGGCAGTGTATATGGAGGTCCTGGGCTGCCCAGATGGCAAGGCCCGGTTTTTCAGCTTCACTGATGTGGGCCAAAGGAAATCAGAGCAATACATCTGGCACCAGCTTGGCTGCAGGAGTTGCCAGAAGGAGGCGAACAAGGTGCCATTCGACCGTTTTAGGGACTCCACTCTGGATTTGTGTAGCGTTTATTCCTTGGCATTTTCTTCTCCCGAAAATGTGAAACAACAACAATGAAAGTATGATAACTTTGTTGTGTCTGTTTTATACTTTCATCATTGGTTTATTTTTTGTAAATCACTTGGAGACTTTTTTTGTGGGCGAGTTGCAGTCAAGCAGTATATCTATATCTATTAATAAAACGAAAATAAATTAGGCCGTACAGTGGTACCTCAGGTTAAGTACTTACCGTAATTCATTCCGGAGGTCGGTTCTTAACCTGAAACTGTTCTTAACCTGAAGCACCACTTTAGCTAATGGGGCCTCCTGCTGTGGCCATGCTGCCAGAGCCCAAGTTCTGTTCTTATCCTGAAGCAAAGTTCTTAACCTGAAGCACTATTTCTGGGTTAGTGGAGTGTGTAACCTTAAGCATATGTAACCCGAGGTACCACTGTATATAACACTCCATGTTCAAAACACATCCTTTCCCTCAAGAATTCTGCACAGTGTAGCGAATCACAGAGCTAACAATTCCTGGTAACCCTTAATAAATTACAGTCCTTTTGATCATCAAGAGAGGGGATGTTCCCCCACCCACCCCATTGCATTGCCGGGCCTAGAAAAACTTCACCATTCTTGATTCCTGCTTTTTAGGCAACCGCTGAAGGCACAGAAGCCCCATCCTTCTTGGAGGGGGGTGGGAGGCAAAAGCATAAATGCCTAATGGCAAGCTTTGCTCCTGGGCTGTAGAAAAGGAACAGCTTGCCCCCCACCCCCGGGGCAACAACCGCAACATAGATCCTCCCTTCTGATTCCCACCTGCTTTGTGCGCAGGCCTGCTGCCTCAGGCCACTGGACCTGAAGGAGGACTTGGGGTTGGTGGGGAAATCGAATACAAAGAACTGAAACTAGCACATTGGCAACTCAGCGCTTTCCCAAGGGAGAAGCAGCCAGCCCACATTCCCTTCCTCTGCCTGCACTTTCCCTTTCAAGGTTCTCAGGGTAATTAGTACTTTGCTAATGACACACCTTTCAAGCGCTTGCCCAGGTGCGAGGAAATGATTGCTCACTCCGCTGCCTGGGCCTTGTCCCCACAAGCCGAGGGGGGAGCAGGTTCCTTGCCTTTCAGAGCAGGGGTTGACGGGCTGTCATGCAAGCTGCTTTCTGGCGATTCCACCGCCATGCACAAAGGCACACAGAGAGCTACTTTCTTCGTGCACTGAACACCCATGTGTGATCAAGGCTAAAAGTCCTTTTTTCTCTGTGCAGGGATGCCTCAGGTACACTGTCTGCCATGGGGAAAAGAGGGGGTGAAGGGGGAGGGTCACCTGAGTAGAGTGCGTGCAGGTAAACTCATTCGTGACTGTTCACACATGCCGTTCAACTAATGTTGGGCAAACTTCCACAGTGTCCCCTTCAATCTGTGGCAGGCAGCACTTATTGGAACTACTAGAGTAAAAGCCAGGTGGCCAATAGGAGGTGGAACCAGAGCCTATGACAGGTAAAGTGACCCCCTAACTAGTTGTGTACGCTAGATATTTAGAACACTATTAGACACAAAGTGTGACGTTGGAAGAAAATTGTGCTATTGGAAAGCTGATAATGTGCATTTTGACAAATGAGGTGGGGGAATTAGACATGTTAAGTTATGTGCTTATTAAGCACTTAAATGACAGGTGGTGTCTGGGACAGGATGTACACAAATTAATATGCGACCCCCCAAGCTCAGGAAGTTTTTAATGTTTGATGTTTTACTATGTTTTTATATATGCTGTAAGGTGCCCAGAGTGGCTGGGGAAACCCAATCAGATAGGTGGGGTATAAATAATAAAATTGTTGTTGTTGTTGTTGGGCAAAACACACTCAGTTCTCATATTTAACACATACCACTGATATCATATTAAAACACCTTTTTTTCTTTTTGGTGAGAACTTCCTCTTCTTCATCTTCACCCCCAGGCAGGTAACACTTCATCACATCCCAATAAAAACCCTTAAACTATTTCTTTTCTTTCTGTGTGTTTCTGTTAGTTACTGAACTAAGGCAGGTGCAGAAATGAATCATTGCTGTATAGTAGGTTTCCTGTGGAGAAACCTCCATTGATGCAGGGGGTAGACCAACTACACAGATTGAAAAGACACAAGACACACATTTTAAATATATGATCAACCCCCCCCCAAAAATCCTGGGAATTGTAGTTTCCCCATAACAGTGCAACAGTTCTCAGTACCTTTTACAAACTACAGTTCACAGGATTATCGGGAGGGGGGGGATAGGAATCATGTGCTTTAAATGTGTGCTGGATGTGCTTTAACTGTATGGTGTGGATCTGCCCATACAGTCAAAATGGTGGGTCCCAATTGAGAATCAGCGTTGTAAACGCTTTATTTCTCTTCAAGGCATGCTGCCCATCGCAGGAGACAGACAGGTCCTCCCAGGCCATTTCTAGTTATCCAGTTTGTCCAAATGTCTGATTGCACTGGACTGTATCGTCGACTTTCCACTAGAGGCCTCCCTAATAACAGCATTTGGAATTTGGGAACCTTTGCTCCACAGGGAGCAGGAAAGAACACAGTGTGGATAATCAGCTTCCATTGACATGCAGAGGATCTGGGGCAGCACAGTGAAATCTAAAGAAGATCCAAGGGGAGCTTATCCAGATCACCTGCCTGATTTCAACCGATCTGGAGAAGTTTTACCTTGCTTACACATGCAATTGCAGCATTTTGCACAAGGTTTCCTAGGACTGCTGTCAGTGAAATGTTATGTTTACCAATGTGCTTCAGAGGTCACATTTATACCCTACATTTAAAGCACTGTGATGCCACTTTAAATAGTCATGGCTTCCCCCAAAGAATTCTGGGAGCTGTAGTTTGTTCAGGGGGATGTGAGTTGTTATGATGCCCCTATTTCCCTCACAGAGCTACAATTCTCAAGAGTGGTTTAACCATCAGCCCTTCTGAGAAGGGAACAGAGACCTCCTCACAACGCTCAGCCCCACTAACGAACTATTGCTGCCGGCATCTGTCTGTCTTGGGAGATAATGGAAGAATGGGAGCAAAGTCAGACTGTTAGAGAGTTACAGCGCCTGCTGTGGCTGTAGAGACCAATCTAGGAAAGACATGTTTTGTTGCAGCTGGGGCAGATGACAGTGTGTGGTTGTGCTGCTGTAGATGCACCACGGCATTACTTCTCTCTGCGCTCCTCCCAAATGCCATTCCTCCTCTGGCCGCTGCTGTGTTTATACAACCTGACTGATTCTCTTCAGGCACTGTGGTCATCTGCAAAGGATTCCCACATGGTGTGGTTGAGGTAGCCAGCCTTCATGAAACATTTGCAGACATCTCTGTAATGCAGAGTTGGTCTACCTGGTGATGCCTGAAGCCAGCTCCCTTGGGGATCCTGCCATCTACCATTCTGTGGACATGGCCAAATCGGCATAGATGTCTCTGAGACAGCATTGCAAACATGCTGGGAATGTGAAATTGGGAGAGCACATCTTTGTTTGAGACTCTGTCCTGTCATGCGATGCCCAATATCTTCCTGACGCGGCACATGTGGAAGGTGTTGAGGGGTCAGTCCTGGCTTACCTCTCCGAAAGGAGAGCATGGTGCTAACAACCAAGAACAAGATGAAGGTCTAACAGGAATGCATGTTGAACACACTGCTTTATGGTAGTGAATTGTGGGCAATTTATACCCTAACAAACGACAACTCCTAGGATTTTTGCAGGGAAGGGAACTGCAGTTGCTGTGTCATAGGATTTCCTGAGATTTAAAAAATTGTTATTATTGTTACATATACTCAGTGCTTTTTTGGGGGCGTATCCAGGGGTATGCATACCCCTAAACATTTTGTGAATCTTTGTACTTTCGACCATTTACTGTATTTATTTTTCCTGATTTGAACTATAACATGGTGATTTTCTTGAGTCAAAATGGGAGTACCTCTAAATTTTTTTTAGGGGGGGGAAGCACTGCATATACAGTTGTACCTTGGATCCTGAACATCTTGCGAGTTGAAAGTTTTGGCTCCTGAATGCCGCAAACCCGGAAGTGGGTGTTCCAGCTTGCAAATGTTCTTTGGAGCCCGAACGCCTGATGCGACTTCTGTGGTTTCTCATTGGCTGCAGGAACTTCCTGCAGCCAATCGGAAGCCATGCCTTGGTTTCCAAATGTTTTGGAAGTCGAACGGACTTCCGGAATGGATTCCGTTCAACTTCTGCGGTACTGCTGTACTGCCTTGTGAACCTACAGATAATATAAATCAGATAATATAATTTCATAGCTAAGCTGTAAGACAGGCAACTGTATAATGATGATCCATAACTGCTCACTTATACCACTGGTTTCCGTGTGGATGCCTGACTTGCCCAGTGACCTATGTCTAGGCAAGCTCAAACAGCTGCGTGATTCAGTATGACATTGGCTTTCATTCCGGTTCTAGCTTTAATGCCAAACAGTTATATGTATATTCTTGTGACGGACATCCCCTTCTTTGCTCTGAAATACCTTGTCTTGGGTGGGGGGGAAGTGTCTTTAAAAAGCCTCTAGTTGAGGCTTGCTCTTTCTCCATCCATCCGCCCAGCCCTTTGGATTGGGGCAGGAGATTGTTTGCAGACTGAGCAGGGCACAGCCCCCTTTCGAAGGGTGACATTCCAGCGGGAGCCTTTGGCTGTCTTTGATATGGGTTCCAGATGGCAGAACAGACTTGCTGGAGTCAGGCGGATGCCAAAGTGTTACAGTCAGTTGAGCTGCTCTCTTCCAGGTGGAAGTTCTCAAACTCCCCTTGCCCTTAAATAAACCTTTCCTAAGCTGCTTTGCAAAATTGCAAGCTATCAGTTTGGATTGTTGTCAAACAAAAGACTTTATCACCCACTCCCCAGAGTGTCGATGTGGGCTATTTGTAGGAAGATGTGGGTCCCCAGCAGCAACTAGAGTAAAGGGTTTGCCACACCTGATCTCTCGTTTTCCATTTGGCTGCAGGGAGAATGCAAGAATTTTCTCTCTCTCTCTCTCTCTCTCTCTCTCTCTCTCTCTCTCTCTCTCTCTCTCTCTCTCTCTCTCTCTCTCTCCCTCTCTTCTACAAGGAACTCTGCATGTGCTCTGAAACCCAAGGCACTGTTGAAGCTGCCTCTAACAGAAGAACAGATGGGACTGCAGGGCCTCTTCATCAGCTGCACAGAGAAACCAGAAACCAGAAACTTTTGGCTCTCCTTCTCCTTGAACTATTTCCAATCCAGCTGCTCATGATAAGAACTTTGTACCAAAAACTGATTTCTGAATTTGCTTCCCCCACCAAAAAAACCCCACAGCCCTCCATACACATTGCCTTTTTATTTATTTTATTTAGAAAAGAAGTAGAAATGATTCGATAAAATAAATAAAATATCCAAGCAGTGTAATGAAATGATACAAAAGAATGATCTGTAATATGCAGATAAAATCAGCAAATGTTAAACAAATACCGAATAAGCTTGCTGAAATAAAGCAATTGTTAAAGGCAGGTTTCTACAATGGCAGAGAGAAGGTGAAAGGAAAACTTATTTCTTTTTGTGGTGTGTGTCTTCATCTGAGTCCATATTTTAGTCTACAGCCCATGCACACTGAGGTCTTGGTTTGTTTGTCTTCTACCCAGTCCACACACAAACTTGACCTATTGCCAATTTTATTAAATATTTTCTTGTTTTACAGAAGTATGTGTAATGTCTCTCGTATTTTTCCATGTAACATTTTTACAAATGAGTTTCATTTGCTGAGATATTGGGGGGGGGGGATGACCTCAAAAAGTGCTTTCCCCTCCCCTGCAAACTTTGTTCTGTTCTAAAAAAAAAGAAAAGTCCATGCAGGTTTGTTCTGCATCCTTTGCAGCACTGGAATTGGCCTAAATGGGCTACTAATGGCCCATTTCTCCCTGGCACCATGGGTTCAATGACCCCATTGGCTGAGAGAAACCCAAAACTTATTCCTGTTGTCCCATGGCAAATGATCAGGGTGATTTCCTTGTCGCCTCATTAAAAGCACCATTTCTCTTTAGGTTCATCAGCATAAGAGTGAGTGAAGAGGGGATGGCCTTTGTGATGCCAGCTGGTCCATTGAGGCAAATGAGACACTATCCCACTGCCAACTCCAAGCCCACCTCCCTTCTTACTTGCACCTAGCCCAGTGGGTGACACTGCTTGCCATCTCCCACCTTCATAGGCCAGATGCTCGCTCGGCTAGTTTGGAAAGCAGCATGGCCACAATCTCTACCTATCCTGGTCATTTCTTGGGAAATGCTGAATTTTCAAAAGAGCATCTCTATGGAATTCTTAAATAAAATATATAAACATATTAAAATAATAAAGCAGACAAGGGCAAACATAGACTGGGTGTGCACCAACAAACTCTGACATGACCACGAAAGCAAGAGAGTTGGAAATCGTTTTACATGGTCAAGTATAAAAATTAGCAGCACTATATAAGCCTCGTGAGCTGATTTAATCTCAGCACCTGTAGTTTTAAGCGAGCAACCAATAATGAATGGGAATTGTATTCAGCCACATAGAATTTTTTGGTGGCAGAATCTGAACTGGTGGTTGGGTCAACTAAGTTATAGGACAGTATCTATTGGTGTGACTTCCCCTAAGCAGCTGGTGTGTCCATATGCAGGGCCGTAGCTAGGAGGTACCAAGGTGGGCCCCCACCAGGGGCACAGGCAATTGGGGGGGGGTGCAAAATCAGCTAAAAATATGTCCATAATATAAATATCACTTATTGCCTCATAAGAAAGCTTTTTAATAGAGGGTGAATTGAATGGGTGGAGGGAGTTGGAGGAGAGGTGGAAAGAAGAGCTAATTTGTCCGTGGCTAGGGGGCGCAATCTGGACGGTTCTGCCAGGGGAGCAATATCACCCAGCTACAGTTCTGTCCGTCCGTCTCCCCTGCAACACTGACTTTTCCACTACAGCCCCAAACTTTGTTCCACCAACCTATGAAAGAAAATCGCATATGGTATCTCCAATGATGCACATTTTCTAATTGGGTTGCTCCTAACTGGAAAAAGAAGAAGAATTAATTGCTTGTCAGTTATATTCTGCAAAAGGAAGTCCTGAAATGTTGGGGTTGCCCTTGTAGAGCTCAACAGGGAGAAGGGAGGAGGGCAAACAACAGAAGTAGGCTCTGCCTGTCATTGGCTCTGGATCCACCTACTGCTGGTCTCCCTGCTTTTGCCCCACTGAGCCCAACCAAGCACCGACCACCACTTTCTCTCTGTGTGTGTGGAAATCATCATCACCATCAAACCTTTTATTGGCATCTCATCCAAATATCCAAAACAATCAATACAGAATTACCACTTCCCCAGTGGCACAAAACATTTGCTAAAAGAAAGGAGGCAGAGCAGTCTATCATCACATCTCTAGGTCTCATGGGAGATCAGACGTCTGCAGTGTATTTCGACGACAAAAAACCAAATAGAGATATTTAGCCACTAACTTGGTAAGCTCCTGATCATTCCCCAGTAATAGAAAATGTATGACCTCCGACTCTGGTTTCCATTTGGGGATACAGAGTTGATCTAGAAATTGCTGATGGAGATCAGCATATAGTTTTCAATTGAGAACCATATGTGTAAGGGTTTCCACCAGGTGGTCTTCACATGGGCAAGTTCTTTCTCCTTCCAGCCTGCCTGAGAACCTTCCCCAAAGGAGATTTGATGGATTTGAATTAAACCTAGCCAGCAAAAACGCCCTTCTTTCTTGAGGCTTAAGCAGAAATTCAAGGTAATTGTGGTTAGTTTCATGTGCCCAAGAAAGTTGAAAATAAAGAGGGGAACATGTTTTCTCCGCTGCTACTGTTAGTTCTTGGCGTTCGATATATCCCATGTGTGGAAATGGCTAATAATGGATGCTGCCTGTCCTGTATTACCATTTGATCCGAAATGTCACCTAAGCTGCTGACCTCACACAAGAAGATCCCATCCAGACCTAGGGTCAACCCAAGAAACTTGACTGCCTGAGCAACAAAACAACAGCCCCTCAATGGCACAGAGTACCCAGGGATGATCAAGTTATTCTGACAGCTGAGGCAGAAAACCCCCCCAAATGCCTCTTCCCCTTCCTGGCAGTAAATAGATGATGACAACAACAAATTAAAATAGCCAATAGTTCCCTACCCTTTTGTGACACCAGGCAGCTGCCTCGCCTTGTCTAATGATAGGACCGGCACTGCACAGGCCCTCAGGTTCCTGCCATTGCATTCTGATTCAAACATCACCTCTGCACGGGTGGAGGATTGTGGCATACTCCTGATATTCTCCTTCCCGCCTGAGTATCCAATTCAGGGTTGTTCATAGAGCAGGAGAGGAGACCCTCAGGCCTGGGAGTCAAATGCAGTTTCGAAGCCTCTCTGTACACCCCTCTGAATGTTCCATAGGCAACCTATGCTTCCCAGGCCACCCTCCACACTGGACTGACTCCATGTCCTCCTCAGGTGCTTTTGCCTGGCTGGAACATGTCCTTGTATAGAACAGGAGTGAGGAAAGCTTTTCCACTTGGCCACATTCTCTCCTGTGCAACCTTCCAAGGTCCACATGGACATTGGCAAAAGCAAGTGGAGTGATGAATGCAAATTTAATCTTTTGTATGTAGGCTAGTTTCTATGCACATGCCCTTCCTAGCTTCCAGCCAGAGAAGCATTATCAAAGTTTAAGGACACATTCCAGCCAGGTACAACCGCTCAGTACTGGCCAGTAGGGGTACTGGCTCAGATGGGCCAGTAGGGGTGTGTGGCCAGAGGTGTAGCCTGAGGAGAGTCTCAAGGGAGACTTGGAAGTAGATGGCTGAGAAATTTGATTTGGGTTTCACTGAAAGCCAAATCTATCAAATCTGCACTTGCAGAAATAATGTAGGAACTGGGACACAGCTATCTGTCAAAATTTGCACTTGCCTGAATTTTGTGGTTCAGTTCTCCAACCAAATATAATTTACAAAACTGCATCTACTGGGGAAACGTCTGCATAAAAATGAATGTTTTCATAAAAACAATATTACACAAATGCTTTCTTTTAGGGGAGATTCCTTGCCAAAAAAAAAAAGTGTACATGAGTCAAGACTGCATACAGAAGTGTGTTTATTAGAAGAGATTGCATTAACAAAATTGTGAATTGCTGCTGAAATGTAGAGAAATGCATTTAACTTTGGAAAAATATGACACTAAGAGGACCGAAATTCAAAGGTGTTTTCATTGCTACTTGCAGGGAGGCAGGTGCAGTTTGAGATAATTGTGCGTGCATTCACTCCTGTTTAAAGTGGTACCGTCCACTCAACCACTTCATGATTCTACCACTGCACAGACTTGGGTCCAGCTCTATGGGCAGATCAACACTATCATTTTCCCTCTCACAGAGCTACAATTCCCAGCATCCTTAGCAAACTACCATCTCCAGGATTCGGGGGGGGGGGGGGAGTCATGTGCTTGAAATGCGTGGTGTGACTCTGCCCTGCCTGCTACTGCAAAGAACTACTTCTCAGGGTCTCAGCCACCAGTTTGCATCTGCCAGAAGGCTTCTGCAGCTAGTACAGGGTGCCTCCAGTGAAGCCACAGCTGCACCGTCTCAGGTCTAGATTAAACTCTGATGGCACTTCTGCATTTTTTTTCCATCTTCCTCTTCCTCTGTTGTAGAGCATCACAGGTGCAAAGCAGTGAAGGGTAGCGACGGAGATGCAGGTTGTAGCTGTTAAAAGGCACAGGCTGCTGAATTCTTTTGCAGGGCCACAGATAGTGGCCTCAGCAGCAATCTGTAGAGCAAGACTGATTTGCATTGGCCGAGGCTCTTCCCCATGGCTGTTACAGCTGCAAGGCAGTCGCACCTCTAGCAATGAGCCACAGATGTTCTATGCCAGGGACCTAACATGGATCATATCCCCCATGCCTGTGGCACCATGCGCCATTGCTTTAATTTGTGCATGCTGTGTGTGGTTGCACAGTCGCATCTCAGCTCTGCCTCATGCTACTGTTCAAGCTCCTCTTCACATGGTATAGGGAGGTGGCAGGTGTTGCAGCCCATGCAGATGAGCCAGGCACCCCATGCTGTCACCCATTGTACAGAGGCAAGGCTATAAATAGGTCCATAGGTCAGGTCAGGAGCATCCCAGACCCTGAGGCCACTGTAGAGGCAGCCTTGGGAGGGCAGATCCAGCCTCCAAGGAGCTCAAACCTCCAATAGCCCACACCTGAGACCTAAGGGAGGCCCCATGTGATGTCATGGAGATGGGCCCTGGAGATGGAGGCTAATTGGGAGAAGGGAGGAGGGCACACAGCCTCAGAGTGTCTATGCTATTATTTTCAGCCAGCTCCTGCTGGGCTAAAGCTTGCAAGCTGCGTGCACAGTCTTCTTCTTCCTCCTCCTCCTCCTCCTCCTCCTCCTCCTCCTCTTCCTCCTCCTCCTCCTCCTCTTCTTCTTCTTCTTCTTCTTCTTCTTCTTCTTCTTCTTCTTCTTCCCCACCTGGAGATTCAAGCCACCTGGAGAGGACCAGGCAAACCGGGAGACTTCAGGTCAGACCTGGAGGTCTGGCAAACCTAACAGCTATCAATGACTATATAAAGGCTATATGCTACCTCCAGACAGGGCCGGTCCACTCATTGAGGCAACTGCCTTGGTTAGCAGGATCCACAGGGTCAGCAGATCTGGCCTCCAATGAATGAATGACCTGCTGCTGCTGCCATGATGGCAGTGACAGCTGCTGTGAGTTCCTTGTAGGCTGGATCTGCCCTCCGAAGGCTGCCTCTACAATGGCCTCTTGGAGAATAAGAGGCACTGCTGGTCTCCTCCCAACCTGGTTCTCCATGTAGATATTCATTCCCCTCTTGTTTCTAATGTAAACAGGGTGCCAACTTGAATAAAATGTTGAGAGAGGCACTGTCACAGTTCAAGGAGACATTCCCAGCCAGGAAAAAACTCTTGAGGAGTGTGCAGAATTCCAAGAGAGAGGTCTGGGGAGGGGTCACTGTCTGTCTGTCTGTCTGTCTGTCTGTCTGTCTGTCTGTCTGTCTTTCTCGTTCTCTCTCTCCCCATTACTGTATATGATTGCAATAAATGAATGATAGCATCTGCCACCTGCACTCCACAAAAGTACCAAATGGCATAGATCACATGAAAATAGTTCACATATACATAAAGCTCTAGGGGTTTGGACCTGCACTGCAAGAGGATGGAGGCAATAGCAAAACCCCCGCGCACATGCAGACACAGATTACCTTCACCTGCCACCTGTTCTTGGGTGGATGGAAAACTATATTTCAGGAAGGAAATTGTGTCACAGAGGCCAGCATCATCTGCACCTCTCTCAGAGCATGCGCCGGAGGTCTCCTTACAGCCTTGGAGAGGCTGTCAAGAATCAAGAGAGGATGGGGTTTCGGCACCTTGAATGGTGGTTTGGAAGAGGAAACCTGGGCAGGTGTCAGTGCTTGCAAAAGGGGCTTCCTGCTCTCTTGCGTTTGGCCCTTTGACGGATCACTGGAAGGAAAGGAAGCAGTTCCTGAGGAATCGTTATCAAAGCAGCACATATGCTGGATGGGAGAGAGGTTGCTTGCCCCCCACTCTGTGCCGCTGCCTCAGAGCTTGCAAATCCCATGCCCTGCCAAGTGAGCTATGGGGAGCAGATGGCTGTGGCCTGTGCATGGGGTGGCAATGCAGCCCACAGGGGTCTGATGCAAGTTGTTTCCAGGAAGGGGACAGAGGTGAGAAAAGTGTCAACTGACAACACTTCCTTTTCTAAACTGCAATTTTAAAAACTCAGAATGTGGTGGTCTCATAGAGAGCATAAGACCTAAGAGCAGCTCTGCTGGATCAGCCAAAGGCCCATTTAGTCCAGTATCCTGGTATTGCAGTGGTGGGCCAGAAGCCTATGGGATACCTAGAAGCAGGACCTCAAATACCTGGATATCAGCTTATCTTGGTGACTTCTCGTCTTTTAAGTTGTTTCCTTCCTCCAAATAAAATGGTCTCAAAATAGATCACAACACAGAAAGGGAACACAGCAGTGGTGAGCAAACAGTAATCGATAAAAAAAGTGTTGTTGGGTTCTGAGATGGATGGGGAAGCAATGGACCCACAAATGTTGTCGGACTGCAACTCCCATCATCTCAGACAATTGGCCATAATGGCTGGGTCTGATGGGAAATGGTGCACAACAGCATCTGAAGACACCAAATTGGCTGCTCCTACTTTAAACCTTCAGGTCTGGGCATTTGAATCTTGAACATGTGGAAGTAGGCCTTCATCTGTCAGAGACAAGGAACTTGTGGCCTTCTAGATGTTGTTGGACTATTACTCTCATCATCCACTGGCTATGTTAGCTGTGGCTGATGGGTATTGGGGTCCAACATCATCTAGAGGACCGAAGGTTGAGGAAGGTTGCTTTATGGTATGGGGAGAGGGTTAGCTGTGGTCCTCTGGAAGTTGCTCATCATCCCCAACCGTTGGCCATGCTGGTTGGGGCAGCTGGGAGTAGAAGTTCTACAATATCTTGTTCCTCATCCTAAAAGATAGAAGAGTTGGTGCAAACGACTATTCTTGGGCAGAATATTCAACAAACGACACATCACACCCAAAGAAAGCTCCTATCTCTGGTCATCACCAAGAGCCCCAGAATCAGCCCTCTCCTCAGCATCTCCAGACAAGGGTGGGGAAGACTTCTGTCTCAAAAACCTGGAGAGCTGGTCAGTAGACAATACTGAGCTGGTCAGTTCAATTGCCTGAGTTGAATTTCACTGGAGGTTCTGAGAAAGGAGTAGCCCACAATGTGTTTAGAGACTCCCATTCTCTGAGGGCTAGTTTTACATTAATACAGTAGGCCCGCTTTTAGATTTATCCAGAACAAGGCAGGTCTCCTTTATTTGAACAATCAGGTTTCATTTGTTGAGTCCGGAGTGTTGGGATTGGATCATCATCCTATGATGTAGACCAGAGGTTCTAAAAGTGTGTTTTCTGGGCCACTGGTGGTCTCCAAGTTCCATTCACATGATTTAGGGAAAGTTTGAGGAACTGCCGTGAAGATCTGTACTTGGTCCTGCACTTGATTTGTTTTGTTTGATGATGGAGAATGAGATTGTTTGGACCAGGGCAGAATGATCAAACAGCTTAACAAAACCCTGGTACAGGGCCAATTATTGCCCTACCATGACATTGGGGCAGTCGTCTCATCCCCTCCACAAATATACCAGTCAAAATGGCTATACTCAGCTGCTTGGCTTACAGTTCATGAATTTCATAACACAGTGCTTGATACCAGTCATTGTAGCAACAGGTGCTATTTCATCATTATTCATCAATCACATTTGAAGGACAAGACTGTGCTTAAACATTATGTATATTATTTAATTATATATAGATGGGACACAGGTGGCGCTGTGGTCTAAACCACAGAGCCTAAGGCTTGCTGATCAGAAGGTCGGCAGTTCAAATCCCCGCAACGGGGTGAGCTCCCGTTGTTTGGTCCCTGCTCCTGCCAACCTAGCAGTTCGAAAGCACATCAAGTGCAAGTAGATAAATAGGTACCACTCCAGTGGGAAGGTAAACAGCATTTCCATGCACTGCTCTGGCTCACCAGAAGTGGCTTAGTCATGCTGGCCACATGACCCGGAAGCTGTACGCCGGCTCCCTCGGCCAGTAAAGCGAGATGAGCGCCGCAACCCCAGAATTGTCCACGACTGGAACTTAGATATATAGTGATTTGTGAAACATTTTTTAATTACCAAGTGGTAGGTTGAGACCCCAAGAATTATTATTATTTTCTTAAGGTTTGAGAACCAGTGAGTGTATGATAGAATTTGGTTAGTCTCTCCTGGTAGACTTGATATGGCATGGTAGACTTAACACCTGAATTGGTGAATTAGAAGGTAAAAGTTGGACCTTATACCTCAATTTTGTTCAAGAGCAACAATCTGCATGGACACTCGCATTTTAATATATTTTTCAGTGAACTGTGACACTCACTTTTTCTGGTTCTGTACTTTCTTATAGTTGCTTCTATTTGTGAACTGCTTTGAGCACATATGAATTTCTGGGAAGTGCAGTATACCAGCCAACTGGTTACCTGTCTGCAATTGCCAGCCCCTTTTTATTCCTTTGGGGCTCAAGCAGAAGAACATCCTGTTTGGCTTTTGCACTTTGGATGAGTAAAACTGTGGCTTCTGCACTTTCTCAAAATGTGCGAAGCTTCCGCTCCGATCACTTCTGGACACTGCTTTGGTGCAAGCCATGGGCAGGAAACCAGGAGGCAGCTATGTGCAGATGAGAGTGGAAACAAAAATAATTCTTTTGAGATGGCTTGTGCCTCCTATCTAAAAATAAAAGTAGGTTATTAGAAGCTGATAAAGACTGAGATAAAGCTGGCACATTCTACAACCAGGGCTGCAAGATATGCAAAGCTAGCATTTGAGTGATGCTTGTGCCCTATCCTGAGTACTAGAGGTGGGCAGAGCAGAGAGGCAAAGGGGAGAGTCCCCTGACATATTGATTCATATTGCCGAAAACTAATGTGTGGGATGTGGGGAAGTTGTGCCAGCCCAAACATTCCACCTTTGATCTTCAGGGCAATGGCTTACAGCACAATCCCAACCATGTCTCCTCAGAAGTAAGTCCCCTTTAATAGGGAGCTTACTCCCAGGTAGTGGGGTAAGGATAGGGTTGCAAGGCCTCCAGGGATGAGCTAAAGTCTCCAGGTTTGCCTTGCCCACTTCAGGTGACAGGGAGAGGGGCTGAATCTCCTGGTGAGCTAGAATGCCTTTTATAAAAACACTTAAAAAATAATAATAGGAGGCCATACATGCAGCTTGCAGCTTTCAAGCTTCAGCCCAACACAGCCAGCTGCAAATTATTGCATAGATTCTCTGAGGGAGTCTGCCCACCTCCTCTCTCCCAATTAACCTCCGTCTCCAGGGCTCAGTAGTGAGCCCTAGGGAGTCACGTAGGAAGTCATCTATTTGTATGTTAAAAGAAGATTTTTAAACCCCTTTTTTAAAAAAGCACCTTAGCTCTGCCCCCCTGAATTGTTTGGGGGATAGATTTGTGGTGCAATGGGTGACTCCAAGAGCATCACAAGGCAAATAGGCCTGATCCGAGGGATGCAGATTGGGACCACAGGGCAGATCGGAGCAGCAGGAGACAATGATGGAGCAACAGCTATCACAGGAGATACAGAAGCTGGAGGGAAGATCTCGTGATCCAGCTTGGAATAATCTCCACAGGCTGTTAAGGGATGCTGATAGGCTGAAGGGGCCACCTGTAAAGACAATGGTTATGCCTTACATCCCGTGATTGCTCTGGCTTGACCGTTTCCAACACAATTGCATGTTTCTTTCAAGGGGCCACAGGACAGAGAGCATTGTGTGCCCTGCGTGTGCTGCCTTGCTCAAGCTGGAAACAGAGCAATTGGGATAGGATTTAATCCCTTTCTTTAAAAATTAACATTCTCCTTATTTATCTGGGTCAAATACCTCAACTACTTGAAAGCTGCCTGATCTCTTTAATTCTCCCTGGAATGTAATACTTCCCCCTTCCTCTCTCTCTTAAAAAAAACACCCCACTATGTATTAGCTACGCTTTTGTTTCTTTTTAAATTGGTTGAACTAAGTCTGATGTTGGTACCCAGTACCTGCAGCTGCCAGGCTCCAAGTGCCCCGGCAAGGTTCAGTGGTGGCAATACCTGCCTTGAGCTTTCCCAGCAGAAGTCAAAGGTCTCCACAAGGCTTCAGCTTGCCTGGCCTGCTCTGAATGCCACATTAAACCATGGTTTGAAGAAACCCTAGTGGGTAAACCATGGCTTAGCATGACATCTGAATCCAGCACAGTGCCTTAGCTATGGTTTGTGAAAACAAACCATGGTTTGTTGTTGGTTTCCTGGCCTTAACTGCAGCTTAGCAATACGTGCAAATGCAGGCACCGTCTTAACTATGGTTTGAATGTGGCTTGTTTCATCACCGTGCCCAAATCAGCAGCTGGGGGGGGGGGACGACGAAGCCACTATGGTTTAACGTGGCATGCAAACTGGTGCATTTCAAGAGGTGCCCATTCTTTAAAGCAATAATCACCCATTGGAATGAGTGCAATTGACAAGCGCTTCACTTTGTCTGCGTTGTTCCTTAAGAGACCAGCTGCCAGAGAAAGAGAACACTTTCCCACCACGGTGTGCCTGTAGAAAGCACAGGTATGCCCCACAACCAGCTGCCCATTGTTCTAATCTCTGTTAAAATCGAAAGACATTCTCCTCTGAGTGCTCGCTGCCCACACAGGTGCGTGTTTGTGGTCTAGAGTAGCAAAGCATGAAGAGGGAGCAGTCAGCTAGATCTAGTCAAGAGGTTCCCTGTTGCCACGGACACCAGCTCTCCTCTTTTGAGAGATCTCCGTCCTTCAGAGCTCTGCCATAAGTTTAAAAAGGAGAAGTCAGTTACAGTATCAATGGTGCTGATATGTTTGTGCTTGATTGTGGCTGATATCCTCAGAGGCTGCAGAAACCAAACACATAAGCAGCCCTCCAAGCCAGTGTTATGAGTTTGGGCAGGGATGTGAGTCTGGATGATACCCTGGCTCACCTTCCGAACCTGGAATCCGGTATGTGGGACAGAATCTATAGGAGTTCCTCTGTTACGGCGGTGGTTTTGGCTGGCTAGTTAAGCACCACATTTTCCAAATCCAAAGAAGTTGCTCTGTGCCATAGAACAAATACACCCTCCCCTAGCAGTACAAGAGCAGCTGGGGAAACCCAACCCGATGGGTGAGGTATTATTATTATTATTATTATTATTATGGCAGTGGTGCATGAGTGAGCTGGAAGCGGGATGGAAGCTGGAGACACAGAGACATGTTTGCTCTGTGCTGGACATTGAGGACTCCCCTGGAAACGTAAGGGGAAGTAAGATCTACAGAGGCGTTAATGCTGTGACCCCTCCATACAATGCTCTGGTTGCATATATGTGCAAATAAATCCATATATACTCAAGTCACCAGAGCCTCCACTGACCTTCATCCCAAGGAAACCAAATTCTGGTTAACGTGCTTGGAACCCCCAAAGTCTCTCGCCACTCAGAGATTGGGGCGGCATGTAGCAATAGAACAGCATCACTGCATTCATATACAGTGGTACCTCGGGTTAAGTACTTAATTCGTTCCGGAGGTCCGTTCTTAACCTGAAACTGTTCTTAACCTGAGGCACCACTTTAGCTAATGGGGCCTCCTGCTGCCACCGCGCCGCTGGAGCACGATTTCTGTTCTCTTCCTGAAGCAACGTTCTTAACCTGAAGCACTATTTCTGGGTTAGCGGAGTCTGTAACCTGAAGCGTATGTAACGCGAGGTACCACTATACAGCAAAAAGGCTTCTGTCTCATTGAGGTAGTCACGCAGGGATAGGGAGCCTGTTGCCTTCAAGGTATAGCTGGGCTCCTGGCCCTTGGTCCTGACGGCTGGTTCTGATGCCACCTGGAGTCCAACAACATGGTTTTATTTATTACATTTATATACCCCCTTTATCTTCCAAGGATCTCAAGGTGGTGGGCATGGTTTTCCTCCTCCTCCCCTATTTCATCCTCAGAACAACCCTGTGAGGTAGGTTAGGCCAAGACAGGGTTTCCCAAACTTGGGTCTCCAGCTGTTTCTGGACTACAATACCCATCATCCCTGACCACTGGTCCTGCTATGTTGAAGGCACTCTAATTGTATGGTGTGGATCAAGCTGAAGATGGGCTCCCATCAACAATGCACCCAGATGCTCTTATGGGCATCACAACAACAACAACAATAACAACAATGTTAGAAGTGGAGGGAGAGCAGGAGACTGAGTGACTGCAAAACACTGGGACCTTGATTCCCCTCACCCTCTGCACTGACCACCCCCTTACAATGCCCCTGATCTCTTTGCCTGCAGCCTCTGTGTGAGGTCGCTGCTGCTGCTGCTGGCTTTTGAATCGGTGGTTGCTGGTCCCCGAGAGAGAGAGGATATCGTAGGAGGGAGGGAGGGGACGGCGCATTCTGCTGCCACTCAGTCGGTTACTTTCTTCTGAGTCACCCATGGGCCAGCACCTGTGCGTGACCTCAGGCGAAGATCTGGAAATAGACTAGCTGAGGCTAACAGGCAAACACCTGCAGGGCGCTTGGTATTTTCTCACTCTGCTGACACCAAAACCAATTAAAGAAAAATAGAAAAATAGAGGACTCTTTTCCCCTCCGCTCCCCCTCTCCCTTTGCAGCAAAATCCATCTCCTGTCTTTGACCTTATTCACCCAACTGCATTCTCAGGTACAGTCGGGGAGATCTGGGCCTGTAGAGCCACAGGCATGGGCACAGTCTCTTTGCATCCCCTTTGTATCCCCCCTTCTCCCACAGCTATCAGGGCACCACACAGAGAACTAGCCTCTTCTCTGCTCACAACAGTCCTGTGAGGTAGCACAGCCTGAATGATAGCAAGCTTCATGGTGGAGCAGGGATTTCGACCTCAGTCTCCCCAGTCCAAGTCTAACACACCGTTCCCTAACAACTAGTTTTACTAGTAAGGCCATTTTGAAGAAGGATGGCAGGCTGCGTAACCCCACTTGGTAAGTTCCCTTGGCCAGAACTACTGTGTTCCCTACACACACACACAAACACACACACTTTTCCTCTGAGTTGGCTGCTGCATGGACCAATTGGCATAATTCAAGGGCAATATTTGGCCTTGGGCCTGCCATTTGCTAAACTTTACACACCAAGTGTCTTATTTTCAGAAGTCGGCATTTTGCTCATTTCTCTCAGCTGCTTGGGTAGGTGTGGTACGTGCCTTTGGCACAATCAAATGCACCTTCACAACCCGCTTCTAAGAAAGAGGATAAGTAGCAATGTTGCATTACAGCGATTTTGTGCAACAAATCTTCTCCCCCCCCCCCAGCAAATTGACTTTTTTGCGGTAAGAAAAATGATGGAGGAAAATGTCGAATAGCTACCACCGGAACGCGACATTACATAACCTCCGTGCAAATTTTGTGCAAACAAATCAGGATTGGGGCTTAATAGGTCATCTGGGAGGGACTAAATGCAATGTTATTGCATTATTTGAATGGGGGGGGGGCTACTTTTATGCTTCTTGCGACATTCTGCATAAAGGCAGGGTAGAAATTAAATGAACAGACAGTTCTTTACCTGTGTTCCAGGCTCTCTCTCTCTTTCTAATTATCTGTTTCTGCACAGCTGGTACTTCATCTACAGCTCTATTTATTATCTTTATATTTTGAAGTTTTGGAACAGGCTTTATCCAAAGCACATTAGGGTGTGGGAAGAATCTTCAAGGTCTGCACTTACACAAAGCACACACACACCCCGCCCCCGCCGCTTTACACACACACACACACACACACACAGTCTAGAACTGTACTGGCAAAGAAATCTGAATTCCTTATAGAGAAGGCAATATTTTCATATCTCTATTTATTTACAGTTTTTCTATATTGCTTTTCAGGCAGATTTCACCAAGCGGTTTATGTAAAATTATTGAATCAAGATTATTAACAGTAAAATGGAAAAGAAAACTTGCTTCATTAGAAGAGGCTGCTGCCTCTTCATAGAATCATAGAGTTGGAAGAGACCACAAGGGCCATCGAGTCCAACCCCCTGCCAAGCAGGAAACACCATCAGAGCACTCCTGTCATATGGTTGTCAAGCCTCTGCTTAAAGACCTCCAAAGAAGGAGACTCCACCACACTCCTTGGCAGCAAATTCCACTGTTCGTTAGAAGATAGTTCTGCAGAAGCCCCTGTACTGACAGCTGAGGGAGGAAGTTACCTTTTTTTGTGTGTGTGTTCTTCACTCCCCTTCAAAACAGTGACCAGCGTACATGCCCCCTTTCAATGCAGTGACCAGCGTACATGCCCCTTACAATGTAGTGGGCGGGCGGGCGGAAAGGTGACGTCGGGACAGTGCATGACTAACGCACGCACCGCCCCCATGCGACGTCACAGCCAGTACAGCGCCCGCCACAGTGGGGAGTGTCGGGGCGCACAATGTGCCTCCTCCCCTCACTAGTATCCGCCCTGGATACTACACCTGGCAAAGGTGTAAAAGAGCCACATGTGGCTCCGGAGCCGCAGGTTGCAGACCCCTGCCCAAGACCCAGTCTTCTCTTATCCAGGATGAACATACCCAAGTCCCTCAACTGTGCTTCATAAGGCTTGGTTTCTAGACCCTTAGTCATCTTGGTTGCCCTCCTCTGCACACGCTCCAGCTTGTCAACATCTTCTTTAATTGTGGTGCCCAGAATTGGACATAGTATTCCAAGTGTGGTCTGACTAAGGCAGAATAGAGTGGTACCATTACTGCCCTTGACCTGGACGCTACACTTCTGTTGATGCAGCCTAGAATAGCATTAGCTTTTTTTGCTGCTGCATCACACTGTTCTCATGTTAAACGCTGCTTCACGCCTTCCTTGAGTGCTTTTGCCTGGCTGGAATGTGCCCTTGAACTGTGGCAACATCTCTTAATTGGATGGAGCAGGGAGAAAGAGAGAGAGGTGTGTGGTCATAAGCTCAGAAAGCCTGCTATACAGAGGGACGAGTCACATCTATCGCTCTGCCTGCTTATCACTCCGGCCCTTCCCACCACTGCCATGCGGCCCCCGGAAGATTTCCCATGAGGGACTGCATCCCTTGGGCTGACAAGAGATTCCCTCTGCCCTGCCCTGCTAAGGCACCTTAACAAACAGCACAAGATCCCCCGAGATGTTCACATGTGAACATAGCCAAGATTTACAGCAGCAACATTCCGTCATGCGCTAAACGGCATCGCCCGTTCAGGGGGATATAAATATATGTGCCCATGCTGCGTTGGGACGGCGGGTCAGGAAGATGGCAGAGAGGGAGAGAGAGAGCAAAGAGTCATGGGAAAAAAAGAGGGCTGTTTTGCTTTGCGGTTTTCTGGGCTGCTCCAAATGCAGTTGGTTTTGAGGAGTCCAGCTGTCCCTCCGGCGGGTCGTGAGAAAGAAGGCGCAGGCCAGAGTCCCGGTGCAGGAAACAGACTGCTCAGGAGGCAGAGGGGCTGTGGAGCAGGGGGGCGGTGCGCTGGTACCACATCCTTCAAGATGAGCACATGAGATAGCAGGGCTGCAGGAAGCAGCTGTTAGGGTGTCCCAACAACGGACGCTGGGAAAATTGGCCACCAGCTGCTAACATTTGCTTAGCCCTCTCTCCTCCTCCCCACCCACTCCCCAACCTCTCCCTCCTATTCTTTTTTAACCAGGAAGAAAAAAAATGTGTCTGTGTGTGCAGAAAATAAATAAATAACATTTGTATCTGCTTCTGCATTCCCTGATGGGCCCATCTGTTTATTAGTTGCATGTGATATATATATATATATCATCCCTCTTTTGAGTCCTAGGCCAACAGATCTCGGCCTTGAGATGCAGGCCTGCGCATTAAGATGCTGTGAATCACCTCCCTGGCGCCAGCAATCTGCAGGGCTGAGCGTTTCACATCCTGCCCGTTCTGACACCTTGCCGGCCTTCCCGGATTTAAAAATGGTAACACTCCGTCTCGGGCCAGTCCACAAGCTTATGACGATTGTCCCACAAGCTGCCTTCAGTCCTTCTTCTTCCCATCCTTTATCCATTATCAGGCCTAGAAAAGAGGTGCCTAGAAAAGCCAGTTGGGGTGCCCAGCTCTCTCGGAGGGCTGGTTGTCTAACTCCAGGAACCCTTCCATTGGGCGAGCCTCCCAGAATAATGTCTTGAGTGGGCCTTCCTCCAAGGAAATAGCTGCTTCTTCACACTGGAAGCCGTTCTACATATGGCGCAGAATGAGGTTTCTGGACTATTCCACTTCAGACCACTGGTGGAGGGGAGCTGGGTTGTCGTATTTCTCTGGATATTCCCCCCCTCCCCCCACCACCTTGTACAAAATTTGCCATGCATGTAAAAAATCAGCACACCAAGGAGATGACCATATGAAGACCCTGCTGGGTCAGGCCACTGGCCCATTGAGTCCAGCATCTTGTTCTCACAGAGGCCAGACAGACGCCAGCTGGAAATCCACAAGCAGAACCCAGGCACCAGAGCAGCCTCCCCCCCCCCATGTTGTTTCCAGCAACTGCTATTCAGAAGCATTGCTGCCTCCAACTCTGGAGGCAGAGCAGAGCCATCATGGCTCCTCCATGTGTTAATAATAATAATAATAATAATAATAATAATAATAATAATAATAATAATTTATACCCCATCCATCTGCCTGGGTTTCCCTAGCCACTCTGGGCAGCTCCCAACATAATATTATTATTAATAATAAAAAACAATAAAACATTAAACATTAAAAACTTCTCTAAAGAGGGCTGCCTTCAGATGTCTTCTAAACGTCAGATAGTTGTTCTTCTCTTTGACATCTGGTGGGAGGGTGTTCCACAGGGTGGGCGCCACTACCGAGAAGGCCCTCTGCCTGGTTCCCTGTAGCTTTGCTTCTCGCAGTGAGGGAACTGCCAGAAGGCCCTCAGAGCTGGACCTCAGTGTACGGGCAGAACAATGGGGGTGGAGATGTTCCTTCCGGTATACTGGGCCGAGGCTGTTTGTCCAGTCCTCTTTTGAAGTCAACCAAGTTGGTGGCCATCCCTTCTTCTAGTGGGAGTGAATTTTTATAGTTTAACTGCACCGAGTGAAGAACTGCTTCCTTTTATCTGTCCCACGTTCAGCTTCATTAGGTGCCCAGGAGTTCAAGTGTTCAGAGAGAGGGAGAAAAATGTTCATCTGCCCAACATGCATAGTTTTATATGTTTCTGCCTCTTACTCACCTTTCCTCTAAACAAAAGAAGCTGCAACCTTTCTTCATTGATGCTTCACCCCTTCATTTCGATGGCCCTTTTCTGAACTCTACAACTCTACAATGTCCTTTTTGAGGGGCAGCAACCAGAACTGCACAGAGTACAGCCGTACATTGGAAGTCAAACAGAATCCATTCCGGAAGTCCGGTCAACTTCCAAAATATTTGGAAACCAAAGCGAAGCTTCTGATTGGCTATAGGAAGCTCCTGCAGCCACTTGGAAGCCACGGAAGCCCCATCGGATGTTTGGCTTCCAAAAATAGTTCACAAACTGGAACAGTCACTGGAATTTGGGAGCCAGAACATTCGAGAACTAAGCTGTTCGAAAACCAAGGTAAGCCTGTACTCCAAAGACAGTTGCAACATGGATTTTGTATAAAAGCATTAAGATATTGGCAGTTTTATTTTCAGCTCCTTTCTTGCAGCTGCGCTCTCGGTCAACAGTTTCATCCAGCTATCTACTAATGTGAAACTTTTCTACCTGATATAAGTTTGGTACATACAGGCACCTCTGAATGGGGGAAAGACCTGATTTCTCCCTACCTGCAGTCTGTAGTGGAGCAGTCCTTTCCAGCTGCTTAGGACTCTACCACTTCTCCCCATCTTATTCTGCAAGAGTAACTCCAGCCTCAGAGCTGCCTCGTGCCATGCAAGCCACAGGTGACTGCAAATAATGAAAAGGGGGGATGCGCCCTATGGTGAGTCCTCCCTCTCCTGAGCATATTTATCATATGACTCAGTGTTATCAAACTGTGAATTTCCCCATCCACCCCTTGCAGTGTCATTTGCTGGTGTGGGTGGAGCACGTTACAATGAGCTGTCTCTATGTTACATGGCCTTCTTCTTCTTTGGCGATCACTCGTAGCCAAGTAAGATTGTCTTCCATAAACACCATTTTAACAATGAGTCTGTAAGTGACTGTGGAGGCCAATTCTGGATCCACATGTCCTTCCACAGTGGGAACATTGGTTTCCAGGCGGGAGTTGATCATGGTGTGGATTTGCCAAGCGTGCCTTCCTCTTAGCATGTTTCTCCCTTGCGTCCTGAGTTCGAGTGTCTTCAAAGTCCATGAAGGAAAGCTCTTCAATCTGAGCAGGCTGAAAGCAAAGAGTAAGGTTACCGTAACTTCCATCACAGAGCTTCAGTATGCTGATGACAACGTAGTGTGCGCACGCGCAGAGGATGATCTCCAAACCATCCTAAATATCTTCGCAGAAGTTTACGAAAAGCTTGGCCTGTCACTCTAAAAAACCAAAGTGCTTCAGCAACAAGTACAAAATAACCCCTCTGCAGCACCACAAATCCAACTCAATGGTATAATGTTGGAAAATGTCGATCACTTCCCCTACCTAGGCAGTTATCCTTCAACAAGGGTCAACAATAGTGCTGAAATCCAGCATCGCCTGAGCTCTGTGAGTGCGGCTTTCTCCCGACTGAAGTGCAGTGTTTGAGGACTGGGACATTTGCAGGGAAACCAAAATGCTTGTTTACAGAGCTATTGTACTACCAACCTTACTGTTACATGGCAAGTATTCCTATGTCATATGCATAAAAAGGTAAAGGGACCCCTGACCATTAGGTCCAGTCGTGGCTGACTCTGGGGTTGCGGTGCTCATCTCGCTTTACTGGCCGAGGGAGCCGGCGTACTGCTTCTGGCGAACCAGAGCAGTGCACGGAAACACCGTTTACCTTTCCGCCGGAGCGGTACCTATTTATCTACTTGCACTTTGACATGCTTTCGAACTGCTAGGCTGGCAGGAGCTGGGACCGAGCAACGGGAGCACACCCCGTCACGGGGATTCGAACCACCAACCTTCTGATCGGCAAGTCCTAGGCTCTGTGGTTTAACCCACAGCGCCACCCGCGTCCCTAGGTCATATGCATACCATACCTTTAAAGCACTCTAATACCACTTTAACCAGGTGTGGGGAACCTGTGGCCCTCCAGATGTTGCCAAACTACAACCCTCACCAGCCCCAGAGAACGTGGCCAATGGCAGGAGGCCAACACTTTCTCACACCTGACTTTTTAAGTGGAAAGGCGAAACCTAGGAACTGCAGTTTGCTAAGGGTGCTTGGAATTGCAGGTCTATGAAGTCAGCACCTTGAACAGCACCTAGGAGGGTATTTTTTTTGGGGGGGGGAGCCATGACTGTGACATAAGAATGTTTCAAACATATATATTTATTTGTTTCATAAAATTTATACATCGCTTGTTTAAGAAAAACGCTGCTTTACAAAAGGATAAAACCAGGCAAAATTTACAATACATTAAAACATGCAAGAAGTTCAAATACTAAAACAGATTAAAATTACTTCAGGTTTTTAAGCTTCTGGGTAGTCTTGCCTAAACAAGAACATTTTTAGCAGAGGCCAGGAAGAATACAGTGAAGGCACCTGCTTGATCTCAATAGGAAGGGAGTTCCAAAGTGTAGGTAAACGATTGAGTTCTGTGGGCACCTATGGTGTAAGGCATTCTCATAGGTAAGCTGGTCACAAGTTATTAAGGGCTTTGTGTACTAATAGCAACACCTTGAACCTGGCCTGGCAGCAGATCAGCAACCAGTGCAGATCTCTGAGCATGGGTGTTATATGCTGACAATGCCTTGCTCCTGTCAGCAATTTTGCTGCAGCATTCTGCACTAATTGTAACTTCCGTATCAGGCATAAGGGAAGCCACACGTAGTACCCAATGCATTAACTACTGTGGCAATAACTTTCTGGTCCAGGAATGGCTGTAGCTGTTGAACCGACCACAATTGGTAAGAAGCAAATGTAGCCACTGAGGCTGCTTCGACCTCCAGGGTCAGAGCTGGATGCAGAAGCACCCCGCAAACGGCAAACCTGCTCCTGCAGGGAGAGCGCAACTCCATCCAGAGTAGGCAACTGGCCAATTTCTCAGACATGGCTGCTACTCACCCATGGTGCCTCTGTCTTGCCAGAATGCAAACTCAGATCAGCTTGAATCCTCATCCATTTCACCACTGTGTCCAAACAATGACCCAGGGACTGTGTGGCCTCTCCTGATTCAGATGGTTTGGAGAAAAACAGCTGAGCATCATCAACATACCAATGGCACCTTGCCCTGAAGCCCCTAATGACTGCTTCCAATGGCTTCTTGGTGATATTAAATAGCGCTGGAGATAAGACAGTCCCCTGCAGCACCAAAAAGCACTCTCCCCATGCTACTCTCTGGATTTGTTTCTGAAGGTAGGATTGGAACCACTGTAATACACTGCCCCCAATTCCTATTCCCTGGAGCCGGTCCAGGAAGATACCATGGTCAATGCTATCAAAAGCCGACGAGAGATCAAGAAGCAGGAGCAAGGACACACTCTCTGTGTCTCCGGCTGTCTGCAGAAATCATCCATCAGGGTGGCCAAGGCCAGCTCAGTTCTGTGCCCAAGCCTGAACCTAGATTGGAAGGGATCCACATAATTTGTGTCCTCCGAAAATGCTTGCAGCTGCCCCACCATGGGGCCATCTCCACTACCTTCTCCCAAAAGGGGGCATTGGCAACTGGTCAATGGTTGTTCCAGTCCAAAGGGGCCAGAGTTGGTTTCTTTGGGAGTGGTTTCTTCAGGTGCTGATGCAACCCTAGATCAAGTGTGGGGAACCTTTGTTCCTCTAGATCAGTGTTTCCCAACCTTGTGCCTCCAGCTGTTTTTGGACTACAATTCCCATCATCCCTTGCCACTGGTCTTGCTAGTCAGGGATGATGGGAGTTGTAGTTCAAAAACAGCTGGAGGCACAAGGTTGGGAAACACTGCTCTAGATCAGGTTTTCCCAAACTTGGGTCTCCAGCTATTGTTGGACTACAACTCCCATCATCCTGAGCTAACAGGAACAGAGGTCAGGGATGATGGGAATTGCAGTCCAAAAGCACCTGGAGACCCAAGTTTGGAAAACCCTGCTCTAGATGTTGCTGAACAACAACTCCCATCATCCCTACCCATTGGCCATTCTTACTGGGGCCCATGGAAGTTGTAGTTTGGCAACATCCAGAGGGACACCTTTGCCTCCACGTTTGTTTTAATGCTACCCATGGTTTTTTTTGTATGGTAACCAACGCTGGGACTATGAATTGATGAAGCACAGGGCAGGAATGGACATAATAAATAGATAAACCACTGTCGACCTGCTTGAAGCTTGCAAAGTAAGAACAATTGCATATATGTATAAATAAGAAACTGTCAGTTTGGGCCCATGGAGGTGAGCTAGGAACTAGACGCCTTGAGCCTGAACCTGCAGTCAAGACTTAAGGGCAAAGTAGGAGTCAGGGGCAAGGGGTAAGGCAAGGGGCAAGGGTCAAAGGGCAAAGGCAGCAGAGATGAACAAGGAGCAAGTAAAGTCAGAAGTCAGAACCCAAGGGTCCTCTGGGGAAGGGCTGTAGCTAAACAGCAGATATCTCTTGTGCAAAGGCCCAGGAGAGGCCCCTTGTCTGGAAACCCTGGAGAGCTGCTGCCAGTCTGTGCGGGCAATACTGAACTAGGTGGACCAACGCTATAAGACACTATGAGCTCATTCAAACTTCCTCTTTTCCTGTGGCTTTCTCCCAGGGAAAACCACTCTTTAACACTCAGTTGGAGCAAACAGCCATTTGGGCTTTCTCTGGATAGATGTTTGCTCCAACTTAGCACCAAAGAATGGGTTTTCCCTGGCAAAGGAGATGGGTGAGGGGGAAACTGCTCAGACCCAGGCTTTGTAGACATGGGACAAGTGAAAGTGTGAACGAGCCCCATGTTCTTAAGAAGTCAGAACCAAAGGACAAGGCATTGGACCAGAACAAGCATATTGTAGTGAATAGACTAGGATCTCCCAATTTTTGAACCACAGTGCTCTGTTTCGTTTTGTATTCTGTTTTGACCTTCTGCCTGCTTTCCCCTCTACCTTTTATTCCTAATAAAGTTTCTTAATTTGACTGCTGAGTGCGTGCCAACCTCAGGACTCCAGAATCCCCACGTGTCTAGACGCTTGAAGTTCATGCTACTAAAAGTTTCGGAGCAGAGTTGTAAGAGACCAGCACATTCTTCTGAGTATCGGTAAAGACGTGGGGATTGTGGGCTACGATTCTCAACATGGCTTAACAATCAATCTCCCCTCCAAAGGAACTTTGGAAACTGTAGTTCTGGGGTGGGGACAGGGGTCTTCTAAGAACTCCCACCACCCTTAACAAAACTACTGCTCTCAGAATTCTTTGGGGAAGCCATGACTGTTTAACATGGTATCACAGTGCTTTAAAAGTATAGTGTGAATGTGATCTGAATACATGACTATCCGTTTAAACACAGTGAGAGGAAAATTGATTTTCTACATAGAATAAGAAACCGGAGGGTGAGAGATTTTGGAGCATTATAAAGATGCCTCAGTAAGTTACAATTTATTTTTATCATCCAGGGCTTTCTGTTGGACCCTGGATGGGTGTGACACAACCTCCCAGGTCCTAGGCTCCAGGAGCCCCTGCCTCAAATCCTGTATCTGACCAGGGTCACATCTCAATGGTAGAGCAAAGGACATGCCAGTGACCAGGAGGACCCAGAATCCTTCCAGGTTGCTGCTATTTTCAGGTGGGATTCAAGGAGAGTCTGGAAAAATCAAGTTGTGCAATTAATGATTTGATTTTCCTGCGCAACAAGCTGGCTTCCCCCTCAAAACCAAACTTTTTGCAGCTTGTGGTGCAACGCACTGGAAAGTGTGGCATTGATGCAGCAGCATCCGACCTGTCTGCAACCAAATCAGAACGGATCTTCATTAAACACCCAAGCATCGTCAGTTCTCCCTGAGTAATTGGTACTCAGACCAAGGGTCATAGCCATCACCCCCAAACTCAAAGTTGTCCGATTTGCTCCAAACCAGTGCAGTTTGACAACAGTTTTGCAGGGAAGTTATAGATGTTGGCTTTGCCTGCTGGGAGGTTAGGCAGCCTTAGGTGAAAGCAAGCCTTGTCCCAGAGTGTTTCCCCATCACTTTCCTTCCTGCAAAAGGTTTAGGGTAGGGAACCGGTTTGCTGCACAAGAGCACAAAGCCAACTTCTATTGTGCGAACTGAATTTGCCGGCATGCGATGGAATCGCACGACAACAGCGACAGCCCAGAAGCACCCTTAGAGGGGAGAAATCCTCTGAAAAGTTTGCCCCAACCACTCCCTCTGACGTGATGTCACAAACTGGGCTGGGACGAAGGGCCATGTCCTGTCCCTGGAAGGAGCCAGGGGCTGCTGGGCTGGACCGCCATGCCTGAGGAAGGGCTGGCCCCCTTCCATCGACATTCTATTTTCAGAGTTCCACGGCTAACGGATTTCCCTCCGGCATGCCTGGGCTCTGGGCGGCCTCAGTCAGACACCGATGCATTCCTGGAATGGGATTTGGGGAGGCGGGGGTGGTGGGACTAGGCCCCCTCCCCAAGCACATCAAGGTAGGACAAACACACACAGCACACATCTGTTCATGTGAGGTTGGCTAAGCCCCAAAGCATCAATGGAGCAGTTTTACACCCCCCACCCTTAGCACACACATACACACACACACTTCCTAAGCTTCCACATCTCTGGCAATATGGCTATTAAAACGACATTCCTTCTATTCCGCCCCCCACCCCAAATACATAGGGCAGTCTCAAAGGCTCCCCAGACACTCGTGACGCTGCCTCTGAACCCCGCTCCTTCTACTCTTGGCCAGAGTGCCTCCCCCTCCCCCAAATCGCCAGCCCCTCCTTAATGCCTGAAAAGAGATGCTATTTTTTTTCACTCTCCTCTTTAATCTGTTGTTACCAAATAATGCTTCTTTTGTTTGGGGGGGGGGTAGAGAAAGAGAGAGGGTTGGAGGGGAAGGATGGGGAGAGCAAAAAGCTTCTGTGAAAGCAGCCGAGGGGTCCTGATTGCTAATTATGCATGGTGAATGTTGATAGCTTGATTGTGTGTCCTGCAGCTGCATAGACGGCGAAAGGGCGGGGAGGGAGGGAGGCAGACTAGCTGACGCCAGCCTTAAAACTCTCCCACCCATTCGCCAGAGCTTCTGGTATTGTTTTCAATGGCCTTGCCCCAGCACCTGGGTTCAGCTTGCAAGCCCAGCAGGGACGGTGCTGGAATCTAAGTTGGGGGGGGGGGAACAAACAGAATTTCTGTGCAGGGCGGGGGGTGGGGGTGGAGAGAGAAGCAAACCTCTCTGGATTAAAGCTGTTAACCTTTTGCTTTGGAAAGAGAGTCGGGGAAGAGGGGCAGGGGCTCCACTGGGCAAGAGAGGCTGTTGCTGCCGCCGCTGCACCCTGGGCCCGGCATACCTTGAGAGGCGTTGGGACAATGGACAATAGCTGCGATTGTGCCAAGAAAGAGATCCACAAACGGCTTAAGCACCTAGGTCGCTGTTTAAAGATGTTGGACCTAATGGTCTCATGGCCCCGCTTGTTTAAAAAGAAAACCACGTCATTTCACTTAGGGACCCTCTAGACTGGTGGGCTCCCCTTGGAGGTGTATTCTGCAAAGTTTCCCCCCAGCATAATACTAGAACTCCTGGACATCCAAGGCAGCTGGAAGATTCTGGGCAGATAAAAGAAATGTATTCACACAATGCATGATTAAGCTATGGGACTCACTCAAACAAGAAGCAGTGATGGGCACCCACCTACATAGACCTTCAAAGAGGATTAGTCAAATTCCTGGAGGTGACGGCTATTGTTGAGGCAGTGTGGCCTAGTGGTTGGAGTGTTGGACTAGGACCAGGGTTCGTAATCCCCACTCAGCTGTGATGCTCAATGGGTGACCTTGGGCCCAACCTCACAGGGTTGTTGTGGGGGTTAAATGAGGAGGAGAACCATGGAAGCCACCATGAGCACTTGCTAAATTCTGCAACTTTCCGTACGAGGATTTGGTGGGGATTTTTTTTGTTCCGCTATAGTGCAAGGGTATTCCTCCAGACAGCAACAGTGCAGTAAGGTTGGGGCAGCATTGCAGGACAAGTAATACAGTGGTACCTTGGTTCTCAAACGCCTTGGTACTCAAAAACTTGGAACCCAAACACTGCAAACCCAGAAATAAATGTTCCGGTTTGTGAACTTTTTTTGAAAGCCAAACATGCTCTGTTTTGAGTGCCATGCTTCCAATTTGAGTGCCACACTTCTGTTTTGAGTGTTACGCTAAGGTCTGTGTTTTTACAATTTATTTTGCGTTTTTGTTTTTGCGGGGTTTTTTTGTTTTTGTGACAGTGTGGAACCCAGTTCAGCTATTGATTGATTGATTGATTGTGCGACTGCAGTACATTGCTTATTGCTTTCATTTTATGGATCAATGGCCCTGTTAGATAGTAAAATTCATGTTAAATTGCTGTTTTAGGGGTTGTTTTTAAAAGTCTGGAACGGATTAATCCATTCTAAATTACTTTCTATGGGAAAGCGTGCCTTGGTTTTGGAGCGCTTTGGTTTTGGAATGTACTTCTGGAATGGATTAAGTTTGAGAACCAAGGGACCACTGTATAGGGCAATGGTGTGTGGACAGTCAAGTATAAATCACTAGTGCAGAGGTGTCCCTACCTGGAGATCCGGGGGATTGAACCTGCGGCCGTCTTCATGCAAGAGATGCCCTGCCACTGAGTTATGGCCCTTCACTGAAACATAAGAAGCTTCCTCATACCAAGTCAGTTCATGGGTCTGTCTAGTTTAGTATTGTCTACCTGACTGGCAATGGCTCTCCAGAATTGCAGGCAGGAGTCTTTCCCATTCCTTCCTGGAGGTGCTTGGGATGGAACTCTACGTAGACTGATCTACAGTCCTTTGAAGCCCATGAGGACATTGATCTTGGGATGTCAGTCCCAGGTTCGATCTCTGGTATTTCCAGTTATTTAGCTAGTAGTTAAAATGTATATCCCATTCTCTCCAGATGCAATGCAGCTAGCAGCTAAATGCGTAACAGCTAATTCAAAACAAGCAACCATAAAGCAATGCAAGAACAAACCCGAGAATTGCAATCTAAGAAAGATCAGGAAGTGGTCAATGTGAAAGACCTCTTCCTTAGACTCTGGAGAGCTGTTGCTAATTAGAGTAGGGCATGGACAAGGAACTTCTTCCATCCCATTCCCTTCTGAGGGCTACATGTGAATAGTGGCCAGGGCCAGAAGCAAAAGGGGGCAGTGCAACAATATGAATTTTGCCACTGTACAGTTGGCTACATTTGACACCCACAGCCCTCTGTCCTCCATCCAAGCAAATGAGAAACATTATTCATAGGTTAAACCAGCCAGGCAAGAACCATCAAGGAAGGTGGAAAGTAGAGCTAGGGTGGGATGTGGCCTGGGGAAAACCCCAAGGGCCAGATTGGGAAGCTTGCAGGGCCGCATGTGGCGTGCAGGCCTGAGGTTCCTCTTCCCTGGAGTAGATGGACAAAATTGGCAAGGTGGCTATAAAAAAAGGAGGTAAGGCATCGCCAAAAATGAGGACATACACATGCATAAATAAAGTGCCTATCCTAATTTATGCATTCCAATTCAATACATCTCGCTGTAGTGGAGAAGACTCTGACCAGGTGATGTGCATGTCTGCTCAGCCTGTTGTCCAGAGGCTATCTGCAGATGGGCAGTGTCAAGGCCCCTTGCTGCTCTCCCTTCATAGGGGTCTTGATCTTTAAACCTGACCGGGACCAGAGAGCCCTGGCAGTGGAGGATGGCTCTCCGAGCCAACAACCTTCCATCTCTAAGGAAATCAGAAACTGAGTACTAGGCTCTGTTGGCTAAAACAGCGATAACAATCTCAAATTGGGTACAGCTTGTGGCAAGTACTAGAGTGTGCACACTTGCCATCATGGACCCGGGTGATTCTGGCATCGTTAGAAGCATGCTGGAGCAAACCA